>NC_081414.1:147428618-147754073 GCF_030272615.1 Cryptomeria japonica
GTTGTGTCTCTTCCAATTGGAAGGGGCATGGGAGACTTGCAAGTCTATGATTGAATGGAGAAACCCTTGATGATGTTGTCCCTATTCCAAACTATGTCGAGGCTTGATACAAAAAGTTTCAGTTGGAAAGTTAAATGAATTGTAACCTCTAAACCTTTATCTCTTCCCTCAAAAATAAAACTTTCCATTTGAATTCCTTTCTCATATTGATTAGCTTAATAATATTTGTTCAATGTTTTTTATCATTAAAAGATTACCTTCCTTTTAGATAAATTAGTTAGATTCTTATTATGTTGAAGAACATTTAGTTAGCTTTCTCCTTCAACTGAAGTAGTTATGTTTTATTTTGAAATGCTCAATTTTTTATCTCAATATAGATCACAATTTATTTTCTTTAAGTATAGAATTAATGGAATATTACATATGGTATCAGAGCAACCAAGTTCAGCATTGAACCTCAGGCTTTCCACCTATAAACAATAAGGTAGAAAACTGAAATAAAGCATTTAAGTGAATCCTGGAAGTGGATTCGAACCATTGTAGATTACTGCATTTTTCTGTAGGCAGTTGCTTGTGATATTATCTAAAGGATATAAGGTTACTCGTGTTCTTCTAGTAAAACTCTGTGTTTCATATTGTAGATTTGAAAAAAAGATTTACTTGTGAATTATAATTGTTCCTCCTATTTCTTCCTTGGATGGTCTCTTAAGGTTAGAGTTAAATTCATTCAAGCAATTTACAATAAAGACATCGAAGTAGAGCTCATAAGAAACAATAATTGATAGACTCATTGAGAGGGGGTGGGTTTAAAAATTGTCTAATAAGTTTACACAATAAGTCTTAAAGAAATATAAAGACTCTATATCCCAAATAACAAAGAAAGGCACTAGTCATCTATAAAACACAACCCATCAATTCATACTTTCACATAAAGAATAATAGGAGTAGCTGAGTAGGAATTCTAGGGTAAGATTTAATAGCTTCTACAACAACAATCTTGAACTCGTGAGATAGGGGGAAGTCAGATCAAGACACTAAATTTGGTATTAAAAGCATTAGTTGAAGGAACAACTAGTGAGTAGGTATACCCGCCTAGGTCTTGCAGAGCCTAAAGTGAGAGAGTTAGTAACCAAATAGGTTCACTCTATAAGTTGTCCAAGTCAACTGGAGGGTTTGATCATAGGAGTTGGCATTTCTTTAGAACCTATCCAATCTATTGATTTGAGACCCAACAGAACCCTACCATAACTTCTAAAAAATGGCTATAAATGGTTCTTTTCATTTGAAACAGAATGCAAACCCTAAAATCACATGAAAGCTTATACTTTTAGCTTTCTATTTCCCTCCAAGCTATGCATGAAATTGATTTTCTTGATAATCATGTGGAAGGAGGCCTTTATAAAACTTTTGTAAATAAATAAAGAATTTTATTTGTCTTTACATCTTTTGAATTAAAATGCCCTTTCAAGTGAATTATTTTCCCTCCAAATCTTGCATTGTGAAATCTCATCCTTTTAAATAAGCTCAACCTTATAGACACCTTCAAGGTATTTAATAAATCCTTTCTCTAAACTCTCCTAAATTCATGATAAGACATGAGGTATATACTAATTCTATTTTTTATCTCTTGAAGTCAAAAAATTGGTAAGAAAGTCACGCCTTCAAACCTTAATATTTAGATAGTTAAATGACCAATTTTACATTTCTAACAAAATTGGAGGTCTTATGATATTCCACATGATGGTTACATGTTGACAAATTTACCCCTCACAACTACTGGTCCCTCTCCCTAATAGGGTATTTGCATGAAAACCCAAGTCCAGCTATGTCAAACCCGAGTTTGACTCCTTCAGACTCAAGTTAATCATTGGTCACATGTAGAACATGCATTTGAAGACTTGAATGACCTTCCCTCCAAAGTATTTTCTTTTGGAAAAAACTTTTTCTTTCATGAAGTCACATGAATGTGCTTCTTTTCTAAAGTTTTTACAATATAATCATAAGAATATAGCCCTTCTTTTCATTTATAAGGTACATTTGAAACCTTTTGGAGCCTTTTAATGAGATTTCCAAAACAACAAGGACCTAAGACCTTAGAAAAGACTGGAATAAGCTTCAAGATATTAAAATTTAGACTCAAAGAATGAAGATGCTAACAACAAAAAGAACCATATTAAATGCAATTGACATATAAATGAAAATTGGATAACAAAAATAAATAGGGATATAACATTAGGTATTATAATAATATCATATGTGAAAACAACCAATAATAAAATCAAAGCAAATGATATATAGGATTTGGTCATATATGTATATGTAGATATATAGATATATACATAATATGTATATGTATATGATGCTCTACAAAAATAAGGATAGTTAGAAAAACCTATTTGATTGCTACACACACAAAGAGAAGCACAAGAAATAAATGTTAGTCATTAGGGTTAGCAAATCAAAGATTAAACACTATCCTAATCAATCATATCAAGAAAGAAACTACACAACAAATAAAAAGATTAATGAATCCAACAAAAGCTAAACTCTATGGTCTAACTACCAGAGATAGCAAGAAACTCTCCAACCAAAGCAGGGGAGACAAAACCAACAATCTCTTCTTAGGGAGGAGCTCTAGACCCAAAATTTGAAGAAAGAAACAGAGCTAAAGTAAGTGAATTGGATAACAACAAGAATGTAAAGTGCACCCCTGATTTGCTAACCAAAATGCTCAAAATTAAATGAAAATCTTTAATGAATACACAAAACTATATACATATGCAGGTGCACCATGGTTGAAATGGTCCAACTCTCTAGTCTCACTCTATGACTAAGCTCATGCCATATCTAAATCAAAGACATCTCAAATACATCGTTGGTGGAAAGCTACAAAATGCCATTTTCATACATAAGCAAGACATAAACAATTGGGCACAATCACCAAGAGAACAAAGTGTGTTTGAGATCATTGTCCTAATTGTGGTGTGGTCATGAAGAGGTTTAAAAATTTACGGTGATCTCTTCATGACCACACCACAATTAGGACAATGATCTCAAACACACTTTTTACGGTGATCTCTTCGTGACCACACCACAATTAACATAAATGGTATGCAAGTGTATCTATTTGGAATGCAGTATTACCCAAATAGCACAATCAATCAGTCACACATGAAGTTCCACGAGTGTGATCTTTTTCAAATCCTAATATTATTTCTATCTCATCAACCTCTAGAGGAGCCACCTGACCTAGTCCCACCCAAACGAAGATCCATTATTCCCACTTTTCAAGAATGTATTTTTCTTCACTATCTTACAGTTTCCCTCATGAATTTTCAATTATAGTGCAGAGTTATTCACGAAGGAAACCACCACATCATCTAGAGTCTATGCTTCAATTTTTTTCTTTGATCCCATGGAGGTCAATAGTCCTTTGTCTGAGGAAGTGTTACCTAAATAGTCATGGGGGGGAGAGGTAATGCTTGAAATCACCCTTCTATTAGGAGATTGTGTACATAACCTCTTGGTCTTCTAGAAGCTAAAAAGTACTTCGAGTCCACCAACTCTAGTTCCACACTATAGAAATTTTTGGATATTTCCTTCCAAATATCCTTCGGTGAAAAAGCATCATTCTCATAATAGAAAAAAGGTGGTCCTTGCATGAACACATTGATTTCCTCCAAGCCTGGCCCAATAGGTTTCCCAGGAACTCCAAAACTAGTTAGTCCCTCTGGACATAAATTAGAGATGTCATATCACACACTCCAGACATTGTTTGTTTGTATTGCATACTCTCTATTTATTTATCACCCTTTAACACTTTCCTTTTCTTTTCTCCAATTGCTCTCTTCTAGGCAGTCAATGAGCTTGTTTCCATGTCATTCAAGATAATGCCTTCTTGCTTTCTTTTATGAAATTTACTTGCACACGAGTCTTTAGCTTGTATCTTCTGCTTCCACATAGATATAAACTATAATTCACACTTAGATGATAATTAAATAAAATAAGCATTTGTAAAGAAAAGATTTAGTCATTGGATGTTACATATTATCTGATAGAAAGATGCTAGACAATTCTTGGAGAAAGGAAACATCATTGATAACCTTTTTTTGTAAATAACACTGAATCAAATAAATTAAAAAAGTTTTATGCAATTTTTAAAAGTAGAACTCATTCAATGCTTTCACACACTGACGACAAATCCATCTGACCCACAACATCTGATACCGTCTGAATTTTGATGACAACTAAAGAAACATCCGACAAGGATGCTGTATATCCGATGTCACTTCATTGTCAGATAGTCATCGAGGAGAAATGATAGCATCCATCAGAATTTTGACTGTAATCCGTCAAAAGTTTTGGCCAGGGGAGCAAATATAGCTTCCATCAGAAGAGTTCATAACGTTGTCATAATTCTAACACAAATGGCATCGTCAGGAAGACTGATGATGAGTTTTCGATGGTTAAATTGGTTGAAAGTCTGACGTGGTGTCGTCGGACTACCGACAATTATCCGTTGGAAATTAGGCCCAAATGTACTAGTGTAACTATGCATAGGAAATACACGAGAGAGAAAGTGTAGATAAATAAATAAAATCATTTAAAACAAAACTTACTCAAACATTGCACAAACAAATATAATCTATAGTTTTAACATTGCATTAAATTTATTAATTAGAGGGGAAAGGAATAGATATCAGAATAGATTGACACAAATACAACACAAGCAACCTTAAATAAAATATGTCTCCCCGGAAACCATAGATGTATATAAAGCACCAACAGTAGACTAACCCTTCTGATATTTAATTTAATCAAAACCCTAAATCAAAATAGAATAAAGAATATAAGATCATTGCATATAACCTGGCAACATATTCCTATTAGTATTGTATAGATTTCATAAAATATTGAGCAACCCTAAAATTAAGTATTGAATTCCCAGCTAGGGTAGAATTATTAAAGATTTTAGGAAGAACAAAATATTACCCCTACTAACATATATATATATATATATATATATATATATATATATATGTATATATATATATATGTATACATATGTATATGTATATACATATATACATATACATATGTATATATGTATATACACATACATATGTATATGTATATACACACATATATATGTATATACATATATATATACATCACACATAGTATTAATACTATACAAATCCATTCAATATCAAATTTAGTAACATTAAACTATATCACAGACAAAGGGATATCATACCCAAAACATATACATATACATTAATATGCAATACAAAACCCTAAAATATAAATAGCATTATCATTATCGAAATATAACTACAACTTTATGCAAACCACTAAATATTAAATTTTTCTTAGAACCCTAACATTTGTGCACCATAATATAACATATAAAACTAAATTGGAGGAAGCATTTTTTTTACATTAAATATATGCCAAACCCAGGGTGGAATGTTAACATCGAGGGAGACCCTCCTCCCCACATAATGTGGGTGGAGGAATCTCTCCACTCCATGTTGTATGGGTGGAGGAATCTCTCCTCCTCACATTGTGTGGGTGGAGAGTCCTCTCCTCCCCATGTTGCATGGGTGGAAAGCTCTCCCTCACCATGCTAGTGTAATGCTTGCCAAAATACACTAGAGAAATAAACCAAAATCTACTAACAAAAAAAGATAATTTTTTCTTCTTTTAAGATAACCATTACAACTACGCTTTTACTAGTATTTATTAAATTCAACATTACTACAATTATTTAGAACAAGAGATGCCACTGAGAGGGGGGGTGAATCATTAGTTTCCAAACTTTCACCTTTTAATCCTAAGTGTGTGTGTGCACTAGTTAGCAGATCTAACACAAAGTAAGCATGCTGGTGAGATAGGGGAAGACATCAAGATGCAAGCACACACAAAGGGGCATATCACACCACACTAGATATACAAGGAAAATGCAACATGGGAAAAAATTCAGTGAGAAATGTTGCTGGAGTCTATTGCTCCAATCTAGCCTCACAATAAATATGGTTACAATATTTAGGGCACCGACCCAAGGACCACCAACCCCTAATTTTAGGGCACCAACCCAAGGAACACCAACCCTTGATTTAGGACACCAAACCAAGAAGCACCAACCCTTGCATCAAGCTCCAACTCAGTTATTATAATATAATGTATGATTACAAAAGTGATAACCTGATTACAAATGAGTTATGTAACCTCTACAAATTCTCTTCCAATTTTACTCTTCTCAAGCAGTCTTCCTCTGCTCTACTCTCTGTCAATTCTTTCCTCACTTCAACTCACTACTACTTGCCACCACAAGTACTCTACACTCTATTATTTCTCTTCACTTAGATGAACTACCAGTTCTGAGCTTATCGGTCAAGCCCTGCATGGATCTTGCCTTGCCAGATCTTCACTGACACTCCTGTTGCACTGCAACTCCTTCTGTTGCCTTTCTACAGCTTCTAGCACCATCGGTTCACTCGACTACAACACACTTTATAGCTTACTGGTCACTCTGACCTTACCAGTTAAGCCTCTGCTAAACCCTCTCACTAGTTGCACCTTCAACACTCAGTCTATATGATCTTCGATGAAGTCTCTGACTGGTTGGATCTTTGTTTCACTTTTACACTCTGCTCTTCAATATTCGACACCTAATCATCTGGTAGCATGTCGGTATTTTGGTATGGTTTTGTCATTGATGTCAACACCTACTAGAACACTAGCACTTTGGAGATCTAGCAACATTCATCGGTAAGAAACTATTGCACAGTTATTGGTATATGGTTCACCAATAGGATATAATGATCACCAACACTTGGAATGATATGGAAGACACCTAGTAATGTCAAAGACATCATGTGGACATCTTATCCTAATGAATTAATCATTGGTATATTCATATTTGCATATTTGCGTTTACCGGCAAATAGGTCCAGGGTTACCTAGGGTTACACCGACAGGTTTATCTTTTCCAGATGAGCATGGCACACTATGGAGATGATTAATTATTGTTGTAAATGCGTTAAGCCAACATGTTCAATCAGTTATTGCATTGGAAATTATATTGTTTATAAAATGATTTTATTGTAATATCTTGTAGAGCCGACCTACTAAAGTTGGTCTTAGGTTATGGTATAAATGTAAGATCTTATTTGTAAGATCGAATGTGGAATGTGAAAAGGATTGTGTGAAGGTATATGCAAGATTAAGCAGAGCAATACATGAAGACATCATTTGAACGTGAAGCTAGGTTTTTTGTGAAAGTATATTAGAATTACACTGGTACTGAATCTAGCATATGAAGATGCTATTTTGTGTAGTACATTCTTATTGGATTTAACCATCCAACTGTAGTCAGTGTGACTCCCTTTTGTGATTGAGCAGTGAGCTCTAGGTTGTTGGCCTTTCTGCATGTGCAGACCCCATTTATGTACACTTACTATCTACAGTAGTATCTTCTGATTGTGGGTAAGGTTTCCCACCATGGTTTTTCCCCTTACAAGGTTTCCACATACAAATATTGGTGTCATGTGTTGTGGATGAATTTGTGTTTATGTTTCATGCATTAATATTTAATGGTATAGCAAATAAGTGTTAGCACTGTCTACCAACATACTTAACTAGTTTACTGGTATTAAGCATTAAGTTGGTTAAGTTGTTTTTGGTTTGAATTTATTTGACAACTGATTCACCCCCTCCTCTCAGTTGTCTCTGGGACCTAACAATTGGTATCAGAGCTTAGTCCTCTTTTGCAGAAGTTTAACAGCTTGAGGAGATCTAATGTCTACTAATTATTTCAGGAAGGACAGTCATAAACTTGATGGAACCAACTATGGCATATGGAAGATCAGAAGGGAGACACATCTGAATTGCATTGGTAAAGACATCTGGGAAGTTACAAAGAAAGGTTATACTTTTGTTGTAGCTGGTCAGCCCAGTCCAACTACCTTAGCTAAAGACAAGGAGAATGATTGCAAAGAAAGAGAAGCACTTTTGAGCACATTATCAGATCAAAAAATCATGGGATTATCAGATAGGTCTACTACTAAAGCTATTTGGTATCATTTGGAAACACTGAATGAAGGAGATTCCATAGTCAAAATTGCAAAACTTGAGAGCTTCCGGGTCAGGTGTGAACATCTGAAAATGGAAGAAGATGAAAGGATTTATGCTTTTATGGAAAGAGTAAATGAAATTGTTTTGGGTATTAAATGTTATGGAGGAACCTTAAGTGAGGATGAAATTGTTTCAAAACTTTAAGAGGATTTCCACCGGCATATAAAATGAAGGTTACTTCTATAAATGAGTTGAGGACAATGCCTAATACATCAGTAACTAGGGATACATTGATTGGAAAACTTTCAGCTTTTGAAATTGAGGAATTTGCACATGTTGCTACTATTAAGACAGATATGGCCTTTAAAGCATCAACATCATCTGCTCCATCATTTGAGAAATCTGATTGGAAAGCCTTTTATGCAAGGGAACTTGAAAAAACTAGGAAAGAAAATGAAGAACTTTAAGAACTTGAAGCACTATTTGCAAGGAAAATGCCTAAACGTCCAATTGGAAGTAAGTATGAAGTTAAAGCACCCTTCAAATGTTTTAACTGCAATAAGATTGGTCATATGGCTTCGAGATGCCCTGATAGACAAGCTAGACTAAGAGAAGAAGCTAGAAGGGCATACAAGCCTAATTCTGAATATCAGAAATACAAATTTAAGAAGAAGAAAGACAAATCTTGTTACATTGTTGATGAAGGTGTGACTAATGATTCTATTGAGGATCTAGTAGACAATGGATGGGTTTTTGTTTCTATAACAGAAGATCAACCGACACCTACTGCTCAACCAGTAGAACAAGCCCTAGCAGCTAAAGTTGAAGTAAAGGATGAATGGATCATTGACTCAGGATGCTCACATCATATGATAGGAGACAAAGGTAAATTCTTGAACTTTGAAGAATACAATGGAGGTTTAGTAAGATTTGGAGATGACAAAGCTTGTTCAATCAAAGGTAAGGGTACAATATATCTTGATGGTAAGCATAACACTGACAATGTTTACTATGTTGAAGGATTAAAGCATAATCTTTTTAGTGTTGGTCAATTAATTGAGAAAGGATTTTAGTTAAAATTTAAAAATGGAAAATGCAAAATCATGAATAGAATTGGTTTGGAAATTGCAACCAGTAATCAAACTAGAGGTAATATCTTTCATTTGAATAATAGTGAAAAGACATACTTGATTGCACATATAGATGAAAGTTGGTTATGGCATAAGAGACTCTATCATGTAAACTTTGATTGCATGGTGAAGATCGGTACTTCTAAGGTAGATAGAGATTTACCTAAAATTATCAAACCTCATAACACAATTTGTAAGGAATGTCAATTTGGAAAACAAGTTAGAGCTAGTTTCAAAAGTATTCCAGAAATATCAAATAATGCTCTTGATTTGATTCACACTGATTTATGGGGTCCAACTAGAGCTAAAAGCTTACAAGGTGATAGATATTTCATGCTAATTATTGATGATTATTCTAGAATGTGTTGGGTTACTTTTCTCAGAAAAAAATCAGAAGCACTTGGAAAATTCAAACTATTCAAAGCAATGGTTGAAAATGAAACTGGTAAGAAAATCAAATGTTTAAGATCAGATCAAGGAGGAGAATTCACATCTAAGGACTTTAATGCATTCTATGAAGTTAATGGAATCAGAAGATAGCTATCAGCCCCTTAGACACCACAATAGAATGGAGTTGTTGAAAGGAAAAATAGAACTATCTTGGATGCAGCAAGAAGTATGTTATCAGAAGAAAATCTACCACATGTGTATTGGAGAGAAGCAGTTAGCACAATAGTCTATACATTCAACAAAGTTCACATCAAAGGTGAAATCGGTAAGACCCCTCATGAATTATGGTTTGGTAATACTCCTACTCTTAAGTATTTCAAAAATTTTGGAAGTAAATGTTATATCAGAAGAGATGAGTATATTGGAAAATTTGATCCTAGAAGTGATGAAGGAATATTTCTTGGATATTCATCTAAGAGTAAGGCATATATATGTTTTAACAAAAGATTGCAGAAAATTGTTGAGAGTACAAATGTAAAGATTGATGAACAATTCAGAGGAACTTCAAGGTATATAGACTCTGAACTGGCAACAAAATTTTTGACAAATGATCCTACTCTAAATCCACCGATACATAATGAAGATCCAGTTACCTTGGTACCATCTGAGGATTCCACAATAATTTAAGAACAACAACAAACTAATACACCCTGGTATGTAAGATTGAATCATTCTAAAGATTAGATCATTGGAAACAAATTTAAAGGAGTTATGACAAGAGGAAGATTGGCAAATAAAGAGGTATGTCTTATTTCTCAAATTGAACCATCATCTGTTAATGAGGCATGTGAAGATAAATTTTGGATTAAAGCTATAGAAGAAGAATTAGGACAAATTGATAAAAATAACACTTGGACATTAGTTCCCCGGCCTAAAGATAAAAATGTAATTGGAACTAAATGGGTATTTAGAAACAAACTTAATGAAGATGGTAAGGTTGTCAGGAATAAAGCAAGACTAGTGTGTAAGGGATATTCTCAGAAAGAAGGAGTTGATTGCAATGAAACCTTTGCACCGGTAGCGAGAATTGAGGCAATCAAATTATTCTTGGCTTTTACAACTCACAAGAACTATAGATTTTATCAATTGGATATTAAATGTGTATTTTTGAATGGAGATCTTGAAGAGGAAGTCTACATTGAACAACCTGATGGATTTTCTTTGACAGATGACAATGATATGGTATGCAGGTTAAGGAAAGCTCTGTATGGACTGAAACAAGCTCCAAGAGCTTGGTATGAAAGATTGGATAAATACTTTTTGAAGATTGGTTTTACTAAAGGAAATATAGACAACAATTTATATTACAAAATAACTAATGATGACATCTTGATTATAGAAGAATTTGTTGATGATATAATCTTTGGAGGAGGAGATGGATTATGTAAGGAATTTTCTATTAAAATGCAGCAAGAAATTGAAATGACTATGATTGGTGAAATAAAATTCTTTTTAGGATTGCAGATTTCACAGACTAACAAACGTATATTTTTGAGTCAATTCAAGTACTTAAAAGAGTGTTACTAAAGAAATTTGGGATGGAGAAATCTAAACCGGTAAGCACACCTATGACTACAAATGACAAACTATCTCAAAGGGATGAATCTACACCTGTTAATCCAACTAGATAGAAATCTATGATAGGAGGTTTATTGTATTTGACACAAACTAGACTTGATATTATGAATGCAATATGTATTGTTTCAAGATTTCAAAGTAATCCTAGAGAAAATCATGAATCAACTGTAAAAAGGATTTTCTGGTACTTACAAGGCATTGCAAATCTTGGATTATGGTATCCTAGAAATGAAAATTTTGATCTATGTGCATACATAGATGCAAATTGGGTAGGAGATGTGGATGATAGAAAAAATGCCACCGGTGGAGCATTCTTTCTTCGAAATAGACTAGTTTCTTGGTTGAGTAAGAAACAGAGTTGTACATCTTTATCAATAGTAGAATCAGAATATGTTGCAGCAGCAACTAACTATACATAGGTACTATGGCTTAAGCAAATGTTGAAAGACATAAAGGTAAAATGCAAGGAACCTATTACTATATATTGTGATAACACTGCAACAATTGATATATCTAAGAATCCTATACTACATTCTAAAACAAAACATGTTTCTATCAAACTGAATTTTCTAAGAGAAAAAGTTGAAGAAAAGGAGATAAAATTGGTTTATGTGAATACTAAAGAATAGCTTGTAGATATTTTCACAAAACCTTTGCCTAAGGAGACTTTTGAATATCTCAGAGATCAGCTTGGAGTCATACCACCACTGGTAGTGACTTAGATAGTTGATGATTGTCATCAACCAACATAATTTACAGAGAAATCTTTTACTCTGGTCTTTGATGAGGAAGCTACTTCTCAAGGGGAGTAGTTGGTATATTTAATTGATTGGTATTTTGTATGTGAACTTGGTATTATTGTGACTTTGGCATTTGATGTCAAACGGGGAGAGATATCCATGGAAAAACACATTATCTTTTAACGAGAGATTGGTATTGAAAAACCTTGGATAACACATGTTGCTCCCAGGGGGAGAGATTGTTGGATTTTGGTATTTGGCATGTCTATTTTGGCACTTTGATGGTTTTTCCATCTTGTGTTGCTATCAATGCCAAAGGGGGAGATTGTTGGTATTTTGGTATGGTTTTGTCATTGATGTCAACACCTACTAAAACACTAGCACTTTGGAGATCCAACAACATTCATCGGTAAGCAAGTAACTATTGCACAGTTAATAGTATATGGTTCACCAACAGGATATAATGATCACCAACACTTGGAATGATATGGAAGACACCTGGTAATGTTGAAGACATCATGTGGACATCTTATCCTAATGAATTAATCATTGGTATATTCATATTTGCATATTTGCTTTTACTAGCAAATAGGTCCAAGGTTACCTGGGGTTACACTGGTAGGTTAATCTTTTCCAGATCAGCATGGCATGCTATGGAGATGATTAATTATTGTTGTAAATGCATTAAGCTAACATGTTCAATCGGTTATTGCATCGGATATTATATTGTTTGTAAAATATTTTATTGTAATATCTTGTAGAGCTGACCTACTAAAATTGGTCTTAGGTTATGGTATAAATGTAAGATATTATTTGTAAGATTGAATGTGGAATGCAAAAAAGGATTGTGTGAAGGTATATGCAAGATTAAGTAGAGCAATACACGAAGACATCATTTGAAGGTGAAGCTAGGTTTTTTGTGAAAGCATATCAGCATTACACTGGTATTGAATCCAACATATGAAGATGCTATTTTGTGTAGTACATTCTTAATGGATTTAACCATCCAAGTGTAGTCAGTGTGACTCCCTTCTGTGATTGAGTAGTGAGCTCTAGGCTATTGGCCTTTCTGCATGTGCAAACCCCATTTATGTACACTTACTATCTGCAGTAGTATCATCTAATTGTGGGTAAGGTTTCCCACCATGGTTTTTACCCTTACAAGGTTTCCACGTACAAATATTGGTGTCATGTGTTGTGGATGACTTTGTGTTTATGTTTCATGTATTAATATTTACCGGTATAGCAAATAACTATTAGCACTGTCTACTAGCATACTTAACTGGTTTACCGATATTAAGCATTAAGTTGGTTAAGTTGGTTTTGGTTTGAATTTATTTGACACCTGATTCACCCCCCCCCCCCCCTCTCAGTTGTCTCCATGACCTAACACAACATTAATCCAATATCATCTCTGGTTTGCATATTTATATGTGAGCTTTCGCACCATGACTGACATTTAAACCTTTGGCACTCTATTGTTCCTTCATCAACCATGAGGAAAACCAAATCTAATTAGATCTCATTCCAGATATTTACCACCTACAACTGATCACTCAACTCCGCCAATCTTGTTGCATTTGTAACACGTTTAGAATATTTCATAAACATGACATGTTTGTCTGTCTATACTTGTCAACCATGAGGAATGAGTTTGTAGCTGATCTGATTTATGAAAACCAGATTACAATACCTAGTGTGATACTTGCGGTATTGTAGATTTCAACAAAAAGAAATTGACAACAAGAAGATTGCAAACCAAAAACTGTCTCCATTCTATTCAAAATTGGAGTTTATACAAGTCGAATGTATCCCAAGAGTCACACAAATCCCTTGGAATTTGAAATGAAGAGTCATCATAATGTTTATTACAATTAAACTATTAAAACTATCAAAATTATCAAAAAACTAAATATAAAATTTCAATCCACTTTGAGAAGGCATAACTTTCTCATCCTAGCTCCGAATTACAAACCGTTTGATGCGTTGGAAAGGTACTCAAATAATCTAGAACCAAATTTCAGAAACATCAATGATGTCTCATCATGTCTCCATATTTGTCCAAAAATGCACCTGTAAAGCGGAAAAAACGTGGTCGAACCCTAGTTGTTCTCCCCTCTTCTAACTCCGAGGAGAGAGAAGGGAGGTTTGCTAGGATTCGATGGGTTTTTCACTTAGGGGAGAGACTTTACATTCAAAAGAGGGGTTGAAACTCATAAGATTCAATCCCACACAATGTAAGATTGGATGCTAAATGAATTTCAAGGGTTTGGAAAGCAAAGCTACCCTCTTTTGTAAAGAATGTTGATTAAGGAAATTAAGCTAAGGATGCATAGAAAGTCATAAAGATTCGCTTATAAACTGAGTTTAGGTTATAGGATGAAGCTGCGGACCTGGAATTAGCAGTAGAATGTCGATACGGTGCTGTCCTGTAAATTTGAGAAAAAGTTGTCGGGACGATGGCGCCCGGCGCCACGGTCCTCCGAAAAATCCGCGAAACGAAGGGGGATCGGTTCGTCTCTGCACAAGGATTCCAGATCTTCAATCTCAGCCGCGTACCTGCAACCTACACATAGAAAAGCAAAGACAATTGGGGGGTTAGGGATTAGGGGTTTGCCTTTAGGTCAAACCCCGGTTTTGGAATTAACCAAGAAATGAGCAAGTGCTGTAAATGTAAATGACTGTAATGTAAAACAAGTACTAATACCTTGTTCTAAGGATGTTTGTATCCTTATGTGCAAAGGTTTAGATGTTGTATGTTGTAGTATGTAGCATGTAATAAGTGAGCTCCTCTTCAATGGTTGAATCCTTGTCTTGAATGCAACACTTAGCCTTGAATGGAGACTTGGAATGATCAATTGCTTGAATGCTTGAATGCTTGAATGCTTGAGTATAGTTTCCACGCCTTGTACACATATCCTCTTCATGCCAAATGAGAGAGAAAAATGTAGTTTATATACTTGTCAATTAGGGCTGATAGACTAATTTTCCCGACCTTAGGCCGACCAGGGAAGTATATTTCCAAATTGCAATCAAAAAGACCCGATATCACTTAGGAAACCGGGCCCAAAATAGGACCCAGGGACCAGGGCGCTGGGCGCTCTGGTCCCACCTCCGGGACAGCAGGGTGAAAGGAGGTTCAGGCCAATGGTGCTTGAAAAATGCAGTTTTCAGTGTCGTGAGCAAGTTTTGGGGTCTCCATTCAGGTTGCGTGTTGCGTTGCCATCATGAAGACCGAAATGCAGTCGAAATTGCAAGTGTCGCAATTTTAGGACGCTACATTTAGCCCCCACTTTAGCGGGAGTATGTATGCTCATACTTCCAGTAAAGTACAAGGAAACAACGTTGAAAGACTTTCACCACGTCAAGGAGGCAAGATACACCAAGCCCCCAGTGGACTAAGGATCTTACAACTTCGATTGACAAAGTAAAAGGGAAGATCACGAAGGAGAACCATGACTGTCAGTAGTAAGGTTCTCTCACTATGAGTCATGCAAAAGAAATACCAAAAATTTTCAAGGCAAAGCTAAGTTCGCCAAGAAATTTTCACGTATCTTGAAAGGAATAGTCAGGGTGTATGCCCCCCTACGTTAAAGTGATCGCACACGCCTCAACGGGGGTGATTGTTTTAACGTAGTGATACACATAAGAAATGAGAAAGGAAAAGGAGCACGTTATCGCAAAGATTTAGCCCCCAAGTGTGAGATAAACCCAAGGATAATAGACACAAAACACAAAGCACGAGGTGACTTTGCTTTCCTCGGGGTCAGTATGCTGTATGATAAGTCATATGTATATATCATATGTATGTATGCATAATTGTTCTTCATTCCCCAATCAAGGAAGGTCACCTAGAAGAAGGGAACACATGTGTCTTTTGAGTCAACATGAGAGAGACCAAAGAGATCTCAATGCTTTGCATCATCCTCAAGTAGACAACACTAAGGACAACAAATAGAAGAATGACAATAACATATAAAAGAAGTAACAAAAGAGAGGGGGAGAGAATCTGCCATGCTAATGTAACTAGTCTAGCACGTCATCTACCCCCCGATCTTGCTGATCAATGTTTCAGGAAGGCAGGGAACATGCTAAAGGAGGAATATCCAACATAGCAGATGGAGCTATCACAAGATCCAAACAAGGCCTATGTTCATGTTCCGAGCCACATTGTTCTTGTCTAGGAGCTAGGATAAGTGCTTTAGAAAATTCATTAGATAAATGGTTATCAACATCAACAAGTTCATATTCGCTATCAGAAGCAAGAGGAGTAACATTTTCATCATGAATAACATTTTCATCTATATCATCATCAAGATTTATAAAAATAGGATCTTTAACTCACACAGGATCAAGACCATCATGCATCTTATGTTTAGGAAATTTAGGCTCAATATCCGACTGAGGAGAAAATGGAATAATGCTTGTTGAAGGTGTTTTTGGAGATTGTAAAGTTTGAGAAGCAGCTGCTTGAGCCCTAAGACGACGCTTTCGTCGGCGTTCCCGTGCAGAACGATTACGTCTAGTCTTAGTAGGAAGTGTAGAAGATAGAGGAGGAGGAATGTTCTCATCCTTATCACTTGGATGTTTAGGTTGTGGTCTCTTAGGCTGGATAATAGGAGAAGAAGAAGGTCTCTTCTCTCTATAAAAGGCAGGAGGAGGAACTGCTCCATACAAAGGAGGAATTTTTGGTTTAGGGAGAAGACCAAGTCCATCATGACGAGGAGGTATAGGTCTACTCTTAGGAAGTTTATTAGGCATAGACATAGTCACATCCATAGGGATGGGTTGGGAATCTTCTTGAGGAAAGACATTAGTTTTATCTTTCAAAGGAAGAACTTCCTTCTCAAGAATGATAGGAATGTCAAGTTTAGGTGTTCTAGGTTCACTTAGAGATAGGATCATATCTGTTTTCGACTTTTGATAAGATTTGAAAAGATGATCACTTCGTGGAGGAAGAGATTGGAATTGTTTGGGCCAAAAGTAATCAATAGGAACACTAGAGGTTCTTTCAGCTGGTTTAAAGAGACTATGATTGACAGTAACAACTTCACCATTATGGGGAAATTTCAAACACTTATGAATAGGAGAAGCAATAGCTTTCATGGAAGATAGCCAAGTATAGCCAAGCTTCACACGAAATTGTTCGGAAGATGGAATAATAGCAAAGTTCACATCAAGAGATTTATTATGGACCTCAATAGGCAATGTAATAGAACCAATTGCAGGAGAAGAAAATGCATCAAATAGTTTCACAATCACATCTATTTTGTCATAGATCACTTGATTCAATTGCAAAGTAAAAATAAATTCTTCAGTAATAACATTAACCATGCACGAAGGATCAATAAGCACTCCACGGCAAGGCATATTCTTGACTTTTGCAACTATGTATAAAGGACCATCAGGTGCTCTAATGGTTTCACTAGAATCAAATGTGATGGAAGGTTCTTCAGGGATTTCTTGCTGCTCTACAAAGTTAATCACATTCGGAGTCATAGACACAAGACCATCTGATGAGAAAGAGGAATCATTAGCCTCAATCACATTAGAAGTATGAGAAGTATGAGAAGGTAATGGATTAGTAAAAATCTAAAGATTTTGGTTAGGAGGAGCTACAGATGTGTTGCCTTTATCATTCACTCCAGAAACAAAAATAGTATTATTATCAATCAAATCCTGAATTTTACCCTTTAAAGAAAAACATTTTTCAGTATCATGACCAGGGTGATGATGAAAATGACAAAAAGCTTTGTGATCAAAATAAGGTGAAGTAATCTTTGCAAGATCAATTTGTCGTATAGGAGGAAGAGTAAGAACATTTTGTCCCAATAACTTATTCATAATATCATGCAATGATTCATTCAAAGGAGTATACTTTCTTTCTTTCCTAAAAAATTTAGAAATAGGAGGCACACCTGATGCTGCATTCACATTGTTGTTGATGATGTTTTCATTGAATTTGATGGAATCTCTGTTCGGTTTAATCTTCCCAAATGGTTGTTGACTACTATCACCCTTATCACTCGGAGCCATAGGATGTGATTGTTCCATTTGACTCACAGTCAGTTGATAATTGTGAAGAGTGGCACACAACTGTTGGAAAGAAGTAAACTCAGAAAATAGAAGTTTGTCTCGAATATCTTTTTGCAAATTAGAAATAAAGATTCTTTGAATATCATTATCAGGCACTGGAAAAGAAATTTGAGCATACAAATGCTTATATCTACCAATGAAATCAGTCACTTTTTCTTTAACACCTTGTTTACAATGCATTAAATCAATCAAAGTAACTTTAGGACTTATATTGTTTTGAAATTGTTGAATGAAAGCATTTGCAAGTTGTTCGAAAGAAGTAATAGAATAAGAAGGCAACGAGCAATACCATTGTAGGGCTTTGTCTCTTAATGTTCTGGTGAATAGTTTTGCAAGCAACCTTTGGTCATAAGCAAAATCAGTACATATTGTTTGAAAAGTCTTAACATGTGTTAGAGGATCTCCTTTACCATTATAAAGCTCCAAATGCGGGATTTCAACATGCTTAGGAGGAATAGCTCGAACAATGTCAAGAGAAAGTGGGCTCACAACATCAAATGTGGGCACACTAAACTTAGATTGATTCATAGAGGCAATTTGTTGCTATAAAGAAGAGATAGTTTGTGCAAGATTATTAATGGTAGCTTCAGTCGAAGAGTTCATATTAGGTGTGTTAGATTGAGATGGAGGTGTGATGTTATTGAAAGAAGGTAAAGAGTAAGGTGGTGGGACCCTATGATAGTCAACCATAGGGGATGATTGGATAGGAGGAACACTACAAGGAGGAATGGAATGGTTAAATGAATTGCCCCCTTGCGTCATGTTCATTTGTGAAGATGTAATAGGAACACTTATTGAAGGACTGAATGAAGAAGTCGGATTGAATGAAGGAATAGGGTTAATTGAAGAAGGAGGATTGCCCCCATGACTAGTGATCACAGGAGGAATGTCTTGTATAGAGGTAGCTATGATGTTTGATGTAAAAGTAGGTATGCTAGCAATAGAAGTGGTCAAAGGAATAGAATGATTGACTTGTGTAGGAGGTTGTGTATAACCTAAATTTTCAGCACAACTCTTCATAGGCATCACATTCGAATCCACAATGTGTGCGATACCGCGCAAGACATCAATTCCATTCTTATCATTTTGAAGCATGCATTTTAAACCCTCAATTAAAGGAAGAGCTTGACTATCGGGATACTCATGAGACATCCATTGGTGAAAATCGTCAAATTGGTTATCCAATTTGGAAAGTTGTTCAACAGAAACTTCATGGGGAGCTTCTTCATCATTAGGAGGATTAGAGGAATTACCCATGTCCTCGTTAAAAAGGCTACTCAAATTAGGTTCCATCTCCTCGGTAGTTAAACCTCGGAAGGACTTAATTCTACGGCTTCGTCTAATGGGAATAGTGTAAGTAGGGCTTATTGTTGTAAAACTCATGCACTAGAAAGAGAGAGAAGATTTTGAATTTAGAGGTAGCAATTTTCAGTAAAATCAGCCAATCTTCTGGATTTAAGCTGTTAAATGCAATCACAACAGTCTCCCGAAATTTCAGAAAAAATGTTCGGGACCGTGGCGCTCGGAGTGCAACACGGTCCTTGCAACTTTTTTCGAAATTTGCAGGGATGAAAGGTATGATAATTTTAGAGCTAATCTGAAAAAATTGAGGGATTTTACGATCTGTAGATAGGCCAAATTAAAGTTGCAATCTCAAAATTGAACCCTATCAAGATTGTCGAAAAATGCAAAATTTGAATTTTGAAAAAGAGAGGGAAATTGAAATTTTGAATTTTATGATTTTAGAGGGAATGTCAAAAGCAGTGCAAGTTTTGAAATTTAAAAATTGACTCAATTTCACGCTAAATTCAATTTTGAAAGCGGAAATCAAAGTTGTTGTAATTAGGCACTTAATTTCAAAAATCACAAAATGCAAATATTTGAATAAAGCACTGAAATTTCGAATGAATGCAAATACAATTTTCAGATCTAAGACAGTAAGAACACAATTTTGACACAAAATTTCAGTTTCGATAATTTTTGAATGATTAGGAGCCTTAAACCAAGCAATCACAAGACCAACTTTGACTATAATTTTGAAAGTGTTAAAATTGATAAAATCAGCCAAAATTCTGGATTTTAGCAGGAAAATACAGCAAGATCTCGCTCCCGAAATTTTGGAAAAAATGTCGGGGATGATGGCGCTCGGAGTGCAACATGGTCCTCACAACTTTTTTCCAAATTTTGAGGGATGAAAGATATTGTGATTTTATTGCGGAATCCAAAGTTACAGCTGATTTGGAGATGTTTTGATCGGTCAAATTGTCGGACAAAGGTTGAATCAAGAGGGTTTCAAAAATTAGGGTTTTGACTTTTAACCACTTAATTTTCAAAATTAAAGCACTGATATGAATTGATAATTTGTAATAGAAAAGCAGATCTAAATTAAGCATTAACAATTAAGCATTTCACAAGTTCAATTACTAAAAAGAAATTTTAGGGTTTTTATGCAATCACCTCTAAAATTTTGCAAAAGATCAAACATGGAAATGTAATCAATTTTTTTTTTAGATCTAAGCATGAAAAATTAGAAAGGATGTTCACGTCGGGTTCACCAAAATGTAAAGCGGAAAAAACGCGGTCGAACCCTAGTTGTTCTCCCCTCTTCTAACTTCGAGGAGAGAGAAGGGAGGTTCGCTAGGATTCGATGGGTTTTTCACTTAGGGGAGAGACTTTACATTCAAAAGAGGGGTTGAAACTCATAAGATTCAATCCCACACAATGTAAGATTGGATGCTAAATGAATTTCAAGGGTTTGGAAAGCAAAGCTATCCTCTTTTGTAAAGAATGTTGATTAAGGAAATTAAGCTAAGGATGCATAGAAAGTCATAAAGATTCGCTTATAAACTGAGTTTAGGTTATAGGATGAAGCTGCGGACCTAGAATTAGCAGTAGAATGTCGATATGGCGCTGTCCTACAAATTTGAGAAAAAGTTGTCGGGACGATGGCGCCCGACGCCACGGTCCTTTGAAAAATCCGCGAAACGGAGGGGGATCGGTTCATCTCTGCACAAGGATTCCAGATCTTCAATCTCAGCTGCGTACCTGCAACCTACACACAGAAAAGCGAAGACGATTGGGGGGTTAGGGATTAGGGGTTTGCCTTTAGGTCAAACCCCAGTTTTGGAATTAACCAAGAAATGAGCAAGTGCTGTAAATGTAAATGACTGTAATGTAAAACAAGTACTAATACCTTGTTCTAAGGATGTTTGTATCCTTATGTGCAAAGGTTTAGATGTTGTATGTTGTATTATGTAGCATGTAATAAGTGATCTCCTCTTCAATGGTTGAATCCTTGTCTTGAATGCAACACTTAGCCTTGAATGGAGACTTGGAATGATCAATTGCTTGAATGCTTGAATGCTTGAATGCTTGAGTATAGTTTCCATGCCTTGTACACATATCCTCTTCATCCCAAATGAGAGAGAAAAATGTAGTTTATATACTTGTCAATTAGGGCTGATAGACTAATTTTCCTGACCTTAGGCCGACCAGGGAAGTATATTTCCAAATTGCAATCAAAAAGACCCGATATCACTTAGGAAACCGGGCCCAAAATAGGACCCAGGGACCAGGGCGCTGGGCGCCATGGTCCTGAGGGACCAGGGCACTGGGCGCTCTGGTCCCACCTCTGGGACAGCAGGGTGCAAGGAGGTTCAGGCTAATGGTGCTTGAAAAATGCAGTTTTCAGTGTCGTGAGCAAGTTTTGGGGTCTCCATTCAGGTTGCGTGTTGCGTTGCCATCGTGAAGACCGAAATGCAGTCGAAATTGCAAGTGTCGCAATTTTAGGACGCTACAGCACCGAAGACCCTCAAAATTGCAATTTACTAAAACATATAAAATTTTGGAAAAATTAGATTTCAATATTTTCCCAATTTAATCCTGATCATTCCTCCCCCCTTAAGAGGCAGTGGGCCCCATTGCACTAATCTACTTCAACAGATGAGGAAATTGTTCTTCAATTTGTTCCTTAGTAAGCCACTTGCCTTGATGAGAATGCTGACCAGCTCAAACCACCCGATACAAAGGGATTTTCTGATTTCTCAAAGTCTTGAAAATGGCTTCAGTAACATGGTCACACTGGACTGGAGCAGTAGTAGAGGGGTTTAACTCTGCAGCTTGAATGTATTCAGTAGCTTGAGAGATATCCAATAAAGGAGGAAAATAGGGTCTCAACAACTCCACATTGAAAACTGGATGCAGTCCCAAAAAGGATGGCAAATTAAGTTCAAAAGCATTCTCACCAACTTGTTTCACAATAGTGTATGGTCCATAACGAAGAGGTCGAAGCTTCCTATTTGGTCCATGCAGGTGCTCTTTCTGAAGATGTAACCATACCTTGTCACCAACCTGAAACTGATGGGGAGTTCTATGTTTATCATGTCTTTCCTTATACTTCTGATTACTCTGCTCCAATATCTCATAAACTTGTTGTTGTAGGTGTCTAATGTTATCAATGAATTTTTCTGCTTTATCTACCTCCTTGTCACCATTCAATGGACTACTAGACTGTAGAGATGGTATTGCTACATCCATAGGTGCCAATGGCTGGTACCCAAGAGAAACCTCAAATGGACTGTGCCCTGTAGTACTATGGAGTGCACGGTTGTAGCTGTGTTGCACATAGGGTAAGCTTTCATCCCACGTGCAAGGATGTTTTGAATGATACATCCATAAAATATGAATAATCATTCGATTCACCACTTCTGTCTGCCCATCTGTTTGGGGATGGAATGTTGTGGACTTTGTCAGTTTCGTGTCCATTTTAGCCCATAGTGCAGACCAAAATTTGCTGATGAACCTGCTATCCCTATCAGAAATAATGGTTTTTGGCAAACCAAAATGAACCCACACATGTTGAAAAAATAGCTTGGCAGTATCTTCTGCAGAAATCATCTTTTTACATGCCACCATGATAGCCATTTTAGAAAACCTATCTACCACAACATATACACAATCATGCCCCCGCCTAGTAGTTGGAAGCCTAGACATAAAATCCATTGAAATAGACTGCCATGGCTTATCAGGAATAGGTAATGGTAAGTATAGACCCAACTTACGGTTTGCTGGTTTTGCAATCGCACAGGCTGCACAAGCTTGTATATGTGAAATGACATCTTGCTTCATTTTTGGCCAATGGAAATACTTTTGAAGGATAGCAGTAGTCTTACCAATACCAAAATGTCCTGCAACACGACTGTAGTGAGCTTCCCATATCATTTTCTTCCGTTCTTCGGTGGGTACACATATGTGACCATTATGGCAAAGAAACCTATCCTGCAAGTGAAAATCAGAGACAGATTTTCCTTCTACCAAATTATTATAGATGTTAGCAAAATCAGGGTCAGTACTATATAGTTGTTCCCAAGTGGATGATTGATGACCGCATGAATCCAACACTATTGTCAAACCTGCAATTGGAGGCCTACTCAAACAATCTGCCACCTTGTTACTGCTTCCTTTTTTATGATGAATGTTGAGGTGAAATTGTTGTAAATAGACTGACCACCGTTGATGTCTATCATTCTGTAGCTTTCCTTGTGTTTGCAAGAATTGGAGTGGTTTATGGTCTGTATGTATAACAGTTTCTTTTCCCAGTATATAGTTTTTCCATTGTTTGCAAGCCTGAACAATGGCATACAACTCCTTATCATAGGTGGGATACTTACGTACTGTATCAGAAAAAGTTTCACTGTAATAGGCAATAGGATGCCCATTTTGTGTGAGTACCGCACCAAGAGCATAATCCGATGCATCTGTTTCTATCTCAAATGCTTGGTGTAGATCTGGAAGGACCAATACTAGTGCTGAACATAGTCTTTTCTTTAACTCCTCAAATGCTTGTTGTTGTGCCTTTGTCCACTGAAATTTTGCTTGTGCTCCACCCCTGAGTGATTGATTAAGAGGCCATGATATGTGTGAGAAACCAAACACAAATCTACGATAGAAGTTGGCTAAGCCCAAGAAGCTGCGAAGCTCTGTGAAATTTTTAGGGGATGGCCAATCTTGAATTATTTGAATCTTTGCTGGATCAACATGAACACCCTCATCGTCAATGATATACCCTAAGTATTGAATACTCTGCATACCAAAAGAACACTTCTCAATGTTGGCATAAAGTTTGTGTTTTTGTAGAGTTGAAAGAACTTGTTCAACATGCTGCAAATGCTCAGACCAAGTTCTGCTAAAGATGAGTATGTCATCCAAATAAACAACTACAAAGGAATCAATGAATGGTCTAAGCACATCATTCATCAATCTCATAAATGTGGCTGGGGCATTTGTTAGGCCAAAAGGCATGACCAACCATTCAAACAAACCTTCCTTAGATTTAAATGCAGTCTTCCACACATCTGCTGGATCAATTGGTACTTGGTGGTATCTAGACTTCAAGTCAACTTTTGTAAAGAATTTAGCCCCCCTAAGTTGGTCCAACAAATCATCAATTTGAGGGATTGGATATCTATTTTTAACAAAGATTTTGTTTAATGCTCTATAATCAATACAAAGCCTCCATGTCCCATCTTTCTTTTTAGCAAGGACAATTGGACTTCCACAAGGTGAAGCACTTGGATGAATGTGTCCTTTCTGAATCAACTCCTGAATTTGTCTCTTAATCTCATTATTTTCCAAAACTGACCTCCTATATATTGGCTCATGTGGTAGCGGTGTGCCTGGAATTAAATCAATAGAGTGCTTGACTTGACAGTGTGTTGGTACTCCCACTGGTGGTGTAAACACACTGTGATATTCTTTCAAAATTTTATCTATTTGATTTTGTTGATTCTCTGTTACCTTAGCATGTGTATTAAGAACAACTGACTTTGTTTGTTCAGGGTGAATCATGAGTACAATAAAAGCTCCAGATTGAGCAATCAAGCGTTTACATTGTTTAGCACTAATTAAAGATGTAGTTTGTGTTGGACATACCTCTGGTATTCGGTACCTCTTCTCACCAATCTTGATTGTAACACTACGTGGCCTTGACTCATACACCCCATGCCTCTGATACATGTATGGCTGCCCCAGCAAGACATCGCATACATCCAATGGTGCTACATCACATATCACTTCATCCTTGAAAGGCTTGATTGAATATGGCAAACGACATTGTTGATTGATTTGAATATCTTGTCCCTCATTCACCCATCCCATAGAGTATCGTTGTGGGTGTCTTGTCACTTTCAAATTTAATCTTTTGACTGCCTCCCTAGAGATCAAATTCTTTTGACTCCCACTGTCAACAATAAAATGTAGAGGCTTTCCATCAACCCACATCTGTGAATGAAAAAGTCTCTCTTCATCTTCACGGGGAAATACTTTAGCAGTTCCAACTACGGCATATGGGTTTGCTTCTATGATGGAATCATTCTCCTCTTTCTTAGAATTATCTATTGGTGACGATTCAGGTTCAGCTTCCTCCCCTCGTATTTCTGTCATCAAATTTTTAATACTTCGACAATCCTTTGTATTATGGGTTGGGGACCTATGCATCTCGCACCACATGCCTGTGTCTGTCTTTTTAGTAGACCACCATGTGTTCTTGGGTGAATTTGAATGAGGTTCCTTGGTCACCTATTTCCCTACAAATTTATTGCCACCTTCAGCCCTTGGCTTGTTGTTTGCAAAGTAGTCCCTTTTCCCTCTTTGCTTGGATTTTTCTTCAATTTTTGTAGCATATTTATAGGCAGTTGCCAATGTCTCAATATTTAAAAAATCCATCTCTGTTTGAATATACCTATGAAGTCCACTCCGATATTTCAAAATTCTATGCTTCTCTGAATCATTAATATCGAGTTTTGTTGAAAGTGAATGGAATGTATTGGTGTAATCTTGCACAGACTGATCCCTCATTTGGTGAAGAAGCTGCCATTCTATGTATTTTTGTTCATATACATCCTCCGGGAGGTAGGCTTCTTTGATATATTCCACAAATTCTCCCCATGTGGGCTTCTTATCAAGAGATAGTATAAAACCATCTTCAGCAACTGATTCTTGTTCTTTATTTGCTACTTTGTTTTCCCATGCTAATTTCACATGGGTTTCAGCTTTGAGGAGAGCAAATGTTATCTTTTCAGCATCTGAGAAATTAATTACAGAAAAGTACCTATCCAACTTTGATAACCAGTTATCAACAGCTTCAGCATCGACCTTTTCTTCAAAATTTGGGATGTCGAAATTGACCTGCACTTTGAAAGGGGTATTTCCACGAAATGGTGTTTCAGATTCAGAGGGTTTTTGCTTCTGTAGGAGGTATGAAAATTGACTCATCATCTCCTCTCATTGCTTATTTAAAGCTTCCTCGACCAACTTCTTAACATCATTGTCTGACATCTTCGATTGTGTGCATCTCAAAGGTGGGTATTTTGACAAATCTTGTGTATCCAATCCTAATCTTTGGTAGGAAAACCTTGTGTAAATTGCCATAAAGGAGCATTCCCGCTCTCATACCACTGATCTGATTTATGAAAACCAGATTACAATACCTAGTGTGATACTTGCGGTATTGTAGATTTCAACAAAAAGAAATTGACAACAAGAAGATTGCAAACCAAAAACTGTCTCCATTCTATTCAAAATTGGAGTTTATACAACTTGAATGTATCCCAAGGGTCACACAAATCCCTTGGAATTTGAAATGAAGAGTCATCATAATGTTTATTACAATTAAACTATTAAAACTATCAAAATTATCAAAAAAACTAAATATAAAATTTCAGTCCACTTTGAGAAGGCATAACTTTCTCATCCTAGCTCCGAATTACAAACTGTTTGATGCGTTGGAAAGGTACTCAAATAATCTAGAACCAAATTTTGGAAACATTAATGATGTCTCATCATGTTTCCATATTTGTCCGAAAATGCACCGAAGACCCTCAAAATTGCAATTTTGGAAAAATTAGATTTCAATATTTTCCCAATTTAATCCTGATCAGTAGCCCCCCTCACCACATCTGATAATTATCTTCTCAACATGCACTAATTAGTGCATCAATCAGATCTTAACCATTTGGTCTGCATCGAGCCACAAACTGTTGCAACACACCCATGATTTTTGGGGTCAACCATAAATGCAAACTTAGTTGGAAACTACCTCACTAACTCACACTTTACCGACAAGAGCATGCATGACACTAGTGTCCTACGTGTCATAATCATCAACATCCACCTAAATTCAGGACACTATGTTAGTTTAGACTTAGCTGCCGACCAACCTACTACCACTTTTCACCTATTGGTTCACTAACCCTACCAGTTATACATCAACCAGTAAACCTTCAAGCCTACACTTTGCTTCTCTATCAGTGGAAAACCTTTTCTTGGTCATCTCATGCCAAACCATAGCATGCTCATCTTCATTAGATAGGAGCACACCACTTTTCCTCTTTTCTCTCTTAATGGTTCACATACTTATGGGTAGGACACCATGCCATCAATCTTCAACTGTCTCCATCTATATTTTGGATGCACTCACTGCCAAAAGCTGCTCAACCTTACCTTCATCACTATGAGCCCAGACATCATCTCAACTGGTTTGTCAAAATGACAAACCCATCACTTCTCTAGTCTTCTTCTTTTGTCCCAATAGATCAACATGCCAAATCTTGCTGATCTAGTATATCTTTGGTTCCACACATCTAAGGCATCCTTGTGTTTCACCAATTCAACTGTTGTGATCCTTCAATGACCTGCCTTCTACTCTTCTATCTTATCTCAGAGGGTTATGATGCATATTGGGAGATAAGCTTAGTATTACACTTACTAGGGGAAGTGGATCCTTTTCATCATATCTTCATTTGGTGACAACATCTTTAATGGGTGGGAGTCCAGCTGTATGACCTCAACTTATATCCCGGTGCTGCACTTATTCATTAGCTCACCCTTTGCTAACCTATTGGGCATGTGTTTTTCAATTGGGAACAACTCAATCGCAACACATTACTTATCAGTCATTGTCAACTCATCATCCACCGATTTACTGGGTACCCATTCCTTCTTTGCAACATAGACTTGTATACTCATCGGTTGACCTCACTAACCACATAGCCAATTGACATCAATGACAGCACAATACCAACAATCTCCCTCTTTGGCATTGATGTCAGCACATTTAGTATCTGACATACTACACATTCTCTCTCGCCATTTGACAACAATGGAAAAGGGCACTGACAGAGTTTCTCTGCCCCTTTTATCTACCAGTTGGTTCTCCCTATATGACCATTATACTCTACATCCTCTCCAACAACAACATTTGGGATAGAGAGCTCAAACACCAACTGACACCAATTTGTCAGCTACCAAATGTAGATACAAATCGGATACCAATTGTATATATATGTCTGATACCAATTGTAGGAAAAATGTGTCAGTGAATTCCACTTAACTATTAGTCAGACTGCATCATCTCCACTTTGATATGCAGATAAATATTTTGTCCCTAATTAGCTGATACCAATTGTTGAAGCTAACACTGATACCAATTTGATATCACTTGTGTATTCTCCAATACCAAATGTATGTTCTCCTCCTATGCAGGTAACTCTCCCTCTTTGTAGGCAACTCTCTCGGTGGTCTGATTGTGATTTCAATTTACAAAATCAATAGACATTGAAATACCTCACAAACACAGATCGATGAAAACTTCCCAAAGTATCAATCACACCGGTACAACCATAGACACTTGCACTCCTCCTATGTCCAACATGTATGATTAGTGAAGGGATACCTCTTCAACAAGCCATTCATGGATTAGAGGATGAGGATTTAGATCATTTTGAATGTCTTTGGTTTATGCACTTTCATGTTTTGAATAAGGACCCCACCTTGTAAACCAATGTCTCAAATTAGGCATCCTAATAAGCCAATTTAGACAGTTTCGTAAATAGTGGTAGAATGATGTTTGTTTTGATGTTTTGAAGAATTTTAGGGTGTGTAGGTGGTGTTTGGTTGATCCAATTTGTCTAGATCCCAAACTTCTCTTGGTTGACAAATTTTGTCAAAAAGTGCAACATTTGGAAAATGCAACTTTTGAAGGAAAAGTGCAACATTTTGAATTTCAGTTGATGTAAGCCTCTCAATAGCTCCAACCTCTTCAAATTAGGTTGGAAACCATTTGGAGAATTCCTAGATACCTTGTGGACATGATTCCCAAGGTTAGAGTAGTTGTGGATTGAAAGTTGGAAGCATAATAAGACAAAAAAATGAGTTTTTCCCTGAAAACCTGATCTTCTTGTTGTTGTTGTACGTCATTGTACATATTGATTCTAAAAAAATTGTCCATGGAGTAAATAGAGGATTTAGTTACCTTTTTTTTTGTGGTGGTTTGAGGTTTTTATCCTCTGTGAGCAGTGACAACCCCCTAATTTACTGACTGTAACCTGAAAAACCAGGGTTTGGCTAGGGTTTCATCTAATAATGGCCATATCTTGCATCTCACTCTTCTAGAAGTTATTTCCTTTGGTGGAATGAAAGATTCGCTAGTTTATTCTAATATTTCCATGGGTATTTGTAGGGGAGGCTTTTCTATGAAGAGCATGAAGCGAACCTAGGTAGGCATCTCCATGTGAGTACCTTGGACAAAATTAGGACAATCACCCTAAAATCTTATAACGGTGGATTCTAGACATGCAATCCTATAATTATAGGTTATTTTTCATCCCCCATGTGCTCATGAAGTTATTTTAGTGGTTGAGAGCCTAGAAATTAGAGTTTCTTTCTAATTGAATCATATTATCCCTAATTAGGTCTCTAGGCTTCTAAAGGGTTGAGACCCTTAGATTGCAAATATTGGCAGTCCCTTTTGGGGATAAGTGTAAATTCATAAAGGGTATCTGAAATTGTAAATATCTTGCTAGGTTGAGTTCAATATTTTGGAGTTAAGGGCAAAATACCTATCAAAGAGGGCTACTAGCCAAGAGGGTAGGTTTCCAAAGGAAGTATAGGGCATTTGTGCCAAAGCCAAAAACCAATGTTTGGATTAGTTCCCAGGTTTCATGTATTGACCAAATCCAAGGCCCTCAATAACAAGAGTCATGGAGAGATGTGTTGGAGATTTTGAAGCCATTTAATCATGTTGAGTAGGTCCTAGTCTTGAAGAGTTGTGAGTAGTTCAAACCCTTAAGGTGTGGAGTTCTTTTTGTAGGATCCTTGCTATATTTTGAAGGGTCTAAACCAAACCTTTTGGGACCTATCCCTAAGTGTGAGAAGGGCTCTACATCACTGATATAAATAAGAAAATATGGCTGTGAGCTTCTCCTGAGCCATAGATCTTAGGTCATCTTTGTTAGGAACTGGGAAGGACAACTGAGAGGGGTGGGGGTGGATCAGTTGACAATAAATAATAAACCAAAATAAATTATTCCAACTCAAAACTCAGTGCCGGTAAAACATAATAATTGTTAATATAATGAAACAAAAAGAGAAACAACATCCACAACACATGAAACAAAGATTTTGACATGGAAACCATGTAAGGGGAAAACCATGGTGTGAAACCTTACCCACAAGAATATGATACTAGTATAGATAGTAAGTGATTACAATAATGGGGTATGCACATGTAGAAAGGCCAACCACCTAGAGCTCACTGTTCAATCACAAAATAGGATTCACACTGACTACACACTTAGATGGTTAAATCCAATAACACTGTACTACTTCAATTTAGCATCTTCAATGTTCTATTCAGTATCGGTTTAAGCTCTGTGAATGAGGACCAAATACCTTCATGACCTTTAACAGCCTTCATTCAACCTTCAGATGATATCCATGTGATTTGCATAAGGATCTGCTTATTTTCTCTCTTCACAATGATCTTCAATATACACACACTCACACACTTCTTCCAAATAAGATCTTACAATTATTTATACAAAACCTAAGGCCTCATCATTAGGTCAGCTCCACATTTAAATCAATTACAAACTAAGCCTTGGTGAAATAAAATATATCGGCCTCAATACATTTATACATTATCCAATCAATAAATCATTTCCAAATCATGCCTAGCGGATCTAGAACATGTTTTCTATGCTGGTTCATAACCTGGACCTATCCGTCGATTAAGGCAAATATGTGTACCCAATCAGACCAATATGCAAAATGCCAAATGGAAACATCCAATCCATATCTTCAACATAACCAAATGATCTCCAGATGATAACAAGTCATCATCAACTTCCCGAGTTGCCAGTAAAACATATACTGGTAACTATGCATAAGCCAATATCTATGTCGGGACCACAATGTGTCAGTTCATCAATAAACCAATATAACCAGAGTGCCAAATCAACAATGTAGACCTCTAGATAGTTAAGTGTTGACATGAATGACAAAGCCAATGCAACACATGATGAAGTCATCCATAATACCAATAATCTTTGCCTATCAGGTTCTAAACCGGAGCTCCAATTTGCACCTTATAATAGTTGAGCTATGCATATGTGATCAACTGATGATCTTTCAGCTCCATGACTTCCATCACATCTTATGACATGATCTTATATGAATATAATTCCATACCACATCACTATCATGCCAAATATCAAACCGATTAGCCCATAAAGATGCATGCAAATAAGGTTAGCTACCAAACAACACAATGTCATTCAAGTATTTTCCAATATCACCTGAGACATAATCTCCTTAATCCATTCTATTAGAGTTACTGCAATGATCCTCGAACTCATTGACTTACATAACTTGCAATACCAGTCAATATTCAAACCGGTAACATACTACACTTACTAGTTTTGTATACCAGATCAACATCTTCATCGGAGCACCTTCCTCTAACTCATGTCTTCTTATGTCAAGTGCCTCTAATTCCCATGGAAATTTGAACCATCCACTGACACACACAACAATAATCCATCTCTCATCTGTAGATGTGTAGCCAAGGTAACAACTACACACACTGGCATCTCACCTTCTTCCTTTAAATCAGGAGCAACTTGTTCTTCCATTTGTCCATTTCCACTAGAGGGTGAGTAATGTGGTCAATGTGTTACTCCTCTTGAGTCTTGCGTCTCCTTTAATATTTAGGAGATATCACCTTTTCATTTAATGCATAGTGCTAGTCTCATCTCTTTTAATCTATTCTCTTCTTTCTTCCTCCAAACTTTCTTGGTCTCACTCCTCTTCTCATTTTCAGTCTTAAGAGAAGGTCTTACCTTGTTCTACTAATTGGTCTTTTCTCTACTAGATTATATAGCATGACTGGAAGAATTGTTGTAGAAGAAGACTGTGTTCATACCAAACACATGATTTGAGGACCTTCTTTCATACCAGTTTGATATCCTTCCTTTGATCATGTTGTTGTAACTAGCTACCAGAACCAGTGGATATCTTGATCTTACACAAACACATCTCCTACATTGTTCCATGCAGCTCTTTGATGGTCATATTCTCTATACCCACTTCTGAGATGAGCATAACTATTATATCGACTGTCGTATGACTGCAAGTTCTTCTTTCTGCAGTCATGACTTCTATGGCCAAAACCATTGCATCTTTGGCAAACTAGATTGCCATTCCTAGGAAAAACCTTTTATCTATTCCTAGGCTTTATTTTGCATTCATCTACCCCACGGCCATCATATTTGCAAGCAAAATAGTAACTGGAGAAAGAGGGCTTCTAACTTACAAATTTTTTTTGCCATGCATGTGGAGATCTTACCGGTTTGGAATCTCCATTTTTGCTTCTTTGGGATGGTTATTGAATTTTCCGGTCACTATAGTCCTTTCATCTGATCCCTTCTTTTCCTACACTTGTCTTGACTTGTGGGAAGCAACATCTCTTTGTCTTTTACCAATAGGAGGTCTTCTATCATGTCTTCTTCTCAAGTTCTTGCTTCCGGTGAAGCTACCTTCTTTCATCTTTCCTATTCCTTTTGGATTAGCATTGTTCCTCCTTGCAACACTGGTCTTCATCATCATGTCTTCATCGGTTGTGGTCAGATCTATCTTTCTACTAGGAGTATTTTTTACTGTGAAGGTATGTCCCTTGTTATCTCCATTTAAGGAGACAAACTAAATGTCTGTAATGGAGACATTCTTGTTGGTGGAGCACTCACCGATATCACATCCTAATCCTCTAGTATCCTTGGAATAGTTTTTCTTCTTCAATATTTTATCCAAGGCATCAATGCTGCCATCATACTAGATCCTCACATTGAGCTCATCTTGACATTTCTCAAGGTCTTTGCTGAGTTTCTCCATTTCAGCTTTTAGTTGTTGACATTCTTTATCTTTATCCTCTAGCTCTGATTGTAAGTCTTTGCACCTACACACCTTGATATGCAAATCTCAATTTGAATCTACACTCACCCTTTTTGCATCATCTACTTGTCTTTTCAAATTTGCAACAGTTGACTCTCGCTCTTGAAGGAATTTGGTCAATCAGTTGTGTTCCACAATGGCAACATTCTTGAACAACTTGTATTCATTTCTCACTCTACTAAGCTCCTCTAGTGCACTTACAAGTTCTCCTTCAAGATCAACTTCTGCTTGATTTTCTTCTTCATCTTCACTAGATCACTCCCAAACACATCTTGCTAGTAGGATTGATCTGCATGATCACTTCTAGATGTGTGCATATCACTATTAGTCTGTTGAGCCATGAAGAAGTGGGTTTCCGCTTCATCATTGCTGCTACTGCTAATAGATCTACCTTCATCTAAAGACACATGTATTCCATTTCTTTTCTTTCTTCCACAAATTGGTTCTGCAATACAAGGTTGATTGCCATAAAGTTTTGTCAATCTATCCCATAGTCATTTTGTCAATTTGCATCTGTCCACGTATGAGGAAATATCACTAGATAACCCATTGAGTATAGGCTTCATAGCTTCATCATTACATTCATTTCTTCTTTCTTCTTTAGGACCGGTGGGAGGACTAATCGGTCTAGAGAGTCCATTAACAACTGACATCCAAACATCATACCCTAAAGAGTATAGATATAAATCCATCCTACAACACCAAATCAAATAGTTTGAACCATCAAACACCGGAGTAGGGGTTGACACTAAATAGACAATTGTGTTCTTGTACCAGACTCTCACCAAGCTGGATAAAGCTTTTCAACCAGGAACCTAGGCTCTGATACCAATTGTAGAGCACAAGATTCCACTGAGAGGGGGGTGAATTAGTGGTTTCCAAACTTTAACCTTTTAATCCTAAGTGTGTGTGTACCTCTTAGAGGATCTAACACAAAGTGAACATGATGGTGAGATAGGGGAAGACACCAAGATGTAAGCACAACACTGGATATATGAGGCAAACCCAACATGGGAAAAACCTTCGTGAGAAATGCTACTAGAGTCTAGTACTGCTCCAATAAAGCCTCACAATAAACATGGTTACAATGTTTAGGGAACCAACCCCTAATTATAGGGTACACACCCAAGGAGCACTAACCCCTAATTTAGTGCACTAGCCCAAGGAACACCAACCCTTCATTTAGGGAACTAACACAAGGAGCACCAACCCAAGGATTACCAACCCCTACACCAAGCTCCAACTTAGTGATTACAATATCATGTATCATTAAAAAAGTGATAACCCAGTTCCAAATGAGTTATGTAACCTCTACAAATTCTTTGTTGGTTCTCTGCTCACTCGAACTCACTACTGCTTGCTACCACCAGTACTCTTCACTCTGTCAGTTCTCTTCACTTGGACTCACTATCGGTTCTCAGTTTACTAGTCAAGACTTGCATGGATCTTGCCTTGTTAGACCTTCACCGATACTCCCACTATACTACAACTCATTATGCTAACTTTCCATAGGTTCTAGCACCACCGGTTCACTCAACTCCAACACACTTTGTAGCTTGTCAATCACTTTGACCTTATTGGTTAAGCCTCTACTAAACCCTCTCACTGGTTTTAGCTTCAACACTCAGTCTCTATGATCTTTGATGAAGTCTCTCACTAGTTGGATCTCTGTTGCACTTTCACACCCTCCTCTTCAATATCCAATACCTAATCATCTCGCAGCATCAATCCAATATGATCTCTGGTCTGCATATTTATATGTGAGCTTTCCCACCATGACAGACATTCTTACCTTTTGTGTGCTAGGTTTTTTTCATTGACCACAAGGAAAACCAAATCCAATCAGATCTCATTCTAAAGATTGACCACCTATAATAGATAACTCAACTCCACCAATCCTATTACATCCAGAACATGTTTTCTATATTTGGAAAACATGACATGTTTTTCTGTTTGCACTTATTAGCCAGGAGGAATGAATTTGTGGTTCCCCTCACCACATCTAATCAACATCTTCTCAACATGCATCAATCAGTGCATCACTCAGATCTTCAACATTTGGTCTTCTTTGAGCCACAAACCCTTGCAACAGACTTGTGATTTTTTGGGGTCAACCATAAATACAGACTCAGTCGACAACTACCTCACTGAATCACACTTCACCAACAACAACATCCATGACACCTATGTCCTATGTGTCATCATCATCTACATCCACCTCTTCTCATGCCACTTTGATGGTTTAGGCTTAGTCACCGAGCAACCTACTACTGGTGTTCACCTACTGGTTCACTAACCCTATCTGTTATACATCAACCGGTCAACCTTCAAGTCTACACTTTGTTGCTCTGCCAGTGGAACACCCTTGTCTAGTCGCTTCACTTGCCAAACCACAACATGCTCATCTTCATCAGATAGGAGCACACCACTTTGCCTCTTTTCTCTCTTACTAGTTCACATACTTATTGGTAAGCACCTTGATGACACCATGCCATCAATATTCAACTATCTCCATCTGCATTCCAGATGCACTCATTGTCTGTAGCTTCTTAACCTTAACTTCATCAACATTACCCTGGACATAATCTCAACTGATTTGTCAAAATGACAAACCCATCACATCTTTACTCTTATTCTTTTCTCCCGATAGCTCAACATGTCGACTCTTGTTTATTTGGTATATCTTTGGTTCCGCACATATGAGGCATCCTTGTGTTTCACTGATTGATCTAGTGTGAGTGTTCAATCACCTTCCTTCTATTCTTTTGTTTTATCTAAAATGGTTATGATGCGTTCCATGCATATTGGGAGATAAGCTTAGTATTACACTTATCGGGGGAAGTGGATCCTTGTCATCATATTCTACTTTCGGTATTGCATCAACATACCTTCCCTGTTTGAGTAGACAAAACTACAACCTAACATATGATCCGGTTGAGCACACTCATTGTTAGCCATATCTTCATCTGGTGACTATTGTAAATTGGAGGAATTGATTATGTATTGCATTGATGTTTTTTCATTGATGGAAAAACCCATTGTTTTGGTTGTTTAGCGGCTTTTGGTAGGTTTGGGTAGAGTGGTTGGTTTATGATATTGATCTGGTATGCTCCGATATGCTTTGGCTTGAGGATTTAGTTTAGATATGGCATTCATGCTATTCAGATGGGTATCACAATTAGTGGGTTCATGATTTGATGACTCGAGAGCTATCATTTGTTCTAGTAAGCCTTTTGGTCACCGGTAAGGGTTCTACTAGTAGAGCTTTGTTGATGCTATCATTTTTGGAGGTGAGGATAAGTTATGTATGGAATTATCTGAAAATGTAAAGAATGAATTTGAGATGTCTATGATTGGGGAAATGAAATTTTTCTTAGGTTTTTAGATTACTTAGACTGACAAAGGTATTTTCATATGTCAAACTAAGTATGCTAAAGATTTGCTGAAGAAATATGGCATGGAAAATTCTAAACCGGTTGGTACACCTATGATTACAAGTGAGAAATTGACTAAGAGAGATGCATCAACATCGGTAAATCTTAAAAGGTACAAGTTTATGATTGGAGGTTTGTTATATCTGACTCAGACTAGACCAAATATAATGAATGCAGTTTATATTGTATCAAGATATCAGAGTGATCCTAGAGAGAATCATGAGAGTGTGGTGAAAAGGATTTTCAGGTATTTGTAGGGAACAACTGAATTTGGTTTGTGGTATCCTAAAAATGATGACTTTACACTATGTGCATATATAGATGTTGATTGGGATGGAGATGTTGATGATTGAAAGAGCACATCCCGTGGAGCTTTCTTTCTTGGAAAGAAACTTGTTTCATGGATCAGCAAGAATCAATCATGTACATCTTTATCTACTACTAAATATGAGTATGTTTTTGTTGCTACTAACTGTAAACAAGTTCTATGGATGAAGCAAATGTTGAAGGATATAAGGGTGGATTGTAATGAACTAGTAGTTATTCACCGTGATAACTCTATTGCTATTGATATATCAAAGAATCCAATATTTGATTCTAAAATAAAGCACATATCTATCAAGTATAACTTTTTGAAGGAGAAGGTAGAAGATAATAAAGTCAAACTAGTTTATGTCAACACTAAAGAGTAGATTGCAAATATATTCACTAAACCTTTTCCTAAGGAATCATTTGAGTACTTCAAAGACAGATTGGGGGTTTCTACCTCTTCGATAGAGACCTGAGTGATCTTGATTGGCATCAGTTCGACATGCATTTGCAGAGATACTATTAATTCTAGATTAATGTGTTGGTGCTACTACTCAAGTGGAGTATTCAGTTGTGTGAATCCAGAGGATTTATGATTTATATTTGATGTTCATGTCATATTTTTGGCTTTGATGTCAAAGGGGGAGAGATATATGTGAAAAACAAAGCTTAACAGAATATCACTCAAGGGGAGAGATCATAGCTTAACCAAGATATCATTCATATGGGGAGTTTGTTAACTTCATTGTTATATCATCTTTTGGGAGATTGTTCATTGTCTTACTTTAAGGGAGACTTGTTTGGCACTTCTTGGCACTTGGATTTTTTTCACATCCAGTGTTGAAATCAATGCCAAAGGGGGAGATTCTTGGCAATTGGAGGAATTGATTATGTGTTGCATTTACGTTTATCATTGTTCAGTTGTTTTTGTTGTTTACCAGCTTCCCGTAGGATTTGGTAGAGTGGTTGGTTTATGATATTGATCTTGTATGCTTTGGCTTGAGGATTTGTCTTAGATGTATCATTCATGCTATTTAGATGGGTATCATGATCATTTGGTTTAGGATTTGATGACTTAGGAGATATCATTTTTTTCTAGTAAGCCTTTTGGTCACTGGTAAGGGTTTTATCGGAAGAGTTTTGTTGAAGATCTTTTGATGCACGTGATAAGTGGTGTTGTTGTAGCTTCTAGATGGCTATAGGGATGTTGTTGGTTTTCTTTTCTAGAGTGTTCTTGTTCATCAGTGGTGTTGGATTTGGGTCTAGACCTAATGTTATCCTATTCGGCTAGGTTATGGACCGGTTTATGTAACGTGTTGATGGATGATCCTGATGCATTATAGGTTGGGTTTGTTGATTGGATTATGTTGTTTTGGTCTTAGGCTGACTTGGTTGATCATTGGATTGTAGTTTTATGTTATGAATTTATTGTATTATCTTTTAGGTGGCCGACCTAATTGTTTAGGTCCTAGGTTGGTATAAATATGATGTAAGATCTCTTTGTAGATCATGGAAAACTGATATATGGGCATAATTATGGTTATGCAATTATCTGTGTGCAAATAAAGTTATAATCATATGTAGAGGTTTTGGTCGATCATAGGTGATTGGATTGGGTTGGTAAAAGAGGTTTGAGACCTCTGGTATTGAGCTTAACTGGAACTGTACTCAGGCATAGGAGATGCTATTCTTGCAGTTCATTCTTCTTCCAAATTGTAGTCTAGATTTATTTTGTAGTCAGTGAGGCTCCTTTTGTGATGAGTAGTGCGCTCTAGGTTGTTGGCCTTCTTACATGTGTAGGCCCCTCTTATTGTAATCACATACTTACTACATAAGTATTAGTTGACTGTGGGTACGCTTCCCACTATGGTTTTTCCTTTTATCAATTTTTCCACGTACAAATCTTGGTGTTATCCTTTTTGGATGGTTGGTTAATGTTCTATGGTTTATATTTTTTCTTAACTATTATATCTTTTATTCCGGTATTTGGTTTATGTATTTTGGTAATAAGTTTTAATGCTTAAATTTCTATAATCTGCTGACAGCTGATTCACCCTCCCCTCTTAGTTGTCATCTAGTTATCTGAGCTATCTAATAGTGACAACATCTTTAACTGGTGGGAGTCCATCTATATGACCTCAACCTGTATACTGGTGCTGCACTTATTCATTAGCTCACCCTTTTCTAACTTACTGGGCACATGCCTACTAGTTGGAAACAACTCAATGCCAACACATTACTTATTGGTCATTGTCAACTCATCATCCACCGGTTTACCAAGTACTGATTGCTTCTTTGCAACATAGACTTGTATACTGGGTTTGTAGTGAGCCTATCCAGTTTTGACCTTTTTGCTTAGGTCTTAATGTTTGTGTTTCTCTTGTTTTATCCTTGTTGTAGGTCTAAACCATTTTCTCTATATAGTGCTAGGTCATGGCTAGGAAAGCTAGGGGAGGATGTAGCAAAGATAAGAGAGTCCTATTCTCATTTGTTTTAGGCTTCCAGGAGTAAGCCTAGTTTTGGGGGGCAGAATGTAGTAACCTTCCTCATGTGAACTCATTAGACTTATATTTTATTTTTGTTTACTTTCAGTGGATACATTACCATGATGTGTTATTCAAATTTTTATGACATTATTTCATGCTTTCTCTGGATATGAGATGAGTAATTTATTTACAGTATTTCAGTACTTGTGATTTATGGAATTTTATGGATTATTGTTATGTACTGACATTTTACTTTATCTATGTAATGTGTAATTATATGTTGTGTGTCTGAGAGTGTATTGGATGCAAGGGGATGATTTTCCTTCACTCATTCTGGTGAGATAGGGAACGTTGCAATTCTCCTTCATCGGTGTGTATGTTGTATTTTCGATATTGTATATATGCATGTGTGGTTCGGTGATGCAAGATATTGTAGGTACAAGTACCAGGTAGGTACGGGGTATCATCTCCACCTCGCTCCACAGGTCTGAGCGTTCCATATATTTTTTGATGAAAATGGAGAAGATAGTAGTTGACCCTATTTTACTCAGTTACACTCGTGTGAGTGTCATTAGTTGGTTGTCTAGTCAGTTAGTTTGACCTTTGTATTTTGTCATTTGATCTTTTTATGAGTATTTGCTTGAGGTTTATTCAATTATGTGTCTTTAGTGGATTTAATTAATTAATTAAATTTATGGATTTATCTAATGGTTGGTATTCTTGTGAATTATGTATTTTATGCATTGAGATTATAAATTTAGTTAATTAAAAAGAAATTATTAAATTAAGTTGCAAGCTGTATGATATTAGAAATATATTTTATTTAAATTTTAGTGGAAAAATAAATTAGATTAATTGTATTTATTATTTCCTAGAATTTTAAATAAATAAAATAATAAAAGAATAAATTAATAAAAGAATAAAAGAATAAAAGAATAAATAAATAAATGAATTAATTAATTAATTAGAATTAAAGTATTGCTTTAATTCTTTATTTAGAAAATTAATTAATTTGCATGAGAAAAGAAAAGAAAGAATAATGATTTTTAATTATTGCATGTTGGCATATCTTTTGTTATAAAATTAGAAAATAAAATAAAACTGTTTTTATTCTAAATTTAGGTTTTTGGAAAAAAGATATTCAAATTAGAATTTTAGTTTAAAAAGAGGAATAGGTCATTATTTTAGGATACACAAGAAATAGGTTAGGGATTTAGGTGAAGAAAATTATTTGGAAGCTTGTTGAAGGATTGGTTCTCTTCTACAAATTTATTCTAGGAAAGCTATACCAGGTTGGGTGGCTTCTTTTGATTGTTTGTTTTAAAGAAAATATTTCTATTTCTTCTATCTTCTGAATGATGTGTGTTTGTCATATCGTATCTGATTATTTCTTGTTCTTGGCTAAAGTCCATTCTTGAAGTTTAATTTCTAGTTTATGGAAAGAAGTTATTTCTTGGGTGTTTGTAGCTTAAATTTTGAGAAAATTGGGAAAAGTTATTATGGAAAATTTTGCCAAGATTTTTGTTGTGCATGGAAAATTACAAGATTCGGGAAGAATGTGGTTTACTAGACAAATCATTCCCTCTTCTTTGATTTTGCTTTGATATTTTTCTATGGTTGTTCTGTCAATATTTGTACATCTCTGTGTAATTATTTAGTTACTATGGTAATGAATTTAATTATAATTAAATTTATTCGGTTATTAAAATTTATGGAGAAATTGTTTTATTTTAGTATTTTGGAGAAATTCTATATTAATTAGATTCTCTGGAAAAAAAATTTATTGAAAATAAAATTTAATAAATAAATAAAAAATTAATTAATTAATAATAATAATAATAATAAAATAAAATAAGTTTATATATATATATATATATATATATATATATAGTATTGTGGTTTTATTATGTTATTTTGGAAATAAAAAGTTATTGTAAAATTAAATCTTCATTTTAATATATATTTTTAATGTGATATAATTATATGATTTTATATTTGATGAGTATATATATTTAAGTAATTTTGTTATATTATTATATATATATTTAATTTGGAATTTAATTTAGATTATTGGTATAAGTTAATCAGATATATTTGTAAATTAATCATGAGCATATAATTAGGGGGTTAATTTTTATGTGATTGATTTAACCTTATTGCAGTAATGACAAAATTGATTTCTTTGTATTAATATAGTTGTATTTTCTTATTGTCTGGAAAATTTTTAATTGCAAGTTATTTGTGCTTTTGGCTGTTTTAAGAAAAGATTGCCTGTGTTAGGATCTTGTGTAAATGGTGTTTGCAATCAAGCTTAATTCTATTACAATTCTGGTTGAGTTGTCATTGTGTCCTATATTATTATATCTCCTTGGTCAGGTGTTCTTGTATAACCTTATTGATGTGAGCCATTGTGTGTTTTCTCCAAATGGTCAGTCTTTGGTTAGTGATTGTGTATCCTTCACCTGTGCTTTGTCAGGATTAGTTATGACTATTTGTTTCACCATAGAGTTCTCATAGAGAGACCTTTTCTGTTAGTGTCCTATGAGAGAGAGTGGCTTTTGAGCGGGGGCCGTGCCCAAAGTGGATGACAGGATAACCTGTCAGAAGTCAGTTAAAAAGTGATAACCTAATAATTGATTATGGGGTGGGTAGAATAAATATTAATTAAGATAATGTACCTCGTGCATAGGTGAGTGCTTGTACAGGGCTCATAATGTTACGAGAAGGCCTGGAATGGAAAACTTACCACCTTGTCTTCACGAAAGGATTGGTAGGGTCCGCATGAGACTTAGTTGGAACCGGAAGCTCGGGAGAGGTTACCAGGAGAAACCCAGGATGGGGCCCGGGACCTATGGAGGCTGTACCATGGTATCTACCGTAAGACATGTGATGACACTCTCTTCTTAGAGTCAGTTGTGTTTTGTGAGTTGAGTTACATGGATGTTTGTGGAGTCTTGTAGTCCTTTCGTACTTGTCTTACTTTGCTTGCTTGAGGGTTTTCTACTATCTCCTAGCATGGTGGGGTGGTTCCATTTCGGGATCACATGGTCGGATGGTAGTGCCACTTCCCATCGGATGTTCTGGATTGTATCTTTAGGCGAGGAAAGGCTTTGCTGGTGTTTCTTGGTTCGTGGTTCATCTACTAGCTCTTGTTTGAGATCCTTGTTCAGTTGAGACCTTGTGGTCATTGTATCAGACTTTTATGTAACCTTGATATTGTAAGTTTGTAATTTGTAGCATTATTGGAAGCCGTGTATTTATTGATATTGTAATAGTATGTCAGTGCAATGTATGTTATTTCAATTGCTTTGATCTTATGTTAAATTGTTTTATGGAAATTGGATACATTGGAGTACTTTCATTTCGTCATTATGGAATTTAGATGTATGTGTAGTTTTAAACTTAAGCATTTAATTTATCTAATTAAATGGATAATTGGATTAACTATGGTGTTAATGTAATCTACGAATTAATGTTTGTTGGTAACCCTTAGGAAATCATATGTTAGACTTCCACGGTGTCTTCTTTGCAACATAGACTTGTATACTTACCGATTGATCTTACTAACCACACAATCGGTTGACATCAATAACAACATAATGCCAACAAATTATTCATCAATGGATTGTTAACTATATACATGAATAATGGTAGTAATGTTGCATTAATAAATAATGGTAGTAATCATTAACTATATTACATAAATACAAGACTCCAACATAAGATAATGGACAACATGTGGGATAGAGTGTCATCACATGCTAGCCTCATGTGGCATTCATCTCCACCTTGGAGTCACTCAAGGGATATCGGGTATACTCCTCCAACGGCCTTCCTAATCTAAGATCCAAAAAATTACCTCCAAGGGCTTGTCTGATTGGGGCATACAACAACATATTCTTTATCTTGATTAAGTGAATTCCTAAATACCCAACCCACTAATCAATTATTAATTTAATGTTATCACTTCCTATTAAAGCATAAACTCTTCATGTGGTTTCATCAAGTCTAGACCTCCTCTTAAATGCCTAATGCTCAAGAGCCTGGTCCACACATGCAAGAGCCCACTCTCCAAACCATGAACCAAGACCATAGGGTAGAAACAAAAAAGAAAAAAGAAAACACAATAACAACATGAAGCTCAACATGAAAAGCATCCAAAATTCATTACAAGGTGGATACAATTGAATCACAAAGATAGCCATCAACATACAACCAAGAGCCACTTAACAAGGATCAAGCGATAAGATCATAATGCCAAAGTGCAATAGTAAAGAGAGCCTCAAGAATATTAAATACACATAAATAGGGGAAATACATAAATCCAATAATATAGATTGATCCTCCAAAGAGAGGCACAACATAACCTCTCACTGGAGCTACAATTAACCATCATCGACAACAAGGAATCACTCAACTTGCTAGAGGAACATATCAAAACCCCAATGGACAAGCATAAAACCACTTGTTAGAGCCCAAATGGATTCACAGACATCACCAATGAATGGTGCAGTGCCCCAAAACCATCAAACATAACAAAAAAGCCTCTGGAAATGAAGACCAAATAGATAAAATCAACTGAGAGACTCAAAAACCAACCCATAAACTTGCTGACACTACTTTGGCACTACTGAAACGTAGAGTAGCTCTATTATAATAGGGGACCAACTCATGGAAAATGGGATACAAAGATACTCAAATTTTCCCAGGTTCAAGCACAAGCCTTATAATGGCATAAATACCCATAAGTTAGTAAAATCCAATAAGAAACCAAAACAAAGCCTTTTGAAGGCCCACAATACAACACATCCAAGAATTCCAACTTATACCAGCAATAAATTGAATAAATAAGATTATAGACATAGCCACTCTAGATCTAATCAAACCAAATGGACACAAGACAGGGTATGCAACAACAAACCTCACAAAACCAACCGTTACCACAATGCATTCATAGGCAACTTATAATCAGCATATGAACATACACAAATGCCCTTTTACAATGATACAACACACAAATCCATAAAATCATATATAAATATTTTTCCCAAAATATTACCCCAAATTACAGATAATAGAATAATCATTTATTCCCAAATATCCCCAAACAATCTTTTAGCATTCACAAATAAAACAACTCTTTTCAAAAATCAAAATTCAAGAATGGAAAAAGATCTCCAAGCTAGAAGTAGAGTGATGATAATGCAATCGTAGAAGAGCAAAAATCCAAGCCAACAATATTTCTGAAATTCAACCCAACCAAGCAATTCTAAAATCCAAAAGTCCTGGAAAGATATCTAGAAGCACACCCACAAAAATGCTCACAAAGCTAATAAATAGAATCTCATTCAAAACTACAAAAAAATATCTGCTAATCAAAATACTCAAATAAAATATATTCTATACCAAACCCCCTTCCAAAATATCAAGGTAAGAATATAAAATAATATTATTTACTTACCCTCAAATCTCAACCAATAAAATAATAGGGTAGGTATAAACACAATATTTAATTACTTAATTAATAACAAGATAGTATAATAATAATAGTATAATAACCCAATAAAATAAATAAAAGGCAATATAAATAAATGCTCCAATTAAATATAAAACCACAAATAATATAAATAAATAAACAAACAATTAAATAATATTATCCTCACAACCACAACTCCCAAGAGGGTCAATCATAACAAGAGGTAGGTACATGAATAATATCAAATAAATAAAACAACAATGAAAATAAATAAATAATCAATAAAGAAGATAAATAAATAAATGTATAGACAAACATAAATACCCATCCAATAGTTAAACAATAAATAAATAAATAGATAAACAATAAACAAATAATTAAATGTACAGACACATATAAATGCTCTAGCCAATATAATTTAAACTTAATATTATAAATATCTCCCACATACATATTAAATAATCAAATAAATAATAAATAAATAAATGGATGCACTGATAAGCATAAATACCCAACTAATATAGTTCCACCAATTAATTATAAACTCCCAGTAAATAAATATGTATAAATATATTGTATTGGTACTAGCCATTATTTAATAATTTACGCCAATGGCTATATGTAGTAATTGATTAATTGATTCCCACAATTTCAAATAACCAATAAAATATAAATCCATAAAGTAAATATTAATGAATAATAATTCTTCAATAATAATAATAATTGCACATTAATGTTAAATATTAATGCCATCTATTGATTTAATTTAATATTTATAAACTATATAAACCGATTAATTATTAATTAATAAAAAATCGCAAACTCACAAGGCAACCCGACATAAGGTTGAAAAACATACCACATGACGCAAACCAGTGACTCAAGCCAAGACACTAATTGACAAGGGTATCAACTTAAGCCTAGAGTGTGAGAGGGAAACATATGCCATCTCCAACAACTTTCCATTGGGATAAAGACATGCTCAGACCTATGAGACCATGTGGAGTCGATGTCAAGTACCTGCAATCCTGCATCCACCACTAAACACAATACTGCATATATATAACACATATACATCATAAATGATTGGGCAAGTGATAGAGAATCCCAACCTCATATCATGCTTGCAATGAGTGGTATGAAATTATCTCTAATTAGAAAGACACTAGAAGACAATCACCAACATCATAGCATCAACTCAGTCATCATAATCATAGGGTAGGGTTAGCATAATCATATTATCATCAAAATCCCATAAGCAATATGATCCATCATGAATAATGATCAAATATATATCCATCATCATACCCAATACAATCATGAAATAGGGTTAATACATAATATGATAGCATCAAATCATCATAAAGTAGACTAAGCTAGATAAATATATTCGTTTGATGTACGAAAAGACAAGATGAATCAGGGATTGGCACTACATCTAGCATGGGTAGAGAGCCTCCTCCCCCTGCTGCATGGGTGGAGGGGTTTACCTCCTCCCCACGTAGATGTGGGTAGAGGGGGAGCACTCTCCCTCCCACAATCAGCCAACACACAAAAACAAAAATAAAACACACACACACACACACACACACACACACACACACACACACACACACACACACACACATATATATATATATATACATTGAACTAGTATAATAAACATTATGCATACTGGCCAACACAGCAAAACAATAGTCCAGGAAAGGCTACGACATGAGAGAAGAAAGGATAGGAAGAAATACATCTCCAGGAGCATTCAGATAGAAACATATGCACAAACTCTTTCATCATACAACATTGTGCTAATCAAAGGAGGATTCATAAGAAAATTTCCTTCTGTGAATACAACCATCTAGGAGATATAGTATAAATTTAATCATTTCACATAGCATGACAAATCCTACCTCCAAACACTATCCAATTAAGCTAGAGATAAGACCTCTTCCATCCTTCCAAACCTTCCTTTAAGCCCCAATCTCTCTGTGAATCCTCTTACTTCCAATATTCCTCCAACAAAACCAAAAAAAAAAAATCACCCCCTATTCTTAGAGGATTTGGGTAATATCATTTTCTCAAAAACTAAACCAACCAACCTCTCCCAAAAAACCACCAACATAAAACTAGTTGTTTTTATTTATTTAATTTTATGAACTTAATTAATTGCTTGCATCAACCAACCCAATTGTTCTGTATAATAACAAATTTAATTAGCATAACTATCCTAATTTAATTATTTTAACTATCTTAATTTAATGATTCATAGTTGTTTAATTTTACAAAATTAATTCAATATAACTTTAATTAATTTGTTTGTATTAATTTAAAATTCATAAATATTGACTCAATAAATATTATAGCTCAATTATTTAATCTATTTTACCTTAGATATGATTAAAGGCTTTACTTAATTAATTTGAATACTTATATGATTACACTAGAATCTAGACTATAACCAAAACATGAAATAGGAAAGCAACCTTGTGCGACGAAGACCAATACAAGTCAAACTACATAAGCAAGGGTTGTACAAAGTACACTGGTCGCACATCGGAGCATCTAGGACCTGAATACCATCTCCCTTTGCCACCTTGAAAATCAATAGGGCACGTTCATTCTTGAAATCCGGAGAAGTCGATGTCGAGTACCTGCACACTGCATCCACATAAAAGCTCCACAAAACGTCATTTGTGCAAATATCCATATAATCAAATATCATCAATAACTAAATGTGATTGTGAACCCATATGCCTCTGAAATGAGTGATATGAGAATCCAATTGAGTATCAAGAGCATATCAGTAACAATTATGTTAGTCTCCATAAACAAATAAATCTACTATTCCAATAACATCAAACTGAATTATAATATAAATAAAGCATGCATCATCTCATAAAGTAGCATCTGTAGAATAAAAAACATTCTATATGCTCTATCATGCATCAAATCAAGCAATAGGTCTATCCATGAGCATAACAATGAATGTCCACAGGATAGCATATCAAAGATCAATGTCACACCAACATAAACATAAATGGCCTAATAAGAGAGGGGCATCACACTATTTTTATTTCTATTTAGTAGAGATTCTTAAGGATTAAAAAATTGTCTAATATTTTAAATAGATTATAATTTGATAAATTGTGTTTTAAATGTTTATTTAATATTTTGTGACCATAGCTAGAAAAAAAATTGGTCAATTTGCAATGGGACATTTTAGAAGTTGTTTGGAAATTCAATGAGTACACATTAAAGTAATAGGAAATGATTAACAACATAGAGGGTGAATTGTAGGTCATCAAGTTGAATTGAGAAAAAAAGTTTGATCTTAGTGGAGCTATTACACAATATTAAATAATTTATTTGTAATTAATTTGTTATAATTCTAATAAATTAGTAAATTATTTATGTCTTATTGAAGAAATATTATTACAATAACTTAGATTTTGTTCTAGACCCTTCCTCAAATAATTGATTTATTGTTTATCCTTTTCTCATAATCATTTAACCAAAATAATGAAAAAAAGTAGCTATTTGAAATAATCCAAAGAGGACACATTAAAGTTGTAGGAAATAATTAGCAATCTAGAAGGTGAGTTGTAGGTCATCAAGGAGAATTTAGAAAAGGTTGTTAGATCGTAGTAGAATTATTACACAAAACTATATCAAAAGCATTCATATACATCATGTTGGAGTTTAGAAACATGACAATATTATTCAAGATGTCCTTAGCACTAGCACCCATAATTAAAAGATGGCAAGGGCATCCCGAGAGCCATCCATGAACATCAATGATATTAAAAAAAAAAACTTTGAAATTTTTAATTAATTTTTTAAAACTCTAATAAATTATTAATAATGTCTTGTTGAAGAAATACTATTTCAGTAACTTAGGTTTTGTTCTAGACTATTCCTCAAATAAATCTATTGTTTCTCCTTTTCTCATAATGATTTAAGGAAATATTAAAACTCATTCACGGATTTGAAATAATTTGAAGAGGCTACATTAAAGTAAAAAAGAATTAGCAATCTAGAGGGAGAGTCGTAGATCATCTAAGAGAATATACAAAAGATGGTTTGATCTTAGTAGAACTACTATACAAAACTATACCAAAAGGTGAGTTATAGATCATCTAGAAGAATCTAAAAAAGATTATACAAAACTATACCAAAGGTTGAATTATAAATCATTTAGAAAAATCTTTAAAAAGTTTTTGATATTAATAGAACTACTACACAAAACTATACCAAAACCATCCCTTTCCAAATGAATGCGCACCCTCAATTTTGAATCCTAAACACTACTTTATACCAAAACGACAAACCTTGGGCTCCACATTATTTCTGAAATTTACGCGAAAATCTCTGCCTACTTCGACTTAATGTGGCTTTGAGGAAATTTTCCAATGGTTAGGAAACGATGTGAAATGAATGTAACAGATTTAGACAGATCTAATAATTTTAGTTTAAAGGTTAAACAGGTTTTGGAGACAGATCCAATGTTCGTCTACGTTTTATTTGATGAAAAAGATCAGTTGATTCCATTTCTAATTGGTTAGGCTCTTCTGTCGGAATTTGCGTAATCAATGCAATGTCTATCTAGTACTCCTATGAGCGGTAGGATTCTATTTAATTACTAGTTATAGAGTTATATATTATGCATTACAATAAATTAATAAATATGGTCAAACACGTATTTGAATTATTCAATATAAATAGTGAAAGAATTTTTTTTGAATTATTCAATTTCACGAGTAGATCAAAGGTCTATTGACATGAAAGACAATTTGAGAATGACGGTATTTTAGAAAAAAATAATATGAAAGTAAAAATCGTTTTTCGTAATTTTAAATTATCAATATTAAATAAAATTTTCTTAGCTCACGTTACTAAAAAGTATCTAAAATTTTGCTGATAAAAATAAAGCAATTTTTAATGTTAATCAAAATATGGAAGAGTGTATATGATATGTCAATCATAAATGAGAGAAATGTGCATGCCATGTTAGATATTTTAACTGTAAATAAATAAGAAAAAAAGAAGAAGTTATTTGAATACATTAACCATATTTGATATCAATGAAGCATTTACAATATTATTTGGTCATAAATTTATAAAGAATAAATTATTAGAAGACTTTCTCATAAACACTTATAGGTAATTGTCAAATAAGTAATTACTTGACGAAGTGCACATCCTAATTACAACATAATTTTGTGTTAGATTATTTGATTCACCATTAAAGTCTCTAGAAGAAATGTGCACACACATAGAGAAAGAGAGAGAGATAGATAATTCTTTTTAAAACAAAACTATGTTTGCATTATGTAGTAATAAACTATTTCACAAATGAAATATTTTTTGCATTAGGATATGTGAGAATATTTGCAGCCATGTTATTATTGGAGAATTGACATTAAGATAGCATCAAAATTTGTATAACAATTCTTTTATGGTATGGTGTAAGAGGTGAGAGGGGTAAGTGGTAGAGAGGGATATGTCTAGAGCGAAAGGGAGAGAGAGTAAGATGAAGGTAGATAGATAGAGAGATAGAGAGATGAGGGAGGGATAGAGAAGAGACATTATTCTAGATCTTGGGATGAGAGAGAGTGAGGGAGGCTTAGGTAGAGAGATAAGTATAGAACATGGGGGAGAGAGAGTGAGATAGAGTGAGCTAGATGAAATAAGAGAGATAGGAAGATATATTAATGTATATTTCAATTATCTATCTACCTTTTGTTCATGCCACTTTGTCAACATAGTTAACGTGCACAATATAATAGTATTAATTCAATTCATTTCAGCCCAATTATGGAAATGAAACACATTGCCATGAAGAAAATAAGGGACCAAAGTCTCCACAATATAAATTCCAAAAATTACATAGCCTTATTTCACTCGATGGATGAATCACCATTTGATCCTTCCAATCCTGATCCCACCTCTATTACAACTCCCTTGAAGAAAAAAATTGTATCAAAAAATTGTGTTTTAAAAACTCAAGAGTATATCCTATAGCAACCTTTTATTGATTCCAAGTACATAGTTTACACAAAGGGTCCTTTAACTATTAGCGAGTACTAAAGGAATAGATTGATAAAATTTAATACTACTCATTTCTCTTCAAAAACTATTTCCATTTATGTTGGATAGTAAGAATAACTTTCCAACATCAAGCATTTCAAACATCCTATAAACATAAATTTTGAATATATTTATCTTGCACTTACCACCATGTCTTAGGCCATTCTATCAACCAATGCTAATCCTTCAATAAAAAAAATTATCATCTGATTGATAAACGTTTCATGTAGATTTTTCGTTAAGGTACATGTCATATCCTATAGTTTAAAAACATTGTACATTTAGTTGATGAAGGTTATGTAATATAAGAGATTTACCATCTTTGATTCAATAATCATAACCACAATATTATACATAACCTATTTATTTTGTTACTATCTCTTCTTTGTACTTAAGCTAGTGTTTGATGTTTTCTTTCTCCCTCCATGAATCTATATGTTGATTTCCCACACAATTAACAATCTCACACAATTCCTAAAAGTCTAAAGTAAACTTTAGTTACAACTTGAAACATCTTATGCAAATTTTCTATCTATATTGTCCTATTCCAGCATCCATTTTTTCATTGCACCTACCATATTTAAATCATTTACATGCACAACAGTCATGAATGTATGGAATGTTAGACCATGTAAACAACTTAAACATTTTAGTGCATCAACATTTAACATCAATTTAGAATCCATTATTTGAAATCCTTGATCTTGATTGATTTGAGATAACATGTTTGTTCTCCCTCGCCTTTTCATTAGATAGTTTCCATTGTCACGCCTAATCAAAGCCTTATCCTTCTTTTCACATTTTTCTTTTCCTTCCCTCTTCATCAACCCTTTTGTCACTTTTATGTGGCTTTTCCTCCTATCTATGCTTAGATCAATATTTTTTTGCATGGTTCATTGTATTTGAAAGGGAGAAATGTAATTAAAGCTATCTATTTAACCAATAAGGCATCATTTAATGATAGTTAAATGATTCTTTTGTAATCCCAAAGTAAATTCATACCTAGGATTTCGATTGCACATGTGGGATTATTAATTCAATGTTTTCACATGATGGTGCCATACTCAAATTTCTCAACACTTCAAAGTTCTAAAATAACAAATGACCCTTATGGTCTAATTTCAACTTATTCTTAATTTAGGATTATAAAAAAAACCACCTTTTTTACCATATAATAGTAATATTGTTAGGTCCCAGAGACAACAAAGAGGGCAGGGGGGTGAATTAGTTGTCTAATAAATTCAAACCAAAAAAAACCTATCCAAACTTAATGCTTAATATCGGTAAACCAAACTTTATGTCGGTAGATAGTTTATGAGTTAATTGCAGTACCGACAAAGATTAATGCATGAAACAAAAGACAATAACATCCACAACACATAACACCAATGTTTGTACGTGGAAACCCTATAAGGGGAAAGACCATGGTGGGAAACCTTACACACAATCAGATGATACTACTGCAGATAGTATGTGTATACAAAATGGGGTCTGCACATGCAAAAAGGCCAAGCGCCTAGAGCTCACTACTCAAACACAAATAGGAGTCACACTGACTACAATTGGATGGTTAAATCCAATAATGATGTACTTCTCAAAATAATATCTTCATATGTTGGATTCAGTACCGGTTTAGTTCTGATATGCCTTCACAAAAACCTTGCTTCACCTTCAAATGATGTCTGTGTGTATAGCTCTTCTTATTCTCGCATATACCTTCTTACAATTCTTTTTCCCAATCGCATATCGATCTTACAAATAAGATCTTACATATATACCATAACCTAAGACTAATTTTCATAGTTCAACTCTAAAAGATATTATAATAAAATTAATTTATAAGTAAAACAATAACCGATGCAATATCTGATTCAACATGTCGACTTAATGCATTTACAACATTGATAAATCATCTCCAAAGCATGTCATGCTGATCTGGAATAGATAAGCCTGTTGGTGCTTATTATGGACCTATTTGCCAGTAACAATGAATATGCAAACTTGAACATACCAATGAACAAATCTCCAAGAAAAAGTGTCCAAATGATGTCTTTGACATAACCAAGTGTTTTCCATATCATTCCAAGTGTTGGTGAACAATATATCATGCCGGTGTACCAGATACCGGTGACTGTGCATAAGTCACTTGCTTGCCAATGAACATTGTCAATCCTCCAAAGTGCTAGAGTTGATAAGTGTTAAAGGGTGTTGACATCAATGACAAAACCATATCAACATATCCAAAATACCAACAATCTCCCCCTTTGGCATTGATGGCAACACAAGATAGAAAAACCATCAAAGTGCCAAAATAGAAATGCCAAATACCAAAAACAAACAATCTTCCAAAAGAGATCATAACCAGAAATTAAAATTCAGATACAAAGAGTAATCAATCTCTCCCAAAGTAACAGTCTCTCCTCCTGAGAGTAACATGTGTTTTCCTTGTGTTTTTCCATATAAATCTCTCCCCCTTTGACATCAAATTCCAAAGCAAATATAAAACCAAGTTCAAATACAAAATACCAACCAATTCAGTATACCAACTACTCCCCTTGAGAAGTAGCTCTCCTCATCTAAGCCAGAATAAAAGATTTCTCTGTTAATTCTGTTGGTTGATGACAAACATCAACTATCTAAGTCTCTATCAATGGGGGTATGACTCCAAGCTGATCTATGAGATATTCAAAAGTTTCCTTAGGCAAAAGCTTAGTAAAAATATCTGCAATCTACTCTTTAGTGTTGACATAAACCAATTTTACTTCTTTTGCTTCAACATTATCCTTTAGAAAATTTAGTTTGATAGAAACATGTTTGGTTTTGGAATGTAGTACCGGATTTTTAGATATATCAATTGTTGTTGTGTTATCACAATAGATAGTTATAGGTTCCTTGCATTTTACCTTTATGTCCCTCAATATTTTCTTAAGCCATAATATCTATGTACAGTTAGTTGTTGCTGCAACATATTCTGATTCTATTGTTGATAAAGATGTGCAACATTCTTTTTTACTCAACCAAGAAATTAATTTGCTTCCAAAAAAAATGCTCTGCTAGTGGTTCTTTTTCTATCATCCACATCTCCTTCTCAATTTGCATTTGTGTATGCACATAACTCAAAGTTTTCATCTCTAGGATACCATAAGCCAAGATTTGTAGTGCCTTGTAAGTACTGGAAAATCCTTTTTACTACTGATTTATGATTTTCTCTAGGATTACTCTGAAATCTTGAAGCAATACATACTGCATTCATAATATCAGGTCTTGTTTGTGTCAAATACAATAAGCCTCCTATCATAGATTTGTACCTAGTCATATTAACAGGTGTCATACATCAACAAAAAATTCTATAACTAAGATGTCATCATTAGTCACTTTATAGTATAAATTGTTGTTAGCATTACCTTAAGAAAAACCATTCTTCAAAAGATATTTATCCAATCTAGCATACCAAGCTCTTGGAGCTTGCTTCAACCCATACAAAGCTTTCCTTAACCTGCAAACCATATCTTTGTTATCTGTCAAAGAAACTCCATCAGGTTTCTCAAAGTAAACTTCTTCCTCAAGATATCCATTTAGAAATGCACATTTAATATCCATTTGATATACTTTGTAGTTCTTGTGTGTTGCAAAAGCCACAAATAATCTGAATGCCTCAATTATGGCTACCAGTGCAAAGGTTTCATTGTAATCAATTCCTTCTTTCTATGAATATCCCTTACACACTAGTCTTGCTTTGTTTCTGACTACTTTACCATCTTCATTGAGTTTGTTTCTGAATACCCATTTAGTTCCAATTACATTTTTGTCTTTAGGTCGGGGAACTAATGTCCATGTGTTATTGTTAGGTCTCAGAGACAACTGAGAGGGGGGGTGAATCAGTTCGCTAATAAATTTACACAAAAAACAACTTATCCAAACTTAATTCTTAATAGCGGTAAACCAAACTTTATGTCAGTAGACAGTTTATTAGTTAATTGTAGTACCAGTAAAGATTAATGCATGAAATAGAAGATAATAACATCCACAACACATAACACCAATGTTTGTATGTGGAAACCTTGTAAGAGGAAAAACCACAGTGGGAAACCTTACCCACAATCAGATGATACTACTACAGATAGTGTGTATACAAAATGGGGTTTGCAAATGCAGAAAGGCCAAGCACCTAGAGCTCACTGCTCAAACACAAATAGGAGTCACACTGACTACAAGTGGATGGTTAAATCCAATAATGATGTACTGCTCAAAATAGCATCTTCATATGCTGGATTCAGTACTGGTTTAGTTCTCATATGCCTTCACAAAAACCTTGCTTCACCTTCAAATGATGTCTGCGTGTATAGCTATGCTTATTCTCACATATACTTTCTTACAATTCTTTTTCCCAATCGCATATCAATCTTACAAATAAGATCTTACATATATACCATAACCTAAGACCAATTTTAGTAGGCCGGCTCTAAAAAATATTACAATAAAATCAATTTACAAGTAAAACAATAACTGATGCAATATCTGATTCAACATGTCGGCTTAATGCATTTACAACATTGATAAATCATCTCCAAAGCGTGCCATGCTGATCTGGAATAGATAAGCCTATCGGTGCTTATTTTGGACCTATTTGCTGGTAATGTCAAATATGCAAACTCAAACATACCAGTGAACAAATCTCCAAGACAAACTGTCCAAACAATGTCTTCGACATAACCAAGTGTTTTACATATCATTCCAAGTGTCGGTGAACAATATATCCAGTTGGTGTACCAGATACCGGTGACTGTGCATAAGTCGCTTGCCAGTGAACATTGCCAATCCTCCAAAGTGCCAGAGTTGATAAGTTTTAAAGGGTGTTGACATCAATGACAAAACCATATCAACATATCCAAAATACCAACAAATATTTAAGTCAATTTTCTCATTATTAGTTCCTGTCAAAGGTAGGGTACTTATGCATGCATTGTTTTCAATTTTTCTACTAGTTTAACTAATCACATTAAAGAATTAAAAAATTAGAATGAAATTTACGCTGTCTACATTTATTTTTTTATTTTACACAATTATATAAATATCAATTTTCTCTTTTCTTATTGTGTCATAAGACAAACAATGGATATAAGAATATGTTTTTGTCCTTTTCATATTGTATATTAAATTTATAAAATTCACAGAAGTCAAATTCATAGAAGCTCATAGTTAACTTCAATTTATTTTAGTGTGTGAAGTGTACAATGACAAACAATAGATCATTCTAGATTAAAATAGTATTACCATTTAGAATAAAAAACTATTCTATTACAAGATATTACTTTAGACCGTATTTGGCTAGTTATATGAAGGGATAAGTTACCCTAGTTAGATTACATATGATACGTATGGAGAAGTTAAATCCATCAATTTAGGCATTTTTCCTTTAATGAGGTTTGAAATTCAAGCCATACGTAATTTTCTGATAAGCAATTCCCTGTGGGGTTGCAACCCCATCGGAGTTGTCTCACGTCGTGAAATCGACACTTCTTGTTGTCGCTGAATTTTTGTCGATAGGTTTTCTGTGACAACTCCTATAACATGTGGCTAGGGTTTATATTCCAATTGTAGTGTACATTGTTGTGCCTTCCTGCATGCAGGTTGCGTATCCATCCAGAGGTGTATTGCTAGCATTCTATTTAAGGCTTCATATAGGCATTTTTCAGAGACCGCCTGAACCCATCTTCAATTGACTCTTAATCTCTTTCTAGTCCCAACCTCCATGGTGTAGGGGGCTATTTTTTATGGTTTTGCTGCAACCTTCACATCCTGCTATTCTTTCATACAGTATGGATAGACACCTAAGCAAGACATCACATCGGAGCCAAGCATACTTATGTGCATACTCCATCTTGCAGGATAGGGCTTATACCAGGCATCTACCAGAAAATTTTCAATCTCGGATGCTTCCTTACATACCACTATGCAGGGGCGATTGCTGACTAGGTCTGCCAAAGTAGCTGTTATATGAGGTTAGCAATAAAAGAGAATAAAATAATCCCTATAGTTAAACTGCATTTTCATTATTGGATAAATCTCTTCATCCCATATAACATTGATATTGTAAAGATTTACAGATTAGAATATAGTCTTGGGTGTTTTTTCTATTCCATAGTTCTTTACTGTTTCTGTATCTTTTGTGTGGCCTACAGTCTGTCATATAAGAGAGATGTGAATTCTACCTGATTTGAGAGCTTATACAGTACAAAGGTGTATGCCAAGTTCATTTTAAGTACTTCTAAACTTTGAATTGTTTATTGTTGGTGGCTTTGAGAAATTGATCTTATAGTTGAGCACTTTTGTAATGGTATATTTTTGTGGATTGCATGTATGCCTATATTTGATTTGAGACTGAATCTCTTAGATTTTAGATTGTTTAGATATTTTCAAAAAAGTATACCCCTTTCTTTCTTTTGAACCACATCTTACCATAGGTTTCTGTAGTTGATGTTAAAATAGAGAGATGATTCCATCTAAATTTTAAAAGTTTCTTGTGCCTTTGTTTTGAATTTTGGGGTATATAGTGAAATATTTACTGGTTTCTTTGTTACACTATCTTTCACAACAAATATGCTTTTTGGGGGAATTATTTTAGAAATAAATATAGATTTTAAAGAGTTGCGCTTTCTTTACCAAATAATTATTCTAACTCAAAATTTCCATGAGAAGAATCCAATAACCAAACATGGGTGGAAAATTACATATATTAAAATAAAATGCAACTTCAAGGCAAGAGATGACATAGAGAAGCACCCATATATCAGGGCTTTTAAAAGAAAATTTAGATCAAATTTCAGCAACTACAAAAGTCTTTCTTCTCGATTTTCCTTTAAATACCCACTTCCATTTAAAATTACTTGATTTTTTTCGTAGAGTTCATTTGAATTCTCATCACTTACGTCATTAAAAGTCTCATCACAATGCTCAAATTTTGCGGAACCATCTTTCCTTCTTGTGATAAATATGTTATTTTCAGACTCAATGAAACAAAGCTAATTTAGATGTGGAGGAAGATGGAATTCATATGCCCACATCCTCCTTATGCCCACATTCTCCTTGAGTAGTCAAATTCCATCATTTTACACTCCCCAAAGAATTTTATGTACCTAGATACAACCACAAAAGGTAATGGAGGGTATTCTAGCAACTTAAATCCTACATCACTTTTCATGATTGAACCTCTAGATTGAATTGATAAGTTTGGTAAAATGAATTTGTATAGATGCTCACCACATGAAACATCTCATCAATATAGAAACCACAAAATATGTGAGAACTGTAGGTAAGGATATTAGTAAATGACAAATTATAGAGTTATATAGTATTGCATTGAAAACTTTACAACAGATTATAGAGTACAATTTTGCATCCTGCCTGTATCAAAATGGAACCTTTGAAAATAGGGTATGCCCACCTATCAAAGCATAGAAAAAATATGGCAATGTTCCTAAAAAAATGTGTAGCATCATGGCTTGTAATGATTATATGATATGCACTAATTTGTGAACAAAGAAGAATGAAAAATTATAGAGTTATATAGTATTGCATAGAATACTTTACAATAGATTAGAGTATAGTATTACATCCTGCATGTATCAAAATGGAACCTATTTTAAATGAACCTTTGAAAATAGGGTATGCCCATTTATCAAAGCATAGACAAAAAATGGCAACATTCCTGAAAAAAGTGTGTTATCATGGCTTGCAATGATTATATGATATGCACAAAAAGGGACTTCTGAAAAAGTTCGATATCATGAGTTGATGTATTTTAAACAACCATTATACAACCGTAATCATCCACCATACTAGATTCCATATGTTCAAGGATGGGAAAGTCTTTGAAAAGGGTTATTATAGTAAAGAAATGTAAAAAGTGAATTGCTTATCAGGCCTTTCTGGAGGAATGAATACATAGTGCATTTTCTACATAAGTTTTCGATATTAAAGAAGGATCCAACATAGAAGAAGATCGGCTGCAACAATTCGCTTTATAAAATAGTTGGTATGCTTCTCTAATTTTGTTCAAATTATTCAATCTATTTATACCGTCAGGCTCCTATGTGCACAATTGTATTTATGTTGATCCAGAGCAATTTGTTGTTGTTCTATGCTATTTGCCAGATTGTGGAGCTCAAAGGTTTACGTGGCTGAAGAAAGCTTCAATCCAAACCAACAAAGATAAAAGCTCAAAGATTTCCTTGCCCAGATGATGCTAGGCTTGAAAAGACCTACACTGTTGATAGAACAGAGGTGAACACCAGACTACTTATTCTAGCATCCATTTTTCGCTTTGGAGGGATAATGTGAGTTTAGTGACAAAACAATAATGTAACTTTGAATGAAATAAAATTATTTAAAAATCATTTAAATGTTGATCTTGTTTACATACCTATGCTTTTTCTTTTTTCACAACTTAAAATGAATAATAATGTGAGTTCACCGATAGTGAAAATGACATTCCTTGTTTTCTTTTGGCCATACAATATTCATACATGCACTTACAATAATGTCACACATGTTTATAAATTTACTATTTGCTTATAGTTGGCAGGATTCAAGTTGTTCATTGAATCTTAGTTTTTAAATAACATTAAGTAAAGAAGAAATTTCAACTCATTGTTTCACTGCTTTAGCTCTTAGTTTCCTAATTATGTTTTAGAGTATGCTTTTGAATTGATTTCAGCACTCCTCTCAAGCTTTAGCTACCTTCGCTAATTGTGTGTTATGAATCTCAGAATGTAGTGATACTGTGTCTATGTTTGCTCTTCTCCTACTTCCATGCATTTATCCATTTATCATCCAATGGGTGGTTTCTCCTCATGGTGATGGATGGAGCAACAAGACTTGTCACTAAATACTCAAGTTCTAGAAGAACAATGTATCAAACAACTTTGGTGAAACATTGTTATTATTATTATCATTCCCTTCAGACTCACCATCTCCATCGTTACTCAAAAACCCAAACAAACCACCCATTCGACCTCCTCCTTGCCATTTCCAAGAAAACTACTGTTTATCCTTTGTTATTGTTTATTTTGTCTAATTATGATATTTCTTCTTATTTTGTCACCTGTCATTTTTCTATAGTCATCCCTAGAGCCCTAAATCAACCACTAAGACAAATCTCCCACCTTAAATATTTCTCACAAAATTTAGTTAACCTTAAGTGCAACCAAAGCAAGTGATAAAAATGTTCCAAGGGTGTAGAATGGCATTTATTAGTTACATTGGCAATTAATTAATATCTCCCAATAACACTTGCTCACTTTGGACAACACGTGGAAGCCAAAATTGTAGGGAATTGATTGTTCACCTTCAACCAGTTGCCACAATCAGTTGCTCTTTTTTTGAACTAGACAACATGCAATATGGCTATATTCACCATGGACTCCTTTAACAAATAATGTAAAAGTGTAGAATACTTTTGGTTAAGAAATTATAAGATTTATTATGGCTTAACAATTTCTATTAGGCAAACCATTTAGCTTATGGGAATCCTTCATTTGGAAGTTCATTAGGGAATCTCCTACATTGTTCAAATTTTATACTTCTAAATTTCAATCTCATAACCAAGCTTCTAAGCAAGCTAGAATGAATATTACCTTTATTCCAAGAGTATTTATTTTTCTTAAAAGGACCATGCTCGATGAATGCCCCAAAACCAACTAATGAGCAACCTAGCTCTGCAATAATTGAACAAATTCATTACCTATAATTATGCACTTCTTTAGCTGATCCAAATTTCCTACTCAATCATCAAAAGGAATTTGGTCTGCTTAAACTGATGCTCGGTTAACTAGTGAAAAGAAAATATTTCTGAGTATTTTATAAGTATACAGAACATTTACAAATTTATAGAGGGCGAGAAAAAATAATTATTTTGTTTTCATAACTACCTTCCATTCTAATATTTTTGTTTCTTGTGTTCTTTTACAGATCAAAGAAAGTGAAGCTTTTCATTTATTCGAGATAAAAGAAAGTGAAGCTCCCTGTTTATTCAACCACATTTATACATTGATTTTGTAACATTCTGCTTGACACATAGATGATACAACCCTAAATTGTTACATCATTACCTTTAATAGATGGATAGATCGATTGGGAGGTTGTAAATGAGATGATTTTATGGAAATATGTAATGGGGACAATATTCTTGACTTATGTTGTCTGCGAGCATATCCTTCCCATTGTCCCTTTTGAATGACCAGATTTTGCATTTTTGAATGAGTAAATTCATTTTAATATTATAAAATTGTAATGTGAATGGAAATTCAGGCATGGTGTTCTTCAACTTCATATGATAAATTTCTATAATTGCTATCGGTACAAATTGGACCTTCCTCAGGTCCAACCACTAGTAATAATTAGAATAGAAAGGCATGTGTTGTGGGTAAATTTTAGTCTTCAAGTATAATATCCCTGATTTTTGGGCTTCCCATAAATATCAAAGTTAAGGATGTTAGAAATAATACTAATACTAATACTAAATAATTTGTAAGGCCATTGATGTCATATATATCACACAATCCTATAAGGTCCTAGTTAGGTCAAAGATAGTCAGACCACTCCAAATGTATCCAAAGTTGAGTGGAAATGATGCAATCGGTCTAATATGGTCTATTTTGAAATGTGTTCTGCATTGGCACAAGAATTTGTAAGCAAAATGCCAAACTTGGAAAAAAGCAAAAGTTGTAGAGCAACTTTTCAATTTTGAAAAGTTGCTTAAGCAGTTAATTAGCAAAAAGTTGTTACCAATGGTCTCCTAATTCAAAATACAATTAGAGACTATTGGGGGGATTTGTAGGCATGTTAAATAAGCCTCGAGAATAAGAGGAAAAAATTGTTTAAGCTATATGTAAGATTTGGAGGAAGAAATCAATAAATCTATAAGCATTTTTCCTGCTATTTTATGCAAAAGTGCTGCTATTTTGATCATAACTCTCTTGTACATCTAAATGAAGGCTTGAGGAAAAAAGGTAATCTTTTATCCCTGTGAATCACCTTTCTTTTGACACCAATTTTGTTGAATTTCATTAAGTTTTAAACCTAGTGTGAGCATTTTTCTGAAAGTTGTTCTAAAACCCTAGTTTTAAGGGTTTTACAAGAAATGAAGAGATCTTGCCACCCCACTAAGGATTGGAGCCTAAATTTAGTTGGATAGTAGGTGTGGAGGTTCTTCAAGTGGGTTTTAAAACATTTTTGCAAGAGATGAGGTTTGGAGCATAAATGACGCACTGATTGCCTAACATCCTCATATGTTAGGTTGACTAAGCATGGGAGTGAGGGCTGGAGTAGGTCTGAGACAAATATGAATGTTTGGGCACCTAAAGTTGGTGGAATTGGTGGTTTTAAGATAGGAAAAAAGTTTTGGAACCATTGGTGTGTTGTTTGTGCAAGTTTTTTGGGTATCTCCTTTATAAAAGTGACCTTATTAGCCCTCTAAACCAGTTACCAATTAATTATAGACCTGAATGTTGCAAAACAACCTAGGGCCATTCTGAAGTATGTTGTGTAAAGACATAATGGGTGACTAAATTGGGTCTCATTTTGTTTCTAAATTCAAGGGGTTTGAAAGTTGCAATCCAAAAACCTAAAAAAATAGGGCTAGTAGGCCTAATAGGACAGTCTAAGGGATGAGCTTTTTTAAATGACCTTGGGACCTTGCAAGTTAGATTTTTATATGTATTTGGAGTATTCTAATATCAAAAGAACCCTAATATAAGTGTTCCCATGCAATGGAGGTTGGCCTCTTTGTTTTGCCCTTGTAACCTTGAAGACAAGACCCTCTTATCGCCTTATTGACATGTCTTTTAGTTCTACCATGTGCTCTATCTTCTTGACTAGTTGTAAGTCCATTTTATGATTGTAGGGTCACCTCTAATTCCTCTACATCATGGTATAATCTTATTGTATCATGGTTAAACATCACATTAAATATAATTTTAGGTTGTTGGTTAAATTGTTTTGTGGTCCTCATCATCAATGGTCCTTTATTTGTTCCTCTCTCATTGTCTCATGGTTAAATATCACATTAATATAATATTTATTAAACACCAAATATACATTTATCTTTTAATATGTTCTCTTTTTATTCTCTTATGGTTAAAGATCACATTAATATAATACTTATTGAACACTAAATATGCATTTTCTTTTAATTTTATTAGAGAATAAAATTATGAATAAATATAGATAATTAATCTTTTAATTAAATACAATAATTTGTATAATTAATCAAAAACATCATACCAAATTTTTTTTGGTTTTTTACTCTAAACTAGCCACATTAGTGGCTTCTTGGTTGTATGTCTCTCTCTATCTCTCTATTTATTTATCTCCCTCTTCCTCTCTCTATATATTCTTCTCTTTCATTCTATCTTTAGACATTTCTTCGTTACTCTATATAAATACTTTTTATTTTCTACTATAAACTAACCAATCCCTCTTCATCTCTCCCTCTATATTCTTCTCTCCTCTTCTATACATAGACATTTATTTGTTACTTTATTTAAATTCTTTTTGTTTTCCACTATAAACTAACCACACTACTGCCACACCATTGGTAGGAACTTGACGCATTTTGTCTCTTGTTTTTCCTAATGACACAACCTAGATATTTTTGAGCTTGGAATGCATTAGGAAACTAAAAACATTTAATTTTATAATTATTTATTCAATCTAATCATTGGTTATTATGAATCTCTCATGGGTGTTATAAGTCATTTAGCATGTTATGGTAAGAGGATAGCACTTTGCACTCAATAAAGGAATGTTTCCACATTAATGATGGTTTTTCATATCATTTTTTATATTAAAAAAATGTCCTTCTTATATGCCTCTCATGTAAATTTAGAATATTGTATCCAAAGTGATTTCAGTTATTTTAAAAATGTTTCAAAAGTAGTAAATCAACCATAATTTTTCTCCATAGTTAAATGTAATTTGAAATGGAATAGATATTTTATGTCAAAGTAAATTAGACACAAAAATTGTTGTTATCAAATGCATATTGAATTCTCTAATTATTATTATTTTTATTGACATATGTGTGTAGTTTTTCATTCTAATGACTTTTTGAAAGAGTGTATGATAAAGGCTCTAGCTAGATCTTGAAGATAATTTATTTTGAGAATTTAATTAAGAGTGGATAGTCAATTATTCTACTTGATAATATACATGCGATTAGAAACAAACAAGTAAGTTTTAGAATGTACAAGATAGTGACATATATTATAAAACATGGAAAAGAAGAAAAAAAGGTGTGAGTTGTTGATTGAAAAAATCTATCAATGTATCATTTTAAGTATATTATTTCTGAGAATATATTGTATGAATATACAAGAAATTCCCATATATGTTAACGATTATAATTTTAGTTGAAGTTATGTGTGGACACACTTTTACGTGGTGGCATCATGTTTTAGTTGTATACTACCTCCATAAAATGTGGTTGACTCAGATTATATTACCAATCCATTTAGGTTCCTATATTTATCCATATAGTGTACATTCCTTACTTTCATATTATAAAATTGTATAATATGTTCATGAAAGTAAATATGAAGCTTAAAATGCAAGGAACGAGTCTACTTGATGAATATATTGGGAGGGTATCATTTATATTAAAGTGATGATCAAACATATTATACAATTTTTTTGCAAGATTTATTTTATATGTTCAATTATGATTCTACTAGAAGGAACACCACATTTTCTTAGCATATGATATGGTCAAATAATTGTGTATCAAAATTAAAGAACTTTGAAGTGTTCTGAGTAGGATTCGTAATAGGACTAGTGTTCGATATACATGAAATTTCTCTAAGGGTCTAAATGGAAAAGGGGAGTATGATGTTGGAGGAGCATGTATTAAAATAGCTTTAGGATGAGAAAATTTGAAAGTTGAAAGATGCAACCTCTATCATTGAATGGTGTTACAAAGATATGTCTACAGTTCATAGAATTGTTTGGTAGTTATATAAAATGAACACTTTAAAATATGAGGTTTATTGTACATTACCAAGATTGAGTGAGCTCCATTATTTTAGAGGCTAAAATAGAGGTTCATATATTTTTCATACACGAAGATGGTGTTCTTTTTCTCTCTATATATTGACTCCTAGGAACACTACAAATCTGCAAATGAAATTATCAATTGAATCTGACGACATATCAAATATACTTCAACTAGGTATAATCAGATGTGTAATTTGTCAAAATTTTATATTTTATCTTTTTTTTTACTAAATTTATGTATTATTGCCTTGTTTTTGGATTCCATTATGTAATATTTTATTTGCATCAACATTTGGGATCACACTCCATGATCCATCATCATGATGTAAAAGAGTGCCAATAAATAAAACTACAAAATATCACATAGCAAAATCTAGAAACACGACAATAATTGATATAGACAGTGGAAATCTTATCTCTCTTAAATTTATTTAATTGAAAAAAATAAATCAATGCATGAAATATTTATGTCATTATTATAGATGAAGATAACAAAGAAAGAATAGATTATTATTTGTGTTCTATTTTGATTCAAAAACTAAATTGGAGGCCCTTATCATCGATGGAGAAGATATTGAGTATTCTACACGATTAGTGGTTGTTACAACATCGTTTCTTGATAAATACCTAATGAACAAGGTTGATGTATGTTTGTTTGAGGACTTTGATACAAATATGAATATTCTTCATTATTCTTACCTTTTTGTGACATAAAACATTTAATTGATCAAATTTGAGGGTAGATTATTGAACGGGAACTTGTAGTAGGTTCACGATTCTAACCATGATCAAATAATAAACATAATAAAATTAGAGTGGAACTTCATGGTTTCTTGGACTAATTGTAAATAAAAAAAATATATATATATATATCAAGATGTTTTTTATATTTCTAAATAAAAATACTTGGGCTATAATAATATAATTATTATTTTTTTATATGCTCTCATATTTTACATTGTTAGACAGTTCAAATAACCGGAAGACAACTGAGACTGGGGGGTGAATCAATTGTCACAGATTCCTAGAACATTTAGCAATTAAATATTTAATACCGGAACCCAAAACATTAATACTGGAATGCTTAAACCAAATACCGGAATAGCAGTTAAACCAATTAAGCATTAACAATAATCATATAATAAATACCATCCACATGACACCAAGATTTATATGTGGAAAATAAGGTAAAGGGAAAACCCATGGTGGGAAGCCTACCCACAGTCAGATAATACTTTTGCTGTAAGTATGTGAATTAGAATTGAGGGGCCTCCACTTGCAAGAAGGCCAACAACCTAGAGCACACTACTAATCACAAAAGCAGTCTCACTGACTATATAGAAATCCAGACTACAATCTGGAGAAGTGTTTGAATTGCAAAGATAGCATCTCCTATGCTTGAGTACAGTTTTGTTTAAGCTCTATACTGGAGGACTAAATCCTCTTACATAAACCCAATGTCATCTCCAATGATAGTCCAAATCCTCTGCCTGAATGATATTACATTATTTGCACATTACATATCCCATACCACAATGATTACAATGAGATCTTACATCATATATATACAAACCCTCGACCATAAACAATCATCTAGTCCACCAGATAATAAACCAATTACATAATTAATAAAAATGTCGGCCTTAGATCAAACAAATAATATCCAACACATAAGACATCCCAGAAACACATCGAGAGGTCCAATTCACATGTTACCTTAAGCTGGGCCATAACCTAGATCAACAGGGACCCAATATAGGTCCACACGCTAAAGCAATGATCTCCATCTGCCAAGTCTCAAACATGATCACTAATAGCATCCTAAATCTCCATTAGAAGCTGCACCAACACCATTTATGTATATCATCAAAAGCTCTGTTGGTGAAACCCTCATCGGAACCACAAGCCAAGCTTCCAAGAAAATAGGATAGTATCCGATAACCAGACCAAAACAAACTTATTGAATATGAACATGAGTATCATGAATAAAATAATTTCATAGCCAAACTATACTGGATCATACCAGATCATGTCAGATCAAAACCAACCAAAAACTAATCAATCTATCAAGACCAGAAGGGTGTTGGTAAAGCATCCAAATAACTAGTGTTGGCATCAATGATAAAACATCAATGCAACACATAATTAATTCCTCCAAATGAACAACAATCTGCCACTTTGGCATTGATGGCAATACTAGATGTGAAAAAAATCTAAGTACCAAAAAATGCCAAACAAGTCTCCCCCAATGGAAGATAGCCAACAATCCCCCAATCAAAGATATAGCAATGAAGTTTTGAAACAAAGACCAAACTTCCTCAGTGAATGATATCTCTGTAAAGCTCCAAATTAAACATATATCTCCCCCTAAAGTATACAACTCCTTAAGTTTTTCTTTTTCATATCAATATCTCTCCCCCTTTAACATGAATGCCAGAAATCTGACAAAAATATCAAAGCAAAAATATAAACCACTGAATCACAAAGCTGACTACTCCCCCTAAGCAGTAGCATCCCCACATCAGTGTTAGAATGAAAAATATCTCTGATAATGCATACTGGACTAATGCCAAAAAGCATCAATCAATTCTCTACGAGAGGGGTATAAAACCCTAACCTATCTCTCAGGTACTCAAATGGTTCTTTAGGCAAAGGTTTAGTGAAAATATCTACAATCTTCTCTTTAGTGTTCACATAAACTAGTCTAACTTCATTTTCTTCCACCTTCTCCTTCAAAAAGTTATACTTGATAGATATGTGCTTTGTCTTAGAGTGAAATACCAGATTCTTTGATATGTCAATAGCAACAGAGTTATCACAGTACATAACTACCGGTCAAGTGCAATGAACTTTGATATCCTTCAACATTTGCTTCATCCATAAAACCTTTGTACAGTTAGGAGCAACAACAACATACTCAACTTCAATAATAGATAAATATATACATGGTTGATTCTTGTTGATCCATGAAACCAACTTCTTTCCAAGAAAGAAATCCCCACTAGAAGTACGTTTCCGGTCATCAACATCTCTAGCCCAATCAACATCTGTATATGCACATAAAGTAAAGTCATCATCCTTAGGGTACCACAAACCATATTTTGATGTACATTGCAGGTATCTAAAAATCATTTTCACTGCACTCTCATGATTTTCTCTACGATCACTCTGAAATCTAGATACAATACAAACAACATTCATTATGTCAGGTCTAGTCTGAGTCAAATAAAGCAGACCTCCAATCATAGATTTGTATCTTGTAGGATTTACTGGTGTAGAAACATCTTTACTTGTCAATTTCTCATTTGTAATCATAGGAGTACTTACAGGTTTAGAATCTCCCATACCAAATTTCTTCAAAAATCCCCTAGCATACTTAGTTTGATAGATGAAAATACCTTTATTAGTCTAAGTAATCTGCAAACCTAAGAAAAATTTCATTTCCTCAATCATAGACATATCAAATTATTTCTCCATATTTTTAGAAAATTTCATGCACAACTTATCTTCACCTCCAAAAATAATGTCATCAACAAATACTTCAATAATCCATATATCATCATTAGTGATATTATAATATAAATTACTATTAGCATTACCCTTAGTAAAACCAAGCTTTAAAGGATATTTATCCAACCTTACATACCAAGTTCTAGGTGCTTATTTCAATCCTGTAAAGATTTCCTTATCCTGCAAACCATGTTTGAATCATCTAGTAGTGAAAAACCATCAGGTTGCTTAATATAAACTTCCTCATCAAGATCCCCATTAAAAAATGCACACTTAACATCCATCTGATAAACCCTGTAGTTTTTATGGGCAACATAGGCAAGAAATAATCTTATAGCTTCAATCCTAGATACAGGTGCAAAAGTCTCACCATAATTAATTCCTTCTGAAGAGGGGAAAATCCACCAAGGTGGATATAGGTGGTTAGTATGCAAACAAATATTTCAAACACATAAAAAACATGAAACATACACAAACCATATGAAAACATAAACAAAATGTTTATACCTTGCAAGCTTATACCTTCTCCTTCGGATTGAGCCTTTGATGAAGCCAAGTTTATGCCCTTCTTTGACTTGATTGGATTGGCTCCTTTGTTAAATGTGGATGACTCTCCAAGATTGTGCACAAGATGATTAGGTAGAATGGATGAGGGATTTTTGACTAAGTGATGGATGACTAGAAAATTGAGTAGAGTTTGGGTGCTATGGATGATTTATCAAACTCAATTTGACAGCATGAACTTAGCTAACTTGGAGATGTCAAATAAGGGGATGGAGTCCTCAATTTATAGGAGAAGAGGAGAAGAAATGGAGGGCTAGGATTGATCCAAGATGAAGGGTCAGAATTCCATGTGAGCCCACACATGGCCCAAGAGGAGGTGACAAGACAAGTGTGCAGACCAAGAGATGTGCCTTAAAGGTATTTCTTGTCTCTACACTCCTCAAGGCTCATTGGGAAGACTTCCCATTGTACCTAGGGAAGAGGATGGAAATAAATATTCGTTGAGAGATGAAGATGAGGAATTAAAAATTCTTCAAAAGGGATGATCATAGGGATTGGAGGAATAATGAGGAATTAAAAATTCCTTGGAGGAGGGGATGTCTATAAGAATGTGAGATTTTGAAAATCTCACATTCACCTAGGGAAAGGACAGTTAAGGAAGGTGGTTGGATGGAAGGGACAAGGAGTTGACTTTGTGGCTAATCATGAGGATTAGCCACTAGCAACTCATTAGGAAAGGGATTAGAAGAATGGTTAGGTGGGATTAAGGAAAATGGGATTTGTAGGAGGATTTGACTAGGAGAGAAAACGAGTGGAGGGATTTAAAAATTAGAAGAATAATGATAAGTGAGGTTAGGGGGCTTCTAGAATAATTCATTAGGTTAATGTTGGATTAGGAAAAGGGTGATTTGTAGGAATCACCTAGATTAATTAATTAATTAAAGGGAAGAATTTGGAGAGAATTAATTTTAGGGATTTTAGAAGAATAAAGGTGGATTGATTTATTAAATAAATCAATCAACAAATTATAGTGACAACATTAATTATATTTAATTAATATTGAGAAGGAATAGGAATTGGCACAATTAATAAATTAATTATGCGAGGAATTTAAATAAATAAATTAAAATAATTAATTAAGTGTCTACATTTTTCCCTTGTTTTACGTAGTGGCAAATTTGGTGATGGGTAAAAGATAGAAGAAAAAAAGATGTTCTAGTGTAAAATGCGAGTGGTGTATGCCCCCTCGAGAATTTTTTTGGAAGTTTTTCTTTTTTAGAAAATTGACAAAAAATTCTCGAAAAGAAGAAAGAAGAAGGGGTAAGAAATGAAGGAGAAAGAAAGATAGAGCAGATTGAGAAAAAAAGAAGAGGAGATAGAAGGAGGGATAGCTCGAAGGGAATGGGCCCACTAGGGGGTCCATATAAGCCACAAAGGGCCTGTTGGGACTCATTAAATTTGAGTCAAGTTTAGAGGCTCATTTCAAAATTTTGCTCTGAATTTCCAAATGATCATAAAATGAGTCAGTTTGAATGGCCTAGTTAGAGAGAGGGTAAAATGGAGCCAGTTGATTTTCAAGGGGTAAGGCTTTGGAAGCTTGTTGTACACCTTTCATTTGGCCTATGCAGTGTTCTGAAACTTTCAGAATTTAGTTCGGATTAGTTTATCAAGTACCCATTTCATGGGGTGAGCTGAAAGTGCATGTTAGGTGCAAATGCAGATTTTATTAAGTGGCCTACTTTGAGCTCCTATATATTTTACCCTATTGATCTTCATGATAAAATTAAAAGTGGATTGAATTCTATGCATAAATGTGAGTCAACATACAAAATTTCAAGTCTCCATGAATTCATTTGCTCAGTTTAGCAAGCTTAATCTGTTTGTAGTTTGTATGGTTTGACAAGTCCCTATTTCAGCTGCTAGTCGGAGCCCTATTTTGCATAAGTGTAAAAGTTGCCTCAGTGAGTGTAATGTCAAAATGTTTGTTTTGGGCTATTGTTGGTATAAATGACAAGGTACGTTTCCAGTTTCAAGCTCTTGCCAATCTGTTTAGTTGGTTTTCAAAAGGGTTTCTTGAGCCATCTATTTCAGTGTTCTGTATTTTCATTAGTATATCAATTAAAGTTGCTATTTCCATGAGCGCACCATTTGTACCCAGTTAGCCTTTTGGTCGAACTGAGTATTCTAAGTTTTGAAATGTACTTCAAGGTACTTATGTCTCAGATTTGAGGGTCTATGGAGATCATTTGATATTTTTAAGAAAGGCATCATGAGTTGCCTGTGTATTGACTTCATCAGGTCCCGAGTGCTGACAAAGCCAGTTGGTCATATTTGACCATTAATATCTCGTCACTCAGGATTATTATTGAGAAAATATTTGGTAGAGTTCATGTTTGTATATCAGGGTACACGTCTATCAAATGGCGAGGTCCAAAAAGGTATTTTGAATAGTTTGAAAATTACGTCTTCGCGATTAAATGTGAAAATGTGGTGTAGGCGCCTGAAAGTTGCAAAACTCAGTTTAATGATCCGAAAAATGGTGTTGATCGATTCCAGAGGTATGTTTAAGGTTCGTGAGGTATTTTGAAAGTCAGTGGCATGAAAATGAATATTTTTTAGATGGACCCACTTTGGGGCCCAACGTGGATAAATCCTTGTGCATTAATTTTATGGTGAAATGGTCTTAATTCAGAGTAATGCATATCAATAATAGCTCAAATGCATATTGGAAAATTGGTTTATTAAGAAATGATTTCATTTCATTATGTGGGCATATAACTGAGAGGTTTTTTTTATGGTTTTCCTTTGACTGGCAAATAAAAATTTCAGAATTTCAAATGCAAGGTGTAGTTGCAATTTGCCATAATCAACATTTCTCCCTGTGTGGTAAATGAATCGGAGTGGCAACATAACATGAAGAGGGGGAAATTATAATCCTTCAAGCAATGCAATTGGTAGGTAAAATGATTTCCTTTGTTGGTGCATGGCATTAAAGAAACATTTAAGCAAATGCATCTATAGGTGTATCGCCAACAGTATCCCCTACGATGAGCAAATCAAGAGGCCATAGAAACTCTCTACAAACTTCAAATTGACTGAGGTAAACCAGTATAGTCTATTGTGTGGAGTGGAGTTTAGGATATTTAGAAGTTTTCAAAGAAAACTACAATTCATAGCTACTAGTATTCCTTGTTGTGTGTGGTGTCTACAGGAGTGTACTGGAAACTTTAAGCAACTGAAAATGCCAGCAGCCAAATCCAATAACATGTGGAAAAGGCAATAGAAACCTTCAGGCAATTGCAAATGGTGTTGAATATTTTTAGTAAATTTTAAAACAAAATGCCAAAGTTCTTCTGTGTGGAAGGGAGAGGGTTTTGTAAGTTTTAACAAATGCATTTGGCAGGCGTTTGGAGAAGATTTTAAACTTTCAAAGTAAATTTAATTGGTAGTGAGTGCCAAACCCCCTCCCACGTGAGATGTAGCAATGGAAACTTTTAAAAAATAAATTGCAAGTTTTCAGGCATAAAACCATCTCTTCCCCTATGGTATTTTTGGGGAAGAGCGAATTTGTAATTCCAAACAAATGCAATGATGGTAGATGTATAGCGTGGGAAATGTAAGGAAGGCCAAGGTAGAACCCACGCATGTGGGCACTCTTCCTGAGGTGACCAAGGAGCCCAAGTGGAGACTAGGTGGATCCCATGCAAGCACGGATCCCGAGGTGAGTTTTGTAGAGAAAGGGTGACTTAAATGGTGAGCAGAATGTAGGAGATCCAACAATGCGCATTGTTTCGCGGGGTGGAGATGCACACCGGTTAAGCTTCGTGAAATGGAAAAAAGACTAACGAGTAAGTTACAAGAAGATCGATAGTGCACGTAATTTCATGGAGTGGAGATGCTCGCCGGTTAAGCTTTGCAAAATGGCGAAGAGTTAAAGAGCATGCAGGTTCAAGTAGATCGATGGTTGGTGCTATTTCGTGAGATGAAGATGCACGCTCGTTACCCTTCACGAAATGGCAAAAGGTAATGCGGCAGGTCCAGGTGGAGGTCCAGCTTGCGGGTCCTGCGGATGTGGCACTGATGTGGTGATGATATGGCAGATAGGTGGTGACAAGCAAGCAGTCAGGTGGCAGTCCAGTAGCGGTGACATGGCCGACAAGTGGTGAAAGGTGAGGTGTCATCCCAGGTGGCACCTAGTGGATCCCATTAGCAAATCACAAGCTTCCATGTGGCAGGGCATCAGAAGTTTAAAAGGTGAAAAATCAAATTTAAATATATAGTCTCAATTGTAGGGAAAAATTGAAAAATTAAAATGACAAGGCACAAGAATGATTAATTTTCTCAAAAGCTCATTTTTGCCCAAAATATCAAGTATTATATATCACTGAAAATCTCTCGGAATAAGGAAGACATGTGGCATGTTTTGTAGACCTAATCTTTTTCCCTCCTCTTCTTATTCCCATTTTCTTCTCAATTGGAAGGGTTCTAGAATTTTGGATAAATGCTCCATATTTTCATGGTTTCCAATTCTGAGTTTTCTTCAAGATTGTATAAGGCAGGGCTTTTCTTTCAGTAATGGAGTTTAATTATTTCTTGTAGGTATTCTTAGTTGTAGGTTCTTGTGTATGTAAGGCATGCACAAATTCACACAGAATTTGTCTTTGAAATTTATTCTCATTTTATTCAAATTTGATTCTTAAGAAGGATCAAGTTGGTCATGAGCAGCTATGTCTGTGAGTGTAATGCTTGTTTGTAGGTAATCTTCAAGGAAGATTTTAAACTCTGTGAGCAAACAGTAATAAAATAGGGTTCATGTTTCTGGATTTGATATTTTCTATGGATGAGCTGAGTAATCCATTTATGCAAGGCATTAAATGCAGGAATACTTAAGAATGAAGATGGATCTACAGTATAAGTTTTCATCTATAGTTTGATGTGTGACTCTGTTGCCCTTGGATAAGGCACTGATCTTGCAATTAAGGGGATTCTCAAACCAATTAAAAATCCAATTAGAATATCTTTATTTTATGTTATGTTTTGAAATGTTTCATCTATCTCATGCTCAAACATAGTTGACTTTTATGTGTAGATCTAGCCTATTTGCAGTAATCTACTTGTTGTTGAGCCCTGGTGAGATCTATTTGTTTATGTTGATGTTTTCATATGTGTGTAATAGGTTTAATTTTAAGCATGAAAGGTATACCCACCTAGGTTTTGCAGAGCCTGAAGAGTAGAAGGATTCATATCCTTGTCATGTTGTCCAAACCTTGAGGTTCTTCATAGATTGAATTGGATACTTCATAGATCAATTGCAGGTGTACTTGGGTTAATTAGTTCTGATGAACAACAAAAATGGTGACTCTACAAGGGACTAAATGGATTTAAATGTTTGATTGATAAGGTTAGAAGTTAAATGTATTCCTCATCCTGTCAATTTCATATCCAGCCAGTCTGTCCATTGTGTATGCATAGAGTTGAAAATGTTTTTTATGGTTGAGGGATTTAGTATTATGTTCTGAGGTTGTAATGGTATTGTCTACTATCAAAGAAATTTTTTTGTGAAGAATTGAAAAATATACATTGTTGAGAGTTGTAAGAAGTCCTTGCTGTTGTTTATAAATTCTTCCCAATGTCATAATTGGGTGGCGACTCTAGTCTCTGTACTGGTGCTTGTAGGAAGTTTGTATTCAGATATTTTCACAAGATTAGTAGATAATCTAATGAGTCATATTAAGATGTAGATGATTAAATTAGTTGTATGCTCAGACATGGTGCTTTCATCATAAAAGCTTGAGAAGAAAAGTGCAGTATAAGATTTCAATTCACACATAAATCTAATGCATTTCTAGATTTGTGTTAAATAGCCTGGAGTGAATTGGTTGCAGCAAGATTGAAGGAGTCAATAGAGAATTGAATTTGTGTTGAATGGCATTATATTGTTCAAAATGTCCTCTATGCAAGAGGTGGTGACTCCGAGGTAAAAGACAGTGCTGAAAGTGGGAGTTAATGTTTAGATCTACAAAGAGTTTATAGCTGCAAATACCTAGGTACTTTCACAAGTTTCAATGCAAGACATTTGTTCTGAAAATTTGAATGTGTAATATAGTTTTCCCATTAAATGAACAACACTAGTAAAGAGGGAAAGCAAGGAATCACAAATTTATTTGCATACGTAGTTTTGCTGAAATATCCAGCATATATGTTCTTCCATAGTATGCAAATTTGAAGAAAGCTTTGTGTAAAGAAATGTTATGAATAGATTTGAATGAGGATATGTGCTTGAAGTGTTTCATTATTCAACAGAAGGTTGTATAATCATTTGTGGAAGTAAGAAAAAATGAGTAGTGAAGTTTTTCAGCCTTGTGTATTTCCACATATGACCATGCTTAGTGAAGTGTCACAACCATTTAATAGGAAAAGTTTCAGTATGAAGTATTATGCTACTCTAAATTTCAAAGATATTTTGGGTTACCCGAATCCCATACCCACAGAAATTAGAAAGTATTTTCCAATATTTATGTGGGAAGAAATTAGAATCAACACATTTACATTTGAAAAGATTTTCAGATTTGATCGGAGAGTTTTAAATTTGTCAAGAAGATGTGTGCATGAAGTTATTTGTCCAGTCATTGAAAGAGAATGCAAGGGATTGGTTCTCTTTCTTGCCGACAGATTGTATTTCCTCATGGGAGGAATTAATTTCAGATTTCATAGACCAATTTGCTAAAAAGGTGAGTGATTATGATATACTGAGAGAATTCACGTACATACAAATCAAGGAAGATGAATTGGTACCAAAATTTAATATCAAGTTTTCACAAACATTGTCTAAAATTTCCAGTAAGTATAAGTTTGATGATAAAGTATGTTTGGAAATTTATATGAGTGCTTTTGGTAAGAAGATGGGTTTCTTATTGAGAAACAAGGAACCCAAAACTTTGTATGAAGCTTTTAAAACAGCTAGGGATAACAAAAACAATTTGAAATTTGGGATCTCAAAGAGATTTCTGTCTGCTGTTGTTTCTTTCCAAAACACCTTCAATGATGAATTACCATGTGAAGCTGAACAAATCACTCATTGTCAAAATATGTCAGGCCCCGCTGCTTTGAATGGTTTTGCTAATATATGTAACTCAAATTTAAATGAGAGTCAAGAATCTTTGTTGTTAATGTCGGTTGTCTCTCATAATAATGATGGAATGATTTGTGGGAAATTTTGTGATAATGCTGATACAGAGATAGATATATATGAAGGATATATACCATTTGATTTGTATGTTAGTTATGTTGATTATGTGGCTGCAAATTACAAAGTTAATCATGCATCTCCTATGGACAATGATAATAAAAATAATGAAGTACCAAATACTGAGGGATCACTAAATGTTGCTGATTATGCAAGTGAAAATGTGCAATATGATGTAAATCAAGATTTGATTAAGTCTGATAAAATTGAAAATGAAATTTTGGATGATGTTGATAGTGTTTTCAATGCAGGTATACCCAATGATGAATGTGTTGCAGAATGGAGTGGTGGTGCTGATTATGAGGACACTGAGTTCAATTTTTGGCACTTTGAAGGTGATATAAGAGGAGACCAAGTTACATATCTCAGTTAGAAATGTGAAAATGAAAGTGTCTTTGAAGACAAAAACATATGTGAAAATGCGGATAATGTTTTATTTTCAGATTTAAATGCACCTATATTGGAATGTTTTCAAATTTTGAAGTACCATGAAGAGAATGTGAATGTTGATAGTATGCTTGAACCAGATATGGGGTTCTTTGCCTTTGATACAAATTTTCATGGTGCTGACCTCATTGATGAAAATGTTGATGAAGTTCCGAACAACAATAGTATATGTTGCAAAAATTTACTTCATGATGAAGATAAGAGGCATGGGTTGGGTGATGACTACTCCAGACCACAAATGGAAGTTTTTTAGGTGGATGTAAGTCTGAATGAGAAAGATTTAGCTGAGGATTTGCTTTAGCTAAAGGTATGCATTCTTTTCCATGAATACGATATTGAGGATGCGGATGTATTGAGTTTGATGAACAAGGATAGTATAGAGTGTGATCAACATAGTGAAGTGTCACATCTAGATCAAAATATTTATGTTCCTTATTTGCATCAATTGGTTGTTAATGTCCCTCATTCTACAAATGTAAATGATAACAATGTGAGTGCTGATGAGAATTACAATGTTGAGAATGAATGCTTTATTTTTGAAATTTAGCATGATGATACCCTTGCAAAGGATAGAATTGATTTGGATATTGAAATGAATGGCAGCTTATGGGAAGGCCTCTATAGTGATTTGTCTCATGATTTTACCTTTGTTGAAGTAGTGTGTGATTACAAAGTTCAAAATCAGGCCAAAAGTATGCACACCAGCTGTTGTAGTAATGAGAGGAAAGAGGTTGATTATAAGGATTATGCTCAGTTGTTATTGAAGGGTACCTTTGTTTGGATCATGATGTCAGGTGATGAGAATCAAATTTTTGATAGAGATAAATGCTAAAATTGTCTGGAGTAGTTTGTAATTAGTATGTTTGTATATTTTGTACAATTTCTTTACTTCAGTTGTGAGGTTTTCAATAAAGTGCCCTACTGCTTGGGTAGAATAAGGAGCCCTTTGTTTTTTAGAAGAGAAGAGAGTGATCCGTTTTGGGTGGTCTACTTTACCAGAGATTCTAGATTCTTGTGTTGATCTTGCAATCAACCATCCCCAGTCAGAGCCACTATTGGGACTCATTAAATTTGAGTCAAGTTTAGAGGCCCATTTCAAAAAAATTCTCTACATTTCCAAATGATCATAAAATGAATCAACTTGAATGGCTTAGTTAGAGAGAGGGTAAAATGGAGCCAGTTGATTTTCAGGGGGTGAGGCTTTGGAAACTTGTTGTACACCTTTCATTTGGCCTATGCAATGTTTTACAAATTTCAAAATTCAGTCTGGATCAGTTTATCAGGTACCCATTTCAAGGGGTGAGCTGAAAGTGCATGTTAGGTGCAAATGCAGATTTTATTAAGTGGCCTACTTTGAGCTCCTATATCTTTTACCATGTTGATCATCATGATTAAATTAAAAGTGGATTGAATTCTATGAATAAATGTGAGTCAGCATACAAAATTTCAAGTCTCCATGAATTCATTTGCTTAGTTTAGCAAGCTCAATCTGTTTACAGTTTGTATGGTTTGACAAGTCCCTGTTTCAGCTACTAGTCGGAGCCCTGTTTTGCATAAGTGTAAAAGTTGCCTCAGTGAGTGTAATGTCAAAATGTTTGTTCTGGGTTATTGTTGGTATAAATGACAAGATATGTTTCCAGTTTCAAGTTCCTGCCAATCCATTTAGTCGGTTTTCAAAAGGGTTTCTTCAGCCATCTGTTTCAGTGTTCCATATTTTCATTAGTATATCAATTAAAGTTGCTATTTTCATGAGCACACCATTTGCACCCAGTCAGCCTTTTGGTTGAAAGGAGTATTCTAAGTTTTGATATGTACTTCAAGGTACTTATGTCTCAGGCTTGAGGGTCTACAGAGATCATTTGATACTTTTAAGAAAGGCATCATGAGTTGCCTGCGTATTGACTTCATTAGGTCCGCAGTGCCGGCAAAGCCAGTTGGTCATCTTTGACCACTAATATCTCCTCATTCAAGATTTCATGTTTGTATATCACAATACACGCTCGTCAGATGGCGAGGTCGAGAAAGGTGTTTTGACTAGTTTGAAAATTACGTCTTCATGATTAAATGCGAAAATGTGGCGCACGCGCTTGAAAGTTGCAAAACTCAGTTTAATGATCTGAAAATGGTGCCGATCGATTCTAGAGGTTTTTTTAAGGTTCATGAGATATTTTGAAAGTTAGTTGCATGAGAATGAATTTTTTTTTAGCTAGACCCACTTTGGGGCCCGACCTGGATAAATGCATGTGCATTAATTTTATGGCGAAATGGTCTTAATTCAGAGTAATGCATATCAATACTAGCCCAAATGCATATTGGCAAATTGGTTTATTAAGAGATGTTTCTGTTTCATTATGTGGGCATATAACTAAGAGGTTTTTTTTAATGGTTTTCCTTTGGCTGGCAAATAAAAATTTCATAATTTCAATTGCAAGGTGTAGTTCTAATTTGCCATAATCAACATTTCTCCTTGTGTGGTAAATGAATTGGAGTGGCAGCATAACATGAAGAGGGGGCAATTATAATCCTTCAAGCAATGCAATTTGTAGGTAAAATGATTTCCTTTGTTGCTACATGGTGTTAAAGAAATATTTAAGCAAATGCATCTGTAGGTGTATCGCCAGCAATATCCCCTACGATGAGAAAATGAAGAGGCCACAGAAACTCTCTGCAAACTACAAATTGGCTGAGGTAAGCTAGTATAGTTTGCTGTGTAGAGTGGATTTTAGGAATTTTAGAAGTTTTCAAAGAAAACTACAATTCATAGTTGCTAGTATTCCTTGTTGTGCTTCGTGTTTGGGGGAGTGAAGTGGAAGCTTTAAGCAACTGAAAAATGCCAGCAGCCAAATACAATAACATGTGGAAAAGGCAATAGAAACCTTTAGGCAGATGCAAATGGTGTTGAAGATTTTTAGAAAAATTTAAAAGAAAATGCCAAAGTTCTCCTGCGTGGAAGGGAGAGGGTTTTGTAAGTTTTAAAAAATGCATTTGGCAGGCGTGTGGAGAAGATTTTAAACTTTCAAAATAAATCTAATTGGCAGTGAGTGCCAAACCCCCTCCCACGTGAGATGTAGCAATGGAAACTTTTAAAAAATAAATTGCAAGTTTTCAGGCATAAAACCATCTCTTCCCCTGTGCTATTTTTGGTGAAGAGCCAATTTGTAATTCCTAACAAATGCAATGATGGAAAATGTATAGTGTGGGAAAGGTGAGGAAGGTGTCGAGAAATAAATCATTTAGTAAAATACCATTGGCAGCCATGAAAAATCCAAGAAAAGCTCAAAAACTGTGTTGCCTAGCAAATGACTTTAGTCCCACATTCACTGGGCGGGGGTCATTTTTTATGTTTAAGTGTAAAGCTCCACTCACTCATACTATTAAAGCCTCAAGGGATTTTGACACAAGGTGCTAGTTGGGCACCAAGGTAGACCCCACATGCATGGATGCGCTTGCCGAGGTGACCAAGGAGGCCAAGTGGCGACCAGGTGGACCCCACATAAGCATGGATCCTAAGGCAAGTTTTGCAAAGAAAGGGCAACTTAAATGGTGAGCAGGTTGCAGGAGATCTGATGACATGCATTGTTTCACAGAGTGGAGATTCTCATTGGTTAAGCTTCACGAAATGGTGAAGAGTTAAAGAGCATGCAGTTTCATGAGACGAAGATGCATGCCTGTTACCCTTTGCAAAATGGTGAAAGGTTACATGGCAGGTCTAGGTGGAGGTCCATCTCGCGGGTCCCACTAATGTGGCAATGACATGGTAGATAGGTGGCGACAAGCAAGCAATTAGGTGGCAATCCAGTGGCGGTGATGTGGCCAACAAGTGGCGAAAGGTGAGGTGTCATCCCAGGTGGTGCCCAGTGGATCCCATCAGCGAATCACAAGCTACCTCGTGGCACGACATCAGAAGTTTAAAAGGTGAAAAATCAAATTTAAATATATAGTCTCAACTATAGGGAAAATTTGAAAAATTTAAATGACAGAGGCACATGAATGATTAATTCGCTTAGAGGCTCATTTTTGCTCGAAATATCAAGAATTATATATCACCAGAAAGGTCTCAGAATAAGGAATCCAATCATGTAGTTATTCTTAACAAATATGGGATATTTTGAGAACAAGTTCCATAGGAAGGAGAAAGAAAATGAATTTTAGTTAGGGAAAGAAGACACATGGCATGTTTTGCAGACCTAATTTTTTTCCCTCTTCTTATTCCCATTTTCTTCTCAATTGGAAGGGTTCCAGAATTTTGGAGAAATGCTCTAGATTTTCACGGTTTCCAATTCTGAGTTTTCTTCAAGATTGTATAGGGTAGGGCTTTTCTTTCAGTAATGGAGTTCAATTCTTTGTTGTAGGTGTTCTTAGCTGCAGGTTCTTGTGTATGTACGACATGTACAAATTCGCACAGAATTTGTCTCTGAAATGTATTCTCATTTTATTCAAATTTGATTCTTAAGGAGGATCAAGTTGGTCATGAGCAGCTGTGTCTGTGAGTGTAATGCTTGTTTGTAGGTAATCTTCAAGGAAGATTTTAAACTCTGTGAGCAAACATTAATAAAATAGGGTTCATGTTTCTAGATCTGATATTTTCTATGGATGAACTGAGTAATGCATTTATGCAAGGCATTAAATGCAAGAATACTAAAGAATGAAGATGGATCTGTAGTATAAGTTTTCATCTATAGTTTGATGTGTGACTCTATTGCCCTTGGATAAGGCACTGATCTTGCAATTAAGGGAATTCTCAAACCAATTAAAAATCCAATTAGAATATCTTTATTTTATGTTATGTTTTGAAATGTTTCATCTATCTCTTGCTCAAACATAGCTGAGTTTTATGTGTAGATCTAGCCTATCTGCAGTAATCTACTTGTTGTTGAGCCCTAGTGAGATCTATATGTTTCTATTGATGCTATCATAGGTGTGTAATAGGTTTAATTTTAAGCATCAAAGGTATACCTGCCTAGGTTTTGCAGAGCCTGAAGAGTAGAAGGATTGATATCCTTGTCATGTTGTCCAAGCCTTGAGGTTCTTCATAGATTGAATTGGATACTTCATAGATCAATTGCAAGTGTACTTGGGTTGATCATTTTTGATAAACAATAGGGCCTAATGAAGGGTCATTGTTACACACAAGCATTAGAGCAACCTAGAGCCTAGAAGAAGAGAAGGGAGATGGATCACATTCCCACCTTTGAGGACCACACTAAGAGTATCCAACAGTGCGAGAGACCCAAGGGATATGGACCATAGGTATGTATGGTTATCCTCCTCTTTGACTTTGTAGCTTTAGGGTAGGATAAGAGCTTAGGTTAGGGTTAAAATTTAATGAGGTCGATGTGTTGATCGCCTTTTCAAGGTGTGCACCTCTAGGGTAGCACGAGCACTAGCGAATAGCATGAGTGCTCGTAACTAGAGGGGGATAACTTTTAGTTTTGGGGCAAGCACTCGTGTTTGGTGCAGGTAGTCCTGCTTTGGCATGGGCACTTGTGGTGGGGGGAGTTAGGGTTAGGTTTAGTGTTAGGAAAAGGTAGTGCGGTGTGTGTGATCGCGCTAGGGTAGGTTAGGGTTAGGCTAGGGAGGTTAAAGGGATATTGTAGCATGGGCGCTCATGCTAGGGTAGATTAGGATTTGGTCAGGTGGTGGGAAAAGGGATATCATGGTGTGGGCGCTCATGCTTTGGTAGATTAGGATTTGGTCGGGTGAGGATAAAAGGTTGCGCGATGTGTGCGCTTGTGCTAGTTTGGTCCAAGGTCCCAATTGGGGGTCTGTTAGTGTGTACACCTCTAGAATGGCACGAGCGCCATGGGTTTGATGCTTGTGCTGAGTGAATCAACGCGTGTGCTAGGGAAGAAAGGGATGGAAGTGAGGCTTAGAATTTTTGGCTTGGGGTAAGGTATGGGTGCATTAGGGGGCGGGATAGGGCTTAAGGATGTGAAATGATGAATTGGATTGTTGGATGTAGGCTTATTTGGGGCCATTAGCATCGAGGGAGCACTAGACAGTAACAATGAGATTATATTGATGTTTGCAGTCAAATGAGTTAGAGATCCTAGTTGTTGTGGGGTTGCATTTTGTGGGTAGGTGGCTGAGGATTCAAGCCCTTACCATGATGATGACATCTTTAGTGGAGAGGTGGGATAGTAGATATAACACCTTCCACCTACCTACCAGCGAGGTGATGGTGTCTCTACTAGATGTATGGAGGATCTTGAAGATCCCCATTCACGGTGTCATCTTGGAGTACCGATTAGATGTGGTATATTTTTACCTACGAGAGGTTTGCGAGTATGAGGCCCTATCGTTGTTTTATAGGAGTGGGATGCATTTGGGTATGGTGATGGGTATCCATCATTTACCTCATCTAGTAGTTGTGATTTGCGGATTTTTGAGAAAACAAATTCTACCTAATCTTAGAGGACATGGGTTTCTGGCTGGATGGAGCAGGTGTGTTTATTTTATGGTACATGATTGTGCGCACTATGCTTTGGGAGCTGTGATGTTGGCTCATTTGTACTATGATATGCATCTCATGGTGTATAGGGAGTATACCAACTTATCTACAGGAGTGACACTTTTCCATATCTGGGCTTGGGAGCATATTGCAGTTACTCGACCACTAGGTGTACAGGATAGGCAGGCCTGAAGACCATATATAGACAAGTATAGGGGCCTAATACATTATACATAGATGGGATCAATATGGTTTTGGCTTCGTATTTTTTACGAGATTATGCAGTTCACATGGTGGCCATTTTTGGATAGTGAGATATGGAGGGAAGACTAACAGCTACATGGGGCCGGAGTGGAGATGTGGTTGTTTAGTAGGTTTGTATATATCAAGGAGTATTATACCCCTTATAGAGTAGCGAGACATAGTGCGAGACATACCATTGTATCCTCGGATGACACAAGAGGAGAGGTTTTGGGGCCCAATAGTGAGTCCATTGGAGGGAAGGACCTGTTAGGATAACTGGTGAACAACTTAGAGGGGGGTTGTATCAATTGTTAATAGATTATAACTTTTAATCCACAATACAACCTTAAACAAATCAAGTACCGGTAAAGCACATATAGATGTCGATATGATCAGATACTGGTAAACAATACAAGTTAACAATTAACTAGATAATCAATGCAAAGCAACCATACCACATAGCACCATGATTTGTACATGGAAAACCCGAAAAGGGAAAAACCACAGTGGAAAGTCTACCCATAGTTACATGATACTTCTATAGAAAGTATGTGATACAATGAGGGGCCTACACTTGCAGGAAGGCACACTGCCTAGAGCGTATTGCTCATTAAAAAAGAGTCTCACTAACTATAGAGAGGCTACAACCATCTCAATATAAATGGACAATAATCCAATAGAGTGAACTGCCAAAAATAACATCTACCATGCCTAATTACATTCCCAGTTAAGCTTAATGTCGAAGGACTAAATCCTCTTCTGAATCCAATTTGATCACCAATGATCAACCAAGTCCTCTGCCTAAATGATATTACAATATTCGCACATTACATTCCTTGACCATGACCTTCCCAATAACCATTATACATTACAAAGAGTTTCTACCTCTTATTTATACAAACCCTAAGGCCTAAACCAATTAGGTCAGCCACCTAAAAGATATTACAATAAGATCATTACACAATTCCATATTACAATGATATGCCATGTCGTCTTAAGACCAAAACAACAATAACAAATCCATAAATCCTCTTGAAGCATCCCAGTAACATGTAGAGTACATGTTAGCATGATATCGATCCATAACCTAGATAGGTACCAGACCTATTCTGGGACCACCATGCCAAAGAAATGTCTTCAAGCAGTTGAAGCACGATCAAAGAACATCTTCAGCATCCTGAAATCCATGAAGAAGCTGCACCAAAACCAATTATGCATCCTATCATGATTCCTCAATGAAAGCTCTATCGGTAAAGCCTTAAACCAGTGTCGGTAAGGGTTTACCAGAGTGTATGATAGCATCCAATTACCAAGCCAATACCAACTAACTAAAACATGCTCATGGAGCATATAACACATGAAATTAAACATACTTCATTGATCCAAACAAGCTGGAAGTGTCCAATAGATAGTCTCTTCTATCAGTAACACTAGATCTTCTACTGGTAACCAAAACCTGTCTATCAGTAACCAATCATAGCAACTAGTGTTGAAATCAATGACAAAACATCAACGCAATACATAATCAAGTCATCCATAATGCCAACAGGAATAGTTTCTAGATGGCACCATATTTGGTTTAGGATGAGCGTATCAGGGTGCGAGAAGATCCAGGGACCACAGAAGGATACAAAATCTAGTGGGAGTGACATTTTCTAGTGTGCCTTACCATTCCTGGCATTTTGGAGGATGATGAGTTGCAACTAGTAGTAGATGAGGTATTCGGTGAAGAGGATGATGGACCTAGTGAGAGGGTTGTGGTTGCAGTGGGGAGGTATGCCAACAGACAACAAAGGAGGGTTAGGGTGATATGGAGGAGAGAGCCTAAGGTAGGACAGGGACAAGCAAGAGTACTACTAGCAGAGGGGGTAGCTAAGGGAGGGGATGGTGGGGGAGAGGAGGTTATACCCATGGACATTCTAGAGGTACAAGTATAGGGTGTAGGGGCAGAGGCTAGGGGAGGAGTGTCACAAGATGATTTTGACAAACTCTAGTAGTAGAGAGGCGCAATTTGTATTTTTCCAATCTTTCAAAGATTTGCCTTAAGATAAGGATGTGCTCATGTCTTGTCTTTGATTTGCCTAGAAGATCATCCACATAGTCCTCCATGATTTTGTGTAAGAGCTCATGAAATTTTTTTGTCATTGCACGTTGATATGTAGCTCTAACATTTTTTAGGCCAAAAGGCATGACCCAGTAATAGAAAGTCCGCCATGGTGTTGTGAATGTTGTTTTGTGTTGATCTTCCTCTGCGATCCTAATTTGATTATATCTACAAAACTCATCCATAAGTGATAGCATTTCATGTCCTATTGTGAGGTCCACAATCATGTCTATGTTGGGGAGTAGGAAATCATCCTTAGGAAAAGCCTTGTTTAGATCTCGGAAATCAGTACAGATGTGGATGCCCCCAATAGGTTTTTTGATAGGTACAATGTTGGATACCCATTTAGGGTACTCTATTGGTTTTATGAATTCTGCATCCAACATCTTTTGGAGTTTCACCTTCACCAAGAGTGCAATATGTGGATGAATGTTGTGTAATTTCTACTTTACAGGTTTTGCATCTGGATGAAAAACAAGATTATGAACCACCAAGTCAGGATATAGACTTGGCATGTCAGGATAGGACCAAGAAAAGTTGATTTTTATCTCTATGAGGAAATTGATGAAGTCCTATTTCTCTTGATCCATTAGGGACTTGGCAATGAGCACATTATTTGGAATGTCTTCAGTGCCAATATTGATACTGTATGTTTGCTCTACTAACAAGTTTGACCTATACTATGGAATATGACCAATGGTAGGGAGGTCAAGTCCCTCATCCTCAAGTGCCTTTTCTAGGTTTTCACTTTCGGATATGCCCTTTGTTTTTACTTTTTTCTAATCCAAAGGTGCCTTGGAGAGGTTTTCACCTAGGGAATCATGTTTTTTTCTTTTTATTATCTTTTTTGTAACTATGGGCATTGTCCTGACTACCAAAGTATCCCTTTTCATGTAGTTGAATCTTGTGCACTCTGTTGTAGTTTTCCAAGTTACACATACTCAGGAGATTTATGAGAGCATTATCATCAGCACAAATGTCTAAAGTGGGGTTGTCTCGTTGGCCCCAGTCTATAAGTTTTGGATGGACAAGATGTAGCTCATGTGGAATGGGAGGGGTTATGGGAGTGATGGTGTTGATGTGAGTGTCAAAAAAGATATCATCTTCGTATTCAAAAGGCATTTCATGGAACTCCTCTTTGTCAGAGTCTTTGACATCTAAAGAAGGACTTTAAGGGGCACCAGTGATAGTGATCTTAGGCACTGAAGTGTACCCCAAGCCCCCTATTATACTTGTATGAGATAGGATTTATTGGTGCTTTTCTTCCTTTCTCCTCTGGTCCCAAACTATGTCCTTTGTAATCCATTTTTTCTACTATAGCTTATGCTTTTGGGTACTTTTTTTAAGTTATATTTGTTGGGTCCTCATATTCTTCTTATACAACCATGAAGAGACATTTGTGTCCAGGCTCTTCTCAGCAAGTGCACCCCATTACTGAAAGGTGGTATCTTTGCATTGTATAATAGATTTTTGGTCTTTTTTTATTTCTTTTGGTTTTCTGAATGACTTGGGAGATAAGGGGAGATTTCCTATTAATAAGACATCCTCCAGTTTGTATTCTTTGTAGCCATTATCCAAGATCTTGATATTTGGGTTTTCTTGGGATGAGGTGGAGACGACATTTGATGTGTCAGATGGAGGAGTTGGAGAGGGTCAATTTAGTGGGCAATGAAATCGATGCTTCCTCTCTAAGAGCTTGTAGTATTGAAAGGGTTGTGGATTACCTTTGATAGTGATCTCTCTTCCATTGAAGGGGAATTTGATGCATTGATGATAAGTGGAGGGGACAACCTGCAAGGAATGAATCCATGGGTGACCAAGGATAATGTTGTAAGGGAGATCAAGATCTAGGACTTGCAAAGGGGTCTCAATTGTAATAGGGCCTACTTGAAGAGGAAAGGTGATCATGCCTTTAGAAACTCTTTCTGCATCATCATATGCTTTTATTGTTATTCTTCCTGATGTATCTACCAAGTCCTTAGAAAGCCCCTATTGTTTTATTAACTTGTATGTACATAAATTGAGTCTGGATCCACCGTCTATCAAGATATGATTGACCTTGTGCTTCTAGATAAGGGCTTTGATGTGCAAAGGTTTATTATGGTCTTCATCTGCAAGAGCATTATTAGAAGTGAACACAAGGTCTTGTTGGGTGGCAAGGTTTCCAATGAGAGCTTGAAATTGGGAAGCATTGATTATATCGGGAACATGAGATTCAAAGAGGGCTTGTTCCAAAATTTCCTTTTTGACAGAAGAAGTCTTGAGAAGTTCTAAGATGGATATCTACGCGGGGATCTTAAGTTGGTCAAGGAGGTCATATTGGTGGGTGGAAGACATGGGGGGAGGCTTTGGTGGGGGAGAGGCTCATTGGACAATGACTCTATCTCAGAGGGTGGTTACATTGCAGTCATTCTGAGAGTAGGAAGTCAAAGGTGTAGCACCTTGAATGACTATCTTAGTAGGGTTAGGTCTACTTTAGGAAGGGGGAGGGTTATCTCCTTGGATAGTTATGACATTGACATGGTTGTCTGTAGGCTCAATGCAACCCACTAAAAATTCAAATATCATTATATGATTAGTGTAGTCATAGTTCACAGCATTAGATTATGATCCTTTTCCTTTATCATGTTTTGGGAAGGGTTCCTGGTACATTTTGAGTTTGTCATTGTTGTTACCAGGTTTTGAATTTCCTACCCCAATCTCACCACTATCAATGATATTTTGTATGTAGATTTGAAGCTTCATGCACTTTCATGTATCATTCCCATTGATATGATGATACTCACAATACTCATTCACATTATACCACCTAGGTTTGGGTTGATTGGGGTCAAACGGGCGAGTTATCGAGAAGACCACTGCACCTGCTTGGACAAGCTTTTGAAACACCACTTCTATGGGCTCGACAAGAGGAGTAAAATCTCTTGGTGTCTTGTTATTGGATCGGGGTGGTCACCCCTGGACTGAGACATTGTTATGGGGTATTTGAGATTGATTTTGTTTATTTTAATTGTTTAATTAGCGATTGGTGATGGAGGGCTTTGGAGGACCAGCCACAATCTGGACCCATTTTGCATCAGTCACACCATCATTGACTATGTTCTTGTTTTTGGACCAAAATTTTGGTTTATCATTATGGTAAGAGGAATAATTTTGACTTGATTTTTGGTAATGTTTTAAGGTTCCTTCCTCTAACAAGCCACATTTGAGAGCTAGGCCCATGTCAGTAAATTTTTGGAAAGATTTAATACATTGAGATGACAAAGGTCTTGATAGTTCGGACGTAAGTTTCTCTTGAAATAATTTAATTTGGTATTGTTCTGGTATGTCCCATTGGAATTTCTTGATATGATGTCGCCATCTTTTCTAGAAGTTAGAAAAAGTCTCTCCAGGCCTTTGTTTCGTGTTACAAAGGTCCATCATGGAAACATCATTGGAAATGTTGTAGGCATAGTGAGCCACAAAATTCTCCGCTAAGTTCAGGAAGGAGGTGATAGAACCTCAAGGTAAGGTCGAGAACCATGCAAGAGCATCTCCTATGAGACTCTTAGGGAAGATCCTTCAAAGGTATAAGTCATTATAGGAGACTTCTTGACATAAGATGTGAAACTCACAAACATGGTCCCGAGGGTCCCCTTTGCCCTCATACTTCATGAACTTAGGCATCTCAAACCCTGGTGGGTATGGTGCAACTAATATAGATGGGTCATGAGGACAAGGAAAAAATTCCTCAAACAAATAAGGTTTCATTTTGTTAGTCACTGCCTTCATGTCTTTGATAATGTTTTTCATGTCCTGTATTTCTTTAATGAGGTCTTGTTGTGGATTTTAGATGTGATGAATTGTGTTTGCCCCTAGAATCAGATGAGTCATGGAAGGTGGATCACCACCACTAATATATTGATATGATGAATAAGCAAGGATGTGAGATGTGATGACCGGTGTCATAGGGACTTGAGTGACAGTTGGTTCCGACCTGCAATTTGTTGTGATAGGAGGAAGTGAGGCTCAAATAAAGTTAGCGATATTCTTGAGAGGAATGGAGGATTGTGGAATAGAAACATATGTCAGGTAGAAGAAGATGGCATAGAAGCATGTTGAAGAATAGATGAGATTGGATTTAATATTGGCATAAATGCTAAGAAGGAAGAAGGTGGAATGGAGACCACAGGGACAGATGTCATGAGCACTATTGATTGGGGTTGAATGATGGGCGGGAGTGCAATTGATTGAGTTTGAATAATGGGTATGATGGTATGGGTAGGAGCAATGTATCCTTGTGGTTGTTGACCAAGAGTGGATCTATCAAAATTGGGGGGGAGTTGAGCTCCATTTTCAAGGAGAGTCTTAAGAAGAGCACTAGGATTATGTCAGATAAATTTCTCCAACATTTCTTGATCATAAGAGTCTTCTAAGAAAGTTCGCACTTCTAGAGAGAGTTCATCTTGATCAACCATATTAGGGTCTTATGGTTTATTTTGAATGCTGGGTTGCACACTTTGTGTAGGATCTTGTGTAGAGTCTTCATATAGGACACTAATGTCTAGAATGCCATATTGTTGTCTGGCCATCTTTTTATTTTGAGATCGAGTTGTGACCATACAAGAATAATCTTAGAAAGATATATTAGAGGAGGAAGAAATTTGATGAAGGGACTTAGCAAGGATCTTGAATTTTTTATTTAATTTGCATTTGATGAAATTGGATTTGATTGATTGGTAGAGTCCTTGGATTAGGACATGGGTTTGATTAATATTGCACCTTAGTCCTTGGATGAGTATTTTAGGTGGGAGATGTTGGTGAAACCACAAGCAAGGTAATGACCAAGTTGGGTAAAATTTAGACCTTAGGATGATGATCAAAATCTTTCTTGTACTAAGGATTGACTAATGACCCTAAGAAAAATAAAGATGTGAGGTAAGAGTCTTTATCAACTCAAAGGATAGGGCAAAGGTACTTGGAGAGGACTATTTTTCAAGCACAAACCCAAATGATTGATTGATTAAGGATGAGGTATAAATAAAACTTCACAAGGCATAAAACCTTAACGTGAGGTTAAATTGGATTAAAGGATGATTTGATTTGGATTTGAAAATTAATTTGATGATTGATAATGACTGATTTGTGATCAATTGATGTGCTAAGTCCTGAGGAAAAGATTTAGGATGATTGATCAAAGAGAAATTATAGTGATGATTAGAAGAAATTTGATGGCTAGGCTATCCTTTGCATGAACATGACTCAATAGATGATTGGTTTGGATGGAAAGTTGTATGAAGGGATGCAACCACCTTGATTTTGATGATAGTTGGTGTTAAAAGACAAACTTGAACCTTGATGGAGGGCACAAACTCTTAATTCATCACTAGCATCAAACTCATTGCTATGACCATGGATGTAATCATGGTAATGGTGCAAAAAGGTCCTATGTTTAAGAAGGAGTTTGCGATTTGTGTACCAAAACTTTTGACGTCTAATAAGTTGTTTTTGTGTGAGCTTCTTCTTCTTGATAGGTTGGTGGGTTGACTTCTTGGGATGCTTATACAACTTGGGATTATGAAACATGAGATGGATAGAGCTTTGATGTAGTTTGGGACTTGTTTGGAAGACTTGAGTTTGTTATGACTTGGACTTGATTGATGTTGGTTCAAATTTTTTGTGTGACTAGGACATGACCTTGAATATGACGTGGACTAGATTTGAATTTAGTGATAATGACTAGGATGTTGACTAATCCCACTCTTGGAAAGAAGACAAATCAAACACATTAGACATTAATTCAAATAAGCACATCAAGCATATCAAGCTACCCTAAGGAATTGGCTGAGGAGGAAAACCTTTGCTTGTTGACTTAGGTACACACCCAATAGCTAATCAGAATACGACCTCTGGGTCTGACGCAATGGATTCCCAACATCATATTAGCTAACTCAAAACACTAATGGGGATACAATATGACAAGTCTCTTGGGGGAGTTATTATCTCCCTTGCACAAATATTATCCACCTCTCGGAGGTGAATCGGGTGGCCTCTAATCCTAGAGTTCTTAATATGGATTTCCATTCGAAGACTACTCCTTGTAGTCATGCAAGCATAATTGAGGCCTATAGCCCTACAAAGTACCAAGAAATATGTAGTCATGCAAGTGTTATTAAGACCTAAAGGCCCTACAAAATTCTGAATATGAGAGTGAACTCCTAAATAGCTTTGTCCTCCAAAACGTTCATCTCAAGCTCAACCTATTTATTATAGTGAGTCAGAATGCCTAGGTCCGACCATACTCACTTGGGTCATTCCCCTCTCACCAATGCCTAAGAAAATTAGGAGGGAAGGCCCATTAAAGGAAAGGACACAAAAAAAAGAAAAAGTTCCAAATGTTGGGATTTCTAATTGTCTAGATAGACAAGAGCATAGTCTCCTAATTTCACACTTTTCCCCAAACAAAATTAAGCACTTTAGTTCTTTTACCTTCCTGATTAAATCTAGGTGCCTAAAGAAAGAAAGACACAATATTTGTTTGTATCTCGTTGGCAACCTACAAAACAAAATGATTAGTAGTTTACTCAATGCATTCTTTGGCAAGCGAGTTGCAAAACTATTTTTAGTAGTTTATAGTGATGTCTTGGACTAATCAAGAAACCTGCAAAAACCTCAAAATTTTGATCAGTAGACAAAGGTCTGTAGAAACAGTGCTCACGTTGTTCTACAGACACTCGCGCTGAAGTGCCTGCATAGGTGCTAAAATGCTTGCATAGAAGCTAAATGGGACAGAAAATTAAAACACTGTAGGAACTATACAAAAAATAAAATATAACAGAATATACTCGCGGTCGCGCTGATGTAAAATCGGACGTTCTAAAATGCGAGTGTATGCACTGAAATAGGTTAGAAACAAAAAATAACAGACAAAAAGCCAGAAATTTAAAAATTTGAAAAAGAGCATGAAATCACTAAAGCGCTTGTACTATTTGCTGGGTGCTCACTCTGAACCAAAAATTTGGAATAAAAGATTTTATAAATTATGCTAACTTAAGATATTTTTTTGCTCTTTTTTGAATATTTTTCCTTTTTAGTATTTTTTGTTATTATTAGATAATAAAAAAAGGAAATAAACCAAAATATTAAATTGAAAAGAAATGTGAAATGGAAAAAGTCAGACGTGATGTTTCAGTGGCAATCGCACTATTCTGGGATCCTACAGAAAAGACGGGTTAAAAATTTAAGTCCTGAACTCTTGCATTAAAGCACATGCATATGCGGTAAACTCATGTTGCTCATGTTGATTTGCAAACACTCGCGTTGTTTCGATACTTGCGACAAAAAAGCTCACAAAAACTTGAAAGAATTTAAATTTTAGGGACGTGGGTCCCACCGAGCGTGCCTAAATGAAGAGGGGAAAAACCAGCAAGGTGGATCTAGCTAGTTAGTATCCAAACAAATCTTTCAAACACATAGAAAACATGAAACATCAACAAACCATATGAAAACAAAAACAAACTATTTATACCTTGCAAGCTTATACCTTCTCCTTTAGATTGAGCCTTTGATGAAGCCAAAGATGCGCCCTTCCTTGACTTGATTGGAATGGCTCCTTTATTGAATGTGGATGACTCTCCAACATTGTGCACAAGATGATTACATGGAATGGATGAGGGATTTTTGACTAAGGGATGGATGAGTAGAAAATTGAGTAGAGTTTGGGTGATATGGATGATTTCTCAAACTTAATTTGACAGCACGAACTTAGCTAACTTGGAGATGTTAAATGTTAAACAAGGGGATGGAGTCCTCAATTTATAAGAGAAGATTAGAATAAATGGAGGGCTAGGATTGATCCAAGATGAAGGGTTAAGATTCCATGTGAGCCCACACATGGCCCAAGAGGAGGTGACAAGACAAGTGTGGAGACCAAGAGAAATGCCTTAAAGTTACTTCTTGTCTCCACACTCTTCAAGGCTCATTGGGAAGACTTCCCAATGAGCCTATGGAAAAGAAATGAATAAAATGTTCCTTGAGAGATGGGGATGAAGAATTAAAAATTCTTCAAAAATGATGATCATAGGGATTGGAGGAATAAAGAGGAATGAAAAATTCCTTGGAGGAGGGGATGTCTAGAGGAATGGGAGATTTTGAAAATCTCACATTCACCTAGGAAAAGGGCATTTAAGGAAGGTGGTTGGATGGAAGAGACAAGGAGTTGACTTTGTGGCTAATCACGAGGATTAGCCACTAGAAACTCATTAGGAAAGGGAATAGAAGAATGACTAGGTGGGATTAGGGCAAATGGGATTTGTAGGAGGATTTGACTAGGAGAGAGAATGAGAGGAGTGAATTAAAAATTGGAAGAATAATGATAAGTGAGGTTAGGGGGATTCTAGAATAATTCATTAGGTTAATGATGGATTAGAAAAAAGGTGATTTGTAGAGAATTAATTTTAGGGATTTAAGAAGAATAAAGGTGGATTGATTTATTAAATAAATCAATCAACAAACTATAGTGACAACATTGGTTATATTTAATTAATATTGAGAAGGAATAGGAATTGGCACAATTAACAAATTAATTGTGAGGAATTTAAATAAATAAATTAAAATAATAAATTTAAGTGTCTACACCTTCCTTCTGAGAATATCCTTTACAAACCAATCTAGCCTTTTTACTTACAACTTGACCATCCTCATTCAATTTATTCTTAAAAAACCCATTTAGTTCCAATAAAATTCTTATTTTTGGGTTGGGGAACCAGAGTCCATGTGTTGTTTTTCTCAATTTGACCTAATTCTTCTTCCATAACTTTCAATCAATATTCATGTTTATATGCCTCAATTATTGATACCAGTTCAACTTGTGAAATTAATCATACCTCATTAGTTTATAGTATTCTTCTTGTCATTAATCTGTTGTTCTTATCCATAATGATTTGTTCTTCTAAATTATTCAATCTCACATACCTAGGAGTCCTCTGACTCTCTATTCCTCTTCCTAGTTCTTCAGTTACTGTAGAATTTTTGGATATTGCCAGAGTAACTGGTTCAATAGTCTGTTCAGGTAAAGGTGATACAATTTCATTCCATCTAGGATCAAATTTGCCAATGATATCATCTCTCCTGATATAATTTTTACTACCAAATATTTTGAAATACTATAGGTGTATTGCGAAACCATAATTCATAAGGTGTCTTACCTGTTTCTCCTTTGATATGTACTTTGTTGAATGTATAAACCACTCTGCATACTTCTTCTCTCTAGTATATATGAGGTAGACTAGCTTCCATCATCATTGTTCTATAAGCATCCAAGATAGTCAAGTTCTTCCTTTCCACAACTCCATTTTGTTGTGGTGTCTAGGAAGTAGAAAATTGTCTCCTTATACCATGCTTCTCACAAAAGGTATTAAACTCACCGGATGTGAATTCTCCACCATGATCTGACCTCAAAATTTTTATCTTCAATCTTGTCTCAGTTTCCACTTCAGCCTTAAAGATTTTAAACTTTTCAAATGTTTCATATTTTTTCCTTAGAAAAGTAACCCACATTATTCTAGAATAATTATCAATGATTAGCATCAAATATCTATCACCTTGAAATTTTTAAACTCTAGCAGGGCCACAAAAATCAGTATGAATAAGATCAAGAACATCATTAGATTTATCTTGTATACTCCTAAAAGAGGTTTTGACATGTTTACCCATTTGACATTCTTTACATACTGGATTATAGGGCTTCACAATCTTAGGTATATCTCTAACTGCCCTAGTTGAACTAATCTTCACAATGCAATCAAAATTTACATGACATAACCTCTTATGCCATATCCATCTCTCATCAATTTGAGCAATCAAACATGTCTTCTCACTAGAATTCAAATGAAATATTTTACCTTTTGTCTATGTACTAGTTGAAAATCTCCAAACGTGGTCTGTTAATGATTTTGCATTTTCCGTCCTTGAACTGTAATTGAAATCCCTTATCCACCAAGTGTCCTACACTCAAAAGATTATGCCTCAAATCTTAAACATAATAAACATTTTCAGTATTGTTCTTACCATCCAATGATATAGTTCCTTTTCCTTTGATCATCCATGCTTTGTCATCTCCCAATCTAACCAGACCACCATCATATTCTTGCAAAGAGAGAAACTTCCCTTTATCTCTAGTCATATGATGTGAACAACCACTATCAATTACACATTCATCCTTGTCTTCAATTTTAGTAGCATGTGCCTTCTATTTAGGTATATTCTTTTCCATTCCCAAAACATCTTCCTTGATAGCCAAGAACCACTAGCAGAGTTTTCTACCAGTTCATCATCAGAATCAATAATGTCTTCCTCATCCGCTATGTAGCATGATTTTCCTCTATTTTTCTTCTAATTATACTTGTTCTAATATCAAGGGTTATGCTTAAAAGATCTTCTAACTCTTCCTTCAAATCCCTAATTTCTTTTCAGGACATCTAGATGCAAAATGACCAATCTTATTACATACTAAACTTTTACAAGGTGTTTTTCCTTCATACTTACTTCTTATTGGTCCTTTAGGTGACCTTCTAGAAAATAGTGCATTTAGTTGCTCAAACTCATCATCTTCTCTCTTCAAATCATTCAATTGCTTTGCATATAAAGCTTTCCAATCTTGCTTACTGATTGTTGATGCAGATGCATGAAAAGAAGGTTTTGTGTAGCTCCAGAGCATCCAAATTCTTCAAGCTCAAAAGAAGATAATTTCCCAACCAAGGTATCTCTATTGACAGATGTATTAGCCATTGTTCTCAACTCATTAATAGTAGTAGCCTTCATTTTGTAAGTCAGTGGTAGGGCTCTCAGAACTTTAGAAACAATTTCATCTTCACTTATATTTCCACCACAACATTGAACTCCCATAAACATCTCATTCACCCTTTCCATGAATGTAGTAATCCTTTTATCTTCTTCTATCTTCAGGTTTTCATATTTCACCCAGTAACCATCAAGTTTAGCAATCTTCACTATAGGGTCACCTTCATTACTAGTCTCCAACTTACCCCATATAGCCTTTCCAGATGATTTGTTAGTTAATCCCATTATTTGTTGATTAGAAAGTGCATAGAAGAGGGCTTCTCTTTCTCTACAATCATTCTCAAGCTCCTTATCCTTGATTTTTCTAGAGGAGGATTGCCAGATGTCAGATTATGAGGTGTAACACCATTCCATGTGATCTACCAAATCTCCTTACCAGGACATCTCAGATGAGTTTCCACCCGAATCTTCCATACTATGTAATTTGTTCCATCAAGCCTATGAATATCTCTCTAAAAGCTAGCTCCAGATGAACCTGAACTATTAGTCACCATAGGATCTTCTTCAAGTAGTTAAACTTTCTACAGAGAGGACCAAAGCTCTCATACCAGTTGTTAGATAATTTACAGAACTGAAAGACAACTGAGAGGGGGGGGGGGGGGTGAATCAGTTGTCACAGATTACCAGAACATTTAGAAATTAAAAGTTTAATACGAGAACCCAAAATATTAGTACCAAAATGCTTAAACCAAATACTAAATAGAAGTTAAATCAATTAAGCATAAACAATAATCAGAGAATAAATGTCATCCACATGACATTGAGATTTATATGTGGAAAACCCGGTAAATGGAAAAACCACGGTGGGAAGCCTACCCATAGTCAGATAATAGTTTTGTAGTAAGTATGTGAATTACAATTGAGGGGTCTACACTTGAAAGAAGGCCAACAGCCTAGAGTGCACTGCTCATCATAAAAGGAGTCTCACTCACTACATAGAAATCCAAACTACAATTTGAAGAAGTGTTTGAACTAGAAAGATAGCATCTTCTATGCCTGAGCATAGTTCCAATTAAGATCTATACTAGAGGACTAAGTCCTCTTACAGAAACCGAATTTGATCTCCAATGATCGTCCAAATCCTCTTCCTGGATGATATTACATTATTTGCACTTTACATATCCCATACCTTGACCTTATACCTATGATCCTATACCATGATGATCTACAATGAGATCTTACATCATATATATACCAAACCTTGACCATAAACAATCATGTCGACCACCAGACAATAAACCAATTACATAATTACAAAACATGTTAGCCTTAGATAAAACAAATAATATCCAACACATAAGACATCCTGAAAAACACATCAAGAGGTCTAATCCACATGTTACATTAAGCCAGTCCATGAACTAGATCAACCGGGACCCAATATAGGTCCACACACTAAATCAATGATCTCTATCTGCCAAGTCTCGAATATTATCACCAACAACATCCTAAATCTCCACTAGAAGCTGCACCAACACCACTTATGCATATCATCAAAGATCTTCATCAAAAGCTCTACCGGTGAAATCCTCGCTTGAACCACAAGCCATGCTTCCAAGCAAATGGGATAGTATCCGATCACCAAACCAAAACCAAATTACTAAATATGAACATGAGTATCATGAATAAGCCAATTCCATATCCAAACTATACCGGATCATACTAGATTATGCTAGATCCAAACCAACCAGAAAATACTCAACCTATTGGGACCAGAAGGGTGTCAGTAAAGCATCCAAATAACTAGTGTTGGAATCAATGAAAAAACATCAATGCAACACATAATAAATTCCTCCAAATAAACAACAGACTTATCTTATTTGTATAACTATTTGTCATATGGAACAATACAATGACTCTATCCTAAGTTGTGTAATTGTCTCTAATAAATGTTTTTTGATAATAAAACTTAGTAATCATTTATTGAACTTACATCTTAATGTAGTATTGTAGATTACACTCCTTAATAGTGAGCCCAATTTCACACTCTTCTTGTAACTTACTATAGTTTTCATTATGCTAGATCATTTTAAGACCATTTCTTGCCTTGAATTTACTCCTCCATGTAAGGTGATGTTTCTTATTCTATTTTAAATCATAGTTATCTTACTCCATATTCAGTTGTCATAAAAAATTGCAATTACAACTTGATCTAATATCACGGGCCTTGATTTTCACATTTCCCATTTTGAGAGCCTATTTGGTTCGGACATGGACACTAGGCAAATGTGTTGCACCAAAATCATTCACAATTTAAATTATTTTGAGTGTTAGCCTAGACATGATGGAACTTGGTCTTAATTTTTATTTATGATTATTTGTTGTGAATTTTTTTAACAAAAAATAAACCTCGTGACTCCTAAGAAAGATACTAGCTTTCCCTAATTAGATATACAATATTTATGATATTGAAACTCTACCAAATTGATCATGCAAGTTTATAATTCTAAAGTAAAATATGTAACATTAAGTTTTCAACATTATTGACATCACCATTGTAGAAAGGTTATTGAAGCTTCAAGGAATGTTATAGGATGATAGATATTACTGAATGATGCTTTTCTTGTACATCTCCTTAAGGATTTTCTATGACCTTATTTTAGTCTCAAATTTTTAAGTTTTAATCTTCACATTTTATATTTATGATTTATTTGTTTCTATCTACCTGTTTATGCACTCTTGAGTTGGTTTGTACACCACCTTTTGATTGATTTTGTTTTATGTTTGTGTATGTATATTGCTCACTGCAATCTTAGACACACTTTAATTTAGCTATACTTTATCTATTCATGGAAGTATAAAAACCAAAATGGGGATTTAACTAACAAAAACTTCTATGTATACACAACCCTTTTTGGTCTCTCTGTTTTTGTGTAGATATAGATCTATAATTCTATGATAGTTGGAAAAGGTACAAGAAGATTTAGTTCATAAAGATAGAGATCACCAACATGTATTTGGGAGAAGACACTTGTACAAGGGTTCTTAACATCCTAATCCTTCCTATTATGTTTAGGCTTTTGAAAGAAAAAGATTCTAATTCTACTAATCCTATATTAGGAATTTTTTGAATATCTATAATACTGAGTGAGGGGTGAATTAGTATTCCCTTGAACTTATTAAAACTTCTAACTAACCAATCATTTAACATAATTTAAATATAGTAAAAGAATTTAAAATAAAACACATAGCATCGGATTTGTACGTGAAAATCCTAGTATGGGAAAAACCACAAAGATAGTGTTATATTAGGTATAATGCAATATGTAACTAGTTACATGGTACAAGGGTTTGGCTCACTACTATTGAGGGCTCACTTCCTAGAGGTCTCACTTCCTTGAGGGCTCACTACCCAAATACAAAAGGCTCACTACTAGATGATAAAGTACAAAATTGAACCGTTAGGGTTGCATCTGGCATATGCATGAATTATAGGTCTGTTGAAGTGTACACACTATCTTATACATCCACTGTACATATACCACATAACAATATTCACATCCATAGACTTTTTTGCATATACAAAATGTACACAAATAGTTATTTTTCAACAACCATAGTTCCAACATGCAAGACTGATGGCTATATGTATCCGCATCAAGTATTTTGACTAATTGGCTCAATCAAAAAGGGGTGAGAGCAAAATATCTACATGCTACAACAAAAAAATATCTTCATGAGGTTTTGGCTTCCAACTTGATCCCAAAAGGCCTTGAATAACATTCCTTTAACATATCCGGATAGGACTAAAACCAAAAATACCTTTAATAATCTACTCTCATTGCATCCAGATGGGACTAGACCCAAATCATCTTCTAGTAAGGGTAGATACTAGATCTCATAACTCCATGAAGTACACATATATAAATTTCTTAACAAAGAAACAACGTATACTAAAGAAAACTTCCAAACTATATCAAAGACATACATGTTCAACTAAATCACATCTATGACATCAATGACAATAGACCAACAATCTCTCCCTTTTTCACCGATGGCAACATAAAGTAATACAATATAATTTTGCTTTAGGAAAAACAATGAAAATATCAATTAACCAATTGTTTGAGAGTCTGCATAAAATATGACATAAAAATATTGCTAACATTACTACTCCCACTTTGACAACAATGACAAAGGGCCCAAAAGATAGAAATTGTCCATGAAAAAAATTGAAACTCCCCCTAAGGGAGAAAACTACTATTAACCAGATAACTACTTGGGATTTTGAATGTGCGAGGTCTAGGAGTCCTTGTGTTTATCCCAATGTGAGATAGCCTATGAGAGGAACTCAGTGTGTACTTGCATGGACATGTGCATGTGCTCTGGCTATTGAATGGAATTGGGTGAAAAATATGTGAACTAAATGGCTCTGGAGGGGGCTCAGTCATGATGAATATGCTTTCATTTCTCAAATCTCATAATTTATCTAAGGGAAGAATGATATTATCTATTTTCTACTGTAGCTCATAATATTTCTCGTAAAGCTCTTCAATTGTGAATCTTCGAGAACCAGATAAGTCCTCGGACAACTTTTAAGTTGCATAAGCCTACCGGATATTTTCCTCAACAATGTTCATTTCATCCTTGATAATCTTTGTGGCATCTAGCCACTAAAGACCATATGAGAATATTATATCACCATTTTCTAGATATGATTGGCCTTGCAAGATAGATTGTGTGAGCTAATGATGTGCAATCTCACACTTAGCCTTCAATTCATGCAATAACTTATCTTGGTCATCTAGTCTATCTTTCTCATATTTTTCCCTAAATTTCTCAGCATGATTATACAATGAACTAATTAACATCTTGCATTTGTATGCATTGGGGGTGTTCAAATATATTTGACATTCAAGCATCATATCATGAAGTACTGACAACTAATCCTCAACAATTTTATCCTTTCTTTTGAAAATATTGTCTAGTAGATGAAAGAAACGATTCTGCAATTTGGATTTTCTGCACTGAGTCAACATTTGAGAAATGAACTGACTATACAGATGAACTGATGGGTTCAATGATTAATGGTGTAGTAAATGATTTCCTCCATAAATCTTCAATAGTAGTGGAGCTGGTACAGATCATTGTTATTGACCTAGATACATTCTCACTAGATTCCTTCATCAGATTATCGTTCTTTTATTCTAATTGATCCTTGGGATTAGGTTTATTCCTTTTACACTCAACTATCACTTATTCATCTTGATCATTAGAACCTTTAGTTACCTGACCTTTTTTGGATTCAATATTTATCAGAGGAACATTAGATGTTTCGGTGACATCCATCACAAATGTATCATCAACAAGATTAATATTAAGATTATTGATTGGGTTATCAATAGGATTATTAGACACATTCTTAGACTCAAGAATTATATTATTTCTCATGGCTTCTTCTGGATTCTTTATGGAACCGAATGAGGGAATCTCGTTCTGAGTTTCTTTAGATGCTCTAGATACACTAGCAAGCCTTCCAGAGTAACTAAATTCAGTAACTTGTTCCTCAGACAAATTTACCTTAGCCATGGATTCTTGAATTACATTATTTACAGTATTTTCACAATCCTTCTTTGTGTGTTCCATTCAAACCTTCAAAGACTTCTCATCCATGGTACCAAACCATTCTTGAGATTCATCAATTGGGCTCTGTAATAGAACTTAAGCTGCACCTTCAAACATCTCCTCAGTAACCTCATATCCAAATGGTGAGATCCAGATTTTCCTTGGTACTACTACCTCCATGTACCACTTATTAGTTGTAAGTACAAAAGGGATGTCATTCTTATACTTGACAACTATTTCCTTCGATATCCTTTTCCTTCCCTGCATGATCAACTTAGAACTTATCTGGAGACTGGAGAATTCTACCTTGATCAGTAACCTCTTCTATGAAGTATGTTGGCATTATGTGAACTGGTATGAGGACATAATGATATTGTATGTTGTCATTGATGTCAATATGTAATATGAAGAGAGAACTGGCATATGTGAGAACTGGTATATATGCCAAAGTAGAGAAGTATATTTGTTCAAGGTGAACCGGCACGTCAAGGTGAACTGACATGTAGTCATGGGAATCGGCACATGGAAGCATTGTATGACTACCGGTTGGTAGGTAGTTTCCACTTTAGGATTTCTGGTTGGAGTATCTTAAGCCTGTGTGACTCAATCAGTGATGTTTATGTTATGAAGTTAGCATGATAATGAAGAACAGATAGTGTTGCCACATAAGCCTTGTGTGCATGAAGGATCTTGCATAAAGAAGAGTGTTCCTATCTACCTCAGGAATGTGCAAAGTTTGTAAACCGTGATAACGTATGATGGGTTATCAGCTGCCATGAAATTGGTGGAAAATGAATGATGGAGAATGTCTTGAGATTGGATCAAGACTGTTGCATTCAATACAATATGATAAATAGTTAGGATTGAATCATCTGAATTCCTTAACCTAATAGGTCTAGGGTTTAGGGTTTATGCTACTGACCTGTCTGCTATCCTATAGGGTCGATGTTGTTATTCTTTTAGAGTTTGTTGGCAAAAGTTGTGTGTGTGTGTTTCTAAGAGAAGAGATACGTGATTCTTGCCAGACTAGAGGAGAGAAGTCATATCTATAGAGTGTAAGTGCAGAAGGTGAAGAGGAGCTTAAGTGGATTTGCATTGGCATTGAGTGCTATTATCAGGTCATTGATATACCTGTTGATCTTTAACTACTTCAATAGTTGTGAAATCCCCTAACAAGGTAGCCTTAACCAGCTTGTTGAAAATCTTCTAACAGGGTAACTCAAAGCTACTGAGTCATTGATATCCTTTTGCTATTGAGTTCTTGAAATCCTCTAACAAGGTACCCTTAATAGGGTTTAACCCTTAACCGGGTATTGTAGCCATCCCTTAACCGAGTGATCCCTAACAGGATCAGTTCCTAACAAAATCTATTGTATCTGTCTTTAACCGGACAAGGCTCCTAACAGAGTAGACTTCTAAAGAGTTCAAAAACAATCTTGTGGGTATTCATCCCCACCGTGGTTTTCCCCAGTTGGGTTTCCATGTGAAAAATATGTGTGTCATGTGTGATGTTATGATTGTTTTCTGATTAAGTGGTGATGCATGTTGATCTCGTTGTAATATGTACATCTTTGATGGTAGATTGCTTGTTCATGCATTAGAGTGAAACAAGAATGAAGAGTTAGATTATATGAGAAGATAAGTGTCAATCGGTCTTTGCTCATCTTAGTTACACTGGGTTTTGCCGGTTGAACTCTGTTGAAGGACCAGTGCTGCTTTTTGTTTGTCAGTGCATAAGTGTTAGTTGACAAACTAGTTTAAGGTTGATTTTTTGCATGTACTGATTCACCCCCCCCTTTCAGTACTGGTTTGGTACTATTTGTTCATCATTAAGTTATCAATTGGTATTAGAGCATCCTCTAGGTCCTCTGTGTTGTAAGTTTAACCGCTTGAGGGAAAGATCTTGTTGTAATGATGAAGAGGGAAGGTCCAAAGTTTAACAAAGAAAATTTTAAGTATATGGAAATATAGAATGAAGATATACATCAGAAGCATGGGTGCTCAGCACTGGAGCTATGTTGAGAATCCTTATGTTGCCCCTATTGGTACTCTCACCGATGATCAAAAGAGAGAGATACAGGAGAATGGGCAAGTCATGGAAGCCCTAATCAGTAGTTTATCTAATATTGAGTTCATTGATGTCCAAGATAAGGTAAATCCCAAAGAGGTATGGGATGCTCTTGAAAATATCTATGGAGGTGATGAGCATGTAAAACAAGGTAAGGAAGAAAGCCTTAGAGGAAAGTTTGAAGACATGCAAATGGTTGAAGGTGAAACCATTCAATAGTATGGTATTAGAATCAAAACTATTGTCAGAGATATCAAGAGTGCAGGTGGTAAACTGGAAGATTCCACTGTGGTAAGAAAAGTCCTGAGATCCCTATTGCTGGTCTATGCAATAAGGGTTGCTGTTATTCAAGAGTTGAGATCAATAGACAAGACTAAGGTATCCTTGGACTCCATCATAGAAAAGTTGACATCCTATGAGCTAAATAGTTTTGATGGAAGTGTTCAAAAGATTGAATTAGCTTTTAGAGCTTCTGTTGTACCATCCTCGAAAGGAAAAGAAGCAAGCACTAGTGGTGAACCAAGACAAAGCAGAGCAATGGATGATGAGGAGTTTCTGATGGAATTTGAAGCTCTTCTTGCTAGGAAATTTCCAAAAAGGAACTGGTAAATATAGAGGTAAGCTCCCTTTGATATGTTTTTCGTGTAATTAGATAGGACATATTGCTATGAACTGTCCTAATAGTGACAACAAGGATAAACCGAAAAGATTTAGGAAATTCAAAAGAGGAAACTAGAGAAATTGTTTTGTTGCAGTTGATGAAGGTGTCAAAGATGAGGAATCAAAAGATGAAGAGAATGAAGACATTGTGTTTGTTTCTATAAAGGAAGATGTGTCAGACAAGAAGGCTCTTGTCTCCTGCTTTGATAATTCCAATGAGTGGATTATTGATAGTGGTTGCTCACACCATATGACTGGTGACTAGAGCAAGTTTCTATCCTTGGAAGAGTATGATGGTGGTGTGGTTCATTTTGGCAATGATGCACCATGTATGGTTAAAGGAAAAGAGTCCATCTCTCTGAATGGAAAGAGTAGTGCTGACAATGTGTATTGGGTTGATGGTCTCAGACACAACCTTCTGAGTGTTGCTCAGCTGAATGACAGTGGCCTCACTCTGGAATTCAAGAATGGAATTTGTAGAATCAAAGGAAAAGATGGTGAATTGGTGGCCACCGGCATGCAGACCAAAGGTAACCTATTTCATCTAAATGCAAATATAAGTACATGTCTTATGGCTAAGTTTGATGATAGCTGGATATGGCATAGGAGACTCTGCCATGTAAACTTTGATAACATTATGAAGGCTAGTAAGATCAAGGCAGTTAGAGGGTTGTCGGTGCTAAGCAAACCGGATAATACCTTGTGCAAAGAGTGTCAATTGGGGAAAATGTCTTCCTCAACCTTTAAAGGTAAATCTTGGACTACTGACAACTTGCTCGATCTTGTGCATACTGATTTGTGTGGTCCTATGAAAACTAGAAGTGTGCAGGGTGATAGGTACTTCATGATTCTCACTGACGACTGCTCAAGAATTATGTGGGTCACATTCTTGAAAGACAAGTCTGTAGCCTTTGTGAAGTTCAAAGCTTTCAGAGCATTAGTGGAGAAGGAAAGAGGTAAAAGGATCAAGTGTCTTAGAACTGATCAAGGAGGGGAATTCACTTTCGATGAATTCAACAAGTATTGTGAAGAATTTGGCATTAAGAGGAAACTGTCTGCCCCCTAGACTCCATAATAGAATGGCCTAGCAAAGAGGAATAATCAGACTATGGTTGAGGTAGCTAGAACCATGTTGATTCAAGGAAAAGTGGCTCACACCTTTTGGAGAGAAGTGGTAAGCACTGTAATCTACACAATGAACCGGGTACTCATCAAGAAAGGTAAGGATAAAACTCCTTATGAGTATTGGACTGGTAAGACACCTGTGGTTAGCTACTTTAGGGTATTTGGTTGCAAATGTTACATCAAGAGGAGTGAACATCAGGGAAAGTTTGAAGCTAAATGTGATGAGAGAATATTCTTACGATATTCCACCAAGAGTAAAGCTCTCAAGTGTTTCAACAATAGGACTCATAGAATTATGGAAAGTATCAATGTGAGAGTTGATTAAACCTCTGAGAAACCGAAATAAATAGGCAGTGAGCAAGCTATAAATGAACCGGTTGCAACCTTCTGGGAACTGGTTATTAGTCAACCAAGTACCAGTAAAAGTGTTCCTGAACCGATGAATGTTTATACTGATGAAGATGAGGATGAAGAGGAAAAGCAAGAAGAAGCAGTCAAGACTATTCCTTGGTATGTCAAGCTGAATCATGATCCTAAGCAGATCATAGGAGATAAGGATGCAGGAATCCTTACAAGAAGAAAGATAAGAGAAAACTCATGTTTGATCTCTGAATTTGAGCCTAAGTCATTCAAAGAGGCTCATAAAGATGAAGAATGGATCAAGGCAATGGAAGAGGAGCTTGACCAAACAAAGAAAAATGGTACATGGTCCTTGGTACCCAGACTGGAACATAAAAATATCATTGGCACCAAATGGATGTTCAGAAACAAGTAAATGAGGATGGCACAGTGATCAAGAACAAAGCCAGATTGGTGTGCAAAGGATATGCTCGAGAAGAAGGAGAAGACTATGGAGAAACCTTTGCTCCTATAGCCAGATTGGAAGGAGTTCGTATGCTTCTTGCATATGCAGCTTTTAAAGGATTCAAGGTATATCAAATGGACATAAAATCTGCATTCCTAAATGGTGTACTTTAAGAGGAGGTGTATATAGAGAAACCAGATGGGTTTTCCCTATCTGAAGACAGTGATATGGTGTGCAGGCTACATAAAGCCTTATATGGTCTAAAGCAGGCACCTAGAGCATGGTATGAACGTCTACATTACCATCTTGTGAAGATAGAAATATCTACTTGAAATCTAAAAAAGATCAGATCCTAATCTATGCAGTTTTTGTTCATGACATTATCTTTGGTGGAGATGACAAGATGAGTCATGAGTTTGCTGATGAGATGAAGGAAGAGTTTGAGATGTCACTCATAGGGGAGATTAAGTTCTTCATTGGACTATAGATCTGGCAGATGAAAGATGGAATCTTTATCACTCAGTCCAAATATGTCAAAGAGGTGTTGAAGACTTTTGGCATGGAAGATAGCAAACCAGTTGGTACATTGATGGTGACCGATTGCAAATTATCAAAAGAGGATGATTCTGCATTGGTTGATGAGAAGGAATACCGATCAATGATTGGTAAGTTGCATTATGTAGTGCATAGCAGACCAGATATTACACATGCAGTTGGCATTACTGCAAGGTTCCAAAAAAATCCAAGAGAATCCCACTTGGTTGCAATCAAGTGGATTCTTAGGTATCTGAAGGGAATAGTTGACTATGGATTATGGTACCCATACAACAATGATTTCAACTTGAAAGTATTCATAGATGCTGATTGGGTAGGTATTGTGGATGATCGGAAAAGCACAACCGGTGGTGCATTCTTTCTTGGTAGTAGACTGGTCTCATGGATGAGTAAGAAGCAGAGTTGTATCTCTCAATCTACAGTGGAAGCGGAGTATGTTGCAGCTTTCATGAACTACACTCAAACAATCTAGATGAAGCATATATTAGATGGCTTCAAAATCCCTATATCTGAACTGGTAAGTATATTTTGTGACAACACAAGTGCTATCAATATTTCAAAGAATCCGGTTTTACATTCTAGAACCAAGCATTTTGAGCTTAAGTATCATTTCTTGAGGGAAAAGGTTCAGAATAAAGAGATTGCATTGGAACATGTTTCCAGTAAGGAGCAGTTAGCAGACATATTCACCAAGCCTCTCCCAAAGACTACATTTGTGTATTTAAGAGGTGAATTAGGGGTACTGCCCTTTCATGAGGTAGATTAAAAGTATTTGCTCCACATCAGTCAGGTATTGCACAATCAATTTTTTTTTTGATTGATTTATTGAAGGATGATACTCCTCAGAGGGAGCAACATAATGGAACAGGGATGTTTGTGCCTCCACTTTGGCATTGTTGACAAAGGGGGAGAAGAAGTGTAGTGGAGAAGATGAGTTTGCAGAAAGATATTTTTGTATATTGCCATCAATGCCAAAGGGGGAGATTCTTGGCATTATGTGAACCGGTATGAGGACATAATGATATTGTATGTTGTCATTGATGTTAATATGTGATATGAAGAGAGAACTGGCATATGTGAGAACCGGTATATATGCCAAAGTAAAACAGTATATTTGTTCAAGGTGAACCGGCATGTCAAGGTGAACTGGCATGTAGTCATGGGAACTAGCACATGGAAGCATTGTATGACTAGCAGTTGGTAGGTAGTTTCCACTTCAGGATTTCTGGTTGGAGTATCTTAAGCCTGTGTGACTCAATTGGTGATCTTTATGTGATGAAGTTAGCATGATAATGAATAACAGATAGTGTTGCCACATAAGCCTTATGCGTGTGAAGGATCTTGCATAAAGAAGAGTGTTCTTATCTACCTCAAGAATGTGCGAAGTTTGTAAACGGTGATAATGTGTGATGGGTTATCAGCCGCCATGAAATCGGTGGAAAATGAACGATGGAGAATGTCTTGAGATTGGATTAGGATTGTTGCATTCAATATAGTATGATCAACAGTTAGGATTGAACCATCTGAATTCCTTAACCTAATAGGTCTAGGGTTTAGGGCTTATGCTACCAACCTATCTATTGTCCTATAAGGTTGATGTTGTGATTCTTTTAGAGTTTGTTGGCAAAAGTTGTGTGTGTATCTAAGAGAAGGCATACATGATTCTTACCAGACTAGAGGAGAGAAGTCACGTCTATAGAGTGTAAGTGCAGAAGGTAAAGAGGAGCTTAAGCGGATCTACATTGGCAATGAGTGCTATTATCAGGTCATTGATATACATGTTGATCTTTAACTACTTCAGTAGTTGTGAAATCCCCTAATAGGGGAGCTTTAATTAACTTGTTGAAAATCGTCTAATAGGGTAACTCAAAGCTACTGAGTCATTGATATCCTTTAGCTATTGAGTTCTTGAATCCTCTAAAAAGGTACCCTTAATAGGGTTTAACCCTTAACCAGGTGATCCCTAACAGGATCGGTTCCTAACAAAGCCTATTGTATCTATCTTTAACTGGACAAGGCTCCTAATAGAGCAGACTTCCAAAGAGTTCAAAAACAAGCTTGTGGGTATTCATCCCCACCGTGGTTTTTCCCAGTTGGGTTTTCACGTGAAAAATATGTGTGTCATGTGTGGTGTTATGATTGTTTTCTAATTAAGTGGTGATGCATGTTGATCTTGCTGTAATATGTACATCTTTGATGGTAGATTTCCTATTCATGCATTAGAGTGAAATGGGAATGAAGAGTTAGATTATATGAGAAGATAAGTGTCAACCAGTCTTTGCTCGTTTGAGTTACACTAGGTTTTGTGGGTTGAACTCCGTTGAAGGACTAGTGTTGTTGTTTGTCTGTCAGTGCATAAGTGTTAGTTGACAAACTAGTTTAAGGTTGAGTTTTTGCTTGTACTAATTCACCCCCCCTCTCAGTACCGATTTGGTACTATTCATTCATCATTAAGCTATCAAAGTAAACTGAGATGCATAGGGATAGGGTTCTAAATTTCAATGGGTTATTTTTCTTCCTACATTGTGCAAGATTTTCCATGAACTACTGTTGTAAGACCTCATAGAGAACAAAATCATTTTGTTGGCATTTTGGCAATAAGTTGTCATTGGTGTCAACCAACATGATGGATATCCACATAAGGGTGAGCATAAAGAATGAAGGTCTATTGGTAAAGTACAAACCAATTTGAAGGATGGTTGCTTGTTTAAGATGAAGAGGTAGAATGTTAAAAGATATCTCACACCATCAGAGGTAAATATGTGTAACCGATACAGGATTCTCTACCAGTTAATAGAAGAAGAACACTCTACTGGCAAAGGGTTTTACTAGTATGTGTTTTCTAGACTGATTGTGTGTTGGCAGGCCATGTCTAGATAGGTGTGATGCCATATGGAGCTAATGTGGCAAGTGTGTTGTGGTTGATGAAGCCTCATCGACAGGGTTGATGAAATAGATAATCGCCATTAATGAAGGAGCCACAAATCATGGGATTGCATCAGAATGATTGTGGCTTGAGGAAGAAGAAATGACAGAAGAAGATTAGGGAGCATTTGGCACCTAAATCAATGCAAAGGAAATCCGATTTAGGACATTCCCATAAAGGAAACTTCTGGAACACTTTATGTGTCATCTGACTTCATGAAAGAAGATCTGATTCATGATTTCCACTTCGAGGAAAACATGCATTAGTTAATGGAAATTCTATGCAGGATCAGTCTTGAAGGATAAGTGATTGATCCAAGATAGGTGAGATTGGATCTCATGAAGATTGTGTTGAAAAAATGAAACCTTTATCGCTTAGGTTTTTGAATTGCATTTTGGTGGGAAATCACTGTATAAGTGATGAGAGCTCTTAACAGAAAAGGTTGTTGATACTGTGAAGATTGTGGAGTGAAGAGAAGTGAGAGGGATCAAGGAGAAAACTTTAGAATGTGATAGGAGAAAACTTTAGAGGATTCTACCAACAGTATCATAGTCTAGCAGTTGAGCCTAACTGGGAAGGTGTGGAAGAGCAGGTAGCATCCTAGTGTGAAACAGTGTGTGAAAGGGAGAGAAAGATAACAAAGGTTGAGAAATAGAGACAATGAACTCACAATCGATAGTGTGAGTTCTACTAGAGGAGAAAAGACTATAAACTAACAAAGAGTTATTTGATTCAAGAGTTGTAGAATTCATTTGCAACAAGAAGCCTTAACTATATTCAAATAGTATTTCATTATACATCTCCAAGTTGAAGCTTGGTGCAGGCGTTGCTGCTCCTTGGGTTGGTGCCCAAAATATTTGTAAGTCCGTGTTTTACCTATAAGGCTGGATTGGAGCAGTAGTTTGCAGGAGCTCTTCTCATCGAGGTTTTTCCAATATTGGGTTTTCCTCATAAATTTGGTGTTGTGAGTTTCTTGTGTGTGAATGATCTCATTTGTTTTCTCTCTTGCATTACCAGTATGATTGTTTAGTGGTTAAGTAAATATTTGATTGTCTAAAGTTAGATTGGTAAGAAGAAAGATTTAGGAACCACTAATTCAGCCCCCTCTCAGTGGTATTATGTGTTCAATAATTGGTATCAGAGCACAGGTTCCTGGTTATCTCTAAACCCTAGGTAGATTTTGGACCTTGAACATAATGGAAAGAAGTGAGTCTACTTCCTCAAAAGCTCCCATGTTTGATGGATCCAACTATGCTTTCTGGAGCAGAAGATTGGAGACCTATATTTCATCTCTTTTCTTTGATGTGTGGATGTCAGTAAAGAATGGGTATGTTGTCCCTAATACTCCTCCCTCTAATCCAGATGCAAAAAAAGAGTATGAGAAAAATGCAAAGGTAAAACATGCCATCTTGAGTGGACTGTTTGATAATGAATTTATCAAAGTCATGGACTATGTTTTAGGAAAGGAGACATGGGACAAATTGTAGAGATTGTTTGAGGTAGATGAAAACATCAAGGAAGCCAAGCTACAAACACTAAGGATCCAACTTGAAAGCATCAAAATGAAAGATGATGAAAGGATTGTAGACTATCTTCATAGATTTGATGAAATTATGAATACTATTAGAGGACTTCGAGAATAGATTGCAGATGAGATTCTTGTCAAAAAGATACTTAGATCTCTCACTCCCAAATATGATACTATGGTGTCAGCCATAGAAGAAGCCAAGGATCTGAAGACTTTTTTAATGGATGAACTATTTGGCTCCTTGACAACCTATGAGATGAGAACAATCGGTGAGACTTCCTCAAGGAAAGAAGCAAATTTTAACATCACCAAAAAGGGAAAAGATGTTACTCATAAAGAATCCAATGAAGACTTTGATGTTGAAGTAGCAAAATTTTTTAGGAAGCTCAAAAGAGGATCCAACTGGTACAAAGGAAAGCTACCACTTAAATGTTTTTACTGTGGGAAGGTAGGACACTTCACTGGAAGTTGTGCTCACAAAGAAACTAGTGGAGATGAGTCAAGAGAGTTTAGAAGATCTGCCAGTAAAGACAGAGAAAGGAATGACTACTGATAGGGAAGAAGAGGCTACTATAACCTAAACAACCTATATACCATTGAGGATGACACAACAAATGATAACCATGAAAATGATATAAAAGTAAATCTTTTCATGGCACTCGATAGACCTGCTAATGAAGATGAGGAAGAAGGGGATATTGAGGCTGAAGTGGATTTGGAGAATGAACTTATCAGTGCACTTGAAAAATTGAGTAAAATAAGAAGAGAACTCAAGAGGGTTAATCATTTTGCAGTAGATGAATGAGATCTCTTGAAGCAATCTGTGGAAGAGTCTGGTCAGAACATATCCAACTTGAAGCTATAGATGGAAGAAACTAAGAGGATTAGTGAAGCTATAGCACTTGACCTGACAAAGAAAGAAAAGGAGCATCAAGAGCTAGAAGCAGAAATAATAAAGCTTAGAAAGGGGCTTGAAGAAAGAAAAGAAGAAATAAAAATAAGAAGTAAGTATGAAGGCAACACTGAGGCTTTGGATAAGATGTTGAGCAAACAAAAGTAATCCAAAGACATTGGTGTCTTAGCTTTGAAGTTGGTCGAGGTTCAACCCACAAAGGTAAATCCGACAAAGAGATAATGTTCACTTCTTCAATTGAAGGTGAAGAAAAGAAGACATTCACTATAGGAAAGGATACTAGCAAAAAGACATATGCAGATGCTGTTGGAAATTGACATCCAAACTGCTATGTAGAAATGAACTGGAGGCCACATTTCATGCATAAATATGCAAACCCAAGGAGGAATACTAGAATTGACCAAGAAGGATTCACTAGATTCAACAACATGAATGGAAGACCCCCAATGAGGCAGTTCCATTTAGGACCAGGACAACCCAACCGGTATGTATCAGACTTTCATGATTATTGTTGCCGGTGTAATAAATTTGGGCACATAATAGCTAACAGTAGGTTAAACAATAAGCCTTCTATGAATTATGAAAGTAGAAATTCATTTAATGCTCTCTGGGATATGAATGTTGTCTTCTATTAGTGAAATGGATATGGACATAAGAGTTTTGATTGTAGGAAGAACAAACCGGTACCCTACAATAATTTTAAGGATGTTCCCTTTAATGAAAATATAAAATGCTATAATTGTCAAGAATTTGGACACATAGCAAAGTGATGCAAAAACAAGAAGATCAAGCAAATGAAGAAAAATCCAAATCATGAATCGGTAACTGAACCTGAGTTGAATATAGCAGCTGACAAGGAGAAACAAATCAAACTAGTTTGGGTTGAGAAAGAAAAGGAAAAAGTAGAATCAAGTCTCATATTGCATACTGCCTTGCATATTGAAAGGAAAAAACTATGGGTGGTAGTTAGTGGTTTCTCAAACCATATGGTTGGTGATAAAAGGAAATTCATTAAACTTGAAGATTTGAATGGTGGATCGGTAAGGTTTGGAAACAATTTCTCCATAAAAATAAAGGGAAAAGTAACACTAAGCATTGATGGAAAATTGAAGGCACGTGATGTATATTATGTGGAAGGCCTCAAACATAATCTGCTAAGTGTGAGTCAGATGTGTGACAAAGGTTACAAATTCACCTTTGACTCAACCAGTTGCCTGATAAAGAAAGATAGTACTGGTAAAGTTAGTGCAAAAGGAAAGAGAATTGATGGAAATGTTTATAATCTAAAGGAATTCTATGAGTCCCAATGTATGTTAGGACAAGTAGATGAAAGTTGGTTGTGGCACAGAAGATTAGGCCATATAAATTTTGATAACCTAGTTGCAGTAAGAAAAAAGGCGTGTGTGAGGAATATTCGACTCATCATCAAACCGGTAAACACATTTTGTGATGAAAGTGTAAAAGGTAAGGAAACAAAAGTGAGTTTCAGGACAAAGGAGCACAACACCTCAAAGCCAGTTGAAATTGTGCATACAGATCTGTGTGGTCCAACTAGAACAAGGGCACTTGCTGGTGAAAGATACTTTATGCTCTTCATTGATGACTACTCAAGGATGACATGGGTCACCATTTTGCAAGATAAATCACAAGCATTTGAAAGATTCAATATCTTTCGGAAGATGGTGGAAAAGGAAAGTGGGTACAAATTAAAATGCCTAAGATTAGACAGGGGTGGAGAGTTCACATCAAATAAATTTGAAGATTACTATGAAAAACATGGAATTAGAAGGAAATACTTTTCTCCTAGAACACCACAGAAAAATGGTGTGGTAGAAAGGAAGAACAAGATAGTCAAGGAGATATCCAAAACCATGTTGAATGATGCTAGTCTGCCAGATACTTATTGGAAAGAAGTTGTGCACACTGCTGCATACACTTTGAACCTGGTTCAATTAAGAACAAACAACAAGATGACACCTTATGAGTTATGGTATGACCATAAGCCATTAGTTAAATATTTCAAAGTATTTGGAAGCAAGTTCTTCATTAAGAAATACATGGATGGTTTGGGAAGTTTTGACTCTAGGAGTGATGAAGGGATCTTCCTTGGTTACTCATCTAATAGAAAATCCTACAAATGCTACAATAAAAGAATAAGAAGAATTGTTGAAAGTGTGCATATAAGAGTTGATGAGGATATGTACAAAGGATGTCAACTACACTTTAACTGGTATGATGACTTTGGTGATGAACATGATGAATTTTAGTCTGACACTGAACCAAAGGTAGTATCTCAGAAGGTTCCCAACCAGTATGTACAGTTGAATCACCCAGAAGAGAAAATTCTAGGAAATAAGAGTGATGGTGTGTAGACTAGAAGAAGACTTGCCCAGAATGATGAACAAGTCAACCTATGCCTCATGACTGAAGTTGAACCCAAAAATTTCATTGAGGGTAGAAAGAGACAAGAATGGATGGATGTCATGGAAGAAGAACTACACCAGATTGAGAAGAACAAGACATGGGAATTAGTCCCTAGACCAGAAGACAACAATATCATTGGCACAAAGTGGGTCTACCGGAACAAAATGAATGAAGAAGGTAAGATTGTAAGACATAAAGCTAGACTAGTGTGCAAAGGATACTCTCAAGTAGAGGGGATTAACTTTGAAGAAACATTTGCACCGGTGGCTAGATTGGAAGCAATTAGGATGTTTCTAGCTTACTCTGCCTACAAGGGCTATAAACTATACCAAATGGATGTAAAATTTGGTTTTCTAAATGGAAATTTAGAAGAAGAAGTATACATGGAGCAACCGGAAGGATTTCTGTTGCATGATGATGAGACATTTGTGTGTTGGTTAAAGAAGGCTCTGTATGGTTTGAAGCAAGATCCTAGAGAATGGTACTCAAGATTAGATCAGTATCTGAAGGAGCAAGGATTCAAAAATGGAAGTGCTGACAGCAATTTGTACACAAGGAAAGATGGGAGCACGTGATTATTGTGGTTGTGTATGTTGATGACATCATCTTTGGAGGCAACAAGGATATTCTCTACAAAGAGTTTGTTGATCAGATGATGATAAAATTTGAGATTTCAATGCTTGGTGAATTGAATTACTTCCTTGGCTTGCAGATATTACAAAAAGATAAAGGAATATTTATCTCATAGGTCAAGTATGCAAAGGATACGCTGAAGAAATTCCAACTAGCACATTTCAAATTGGTAAGTACTCCCGTGGTGACCGGCAAAAAATTGAGTAAGAATGATGAATCACTAGTGGTGGATCAGAGTTTGTACAAATCCATGATAGGCAGTCTACTGTATCTAATTGCTTCAATACCAGATATTATTCAAGTAGTATGCACGGTGACCAGATTTCAAGCTGCACCAAAGGAGTCACACATGAAATGTTGTTAGTAGAATTTTTAGGTACCTAAAAGGAATGCTTAGCTATGATTTATGGTATCCTAAATAGGGAGAGTTTATCTTGGAGACATACACTGATGCCAATTGGGAAGGATGCATTGATGATAGAAAAAGCACAAGCGATGGTGCATTCTTTCTAGGTGACCGGTTGGTCTCTTGGCATAGCAAGAAGCAGGACTCAATCTCATTATCTACTATTGAAGCTAAGTAGATTGCTACTTCTACATGTTGCTCTCTGGTGCTTTGGATGAAGCAGACACTTAAAGATATACAGGTGGACATCACTAATCCTATTCTCATTCATTGTGACAATTCAAGTGCAATCAACATAGCAAAAAACCCAATCATGCATTCTAGAACAAAACACTTTGCAATCAAATATCACTTCCTCAGAGAGAAGGTTGAAGGATAGGAGGTAAGGATGGATTATGTTACTACTGGTGAACAAGTAGTAGACATTTTCACCAAACCATTACCGGTCAACACTTTTGAGTACCTCCACCACAAGTTGGGCATTCTATCATCTGCCTAGGAAGGTTTTGTGTGGCTCAGGGGGAGCATAGAATGAATCAAAGGGGGAGTGCACAAGTACCCTTTGTCATTGTGTCAAAGAGGGAGAAATTTACAAGTATGCATAAAGTGAATTGTGAAAAGTTGACATCAATGCCAAAGGGGGAGATTGTTGGCATTTTGGCACTAAGTTGTCATTGATGTCAACCGGCATGATGGAGATCCACATAAGGGTGAGCATAAATAATGAAGGTCTATAGGTAAAGTATAAACCAGTATGAAGGATGGTTTCTTATTTATGATGAAGAGGTAGAATGTTAAAAGATGTCTCACACCACTAGAGGTAAAGATGTGCAACTAGTATAGAATGCTCTACCGGTTAACAGAAGAAGAACACTCTACTGGAAAAGGGTTTTACCGGTATGTTCCTGTCAGACTGACTGCATGTTAGTAGGTCATGTCTTGATCAATGTGATGCCATATGGAGCTGAGGTGGCAAGTGTGTTGTGGTTGATGAAGCCTCATCGACAGGGTTGATGAAACAGATAATCACCATTAATGAAGGAGCTGCAAATCATGGGATTGCATCAGATTGATTGCGACTTGAGGAAAAAGGAATGCCAGAGGAAGATTAGGGAGTGGTTGGTGCCTAAATCAATGCAAAGGAAATCCGATTTAGGGCATTCTCATAAAGGAAACTTCTGGAACACTTTATGTGTTGTCTGACTTCATGACAGAAGATCTAATTTGTGATTGCCACTTCAAGGAAAACATGCATTGGATAATGGAAACCATGTGTAGGAGCAGTTTTCAAGGATAGGTGATTGATCCAAGATAGGTAGGATTGTATCTCATGAAGATTATGTTAGAAAAATGAAACCCTTATCACTCAGGTTTTTGAATTGCATTTTGGTGGGAAATCACTATATAAGTGATGAGAGCTTTGAACAAAAAAGGTTGTTGATAATGTGAAGATTGTGGACTGAAGAGAAGTGAGAGGGAGCATGTAGAAAAAATTAGAAGGTGATCTAAGAAAGTTGCAATGTGAGCGAGAAAGCAAACCGATGAGAAGATTCTACTAGCAGTATCATAGTTTGGTAGTTGAGCCTAACCAGGAAAGTGTGGCAGAGCAGGCAACATCCTAGTGTGAAACAGTGTGTTGAAAGACTGTGTGTGAAAGGGAGAGAAAGATAACAGAGGTTGAGAAATAGAGACAACAAACTCACAATTGATAGTGTGAGTTCCAGTGGAGGAGAAAAGACTATAAACCATCAGAGAGTTATTTGATTCAAGAGTTGCAGAATTGATGTGCAACAAGAAGCCTTAACTGTATTCAAATAGTATTTCATTATACATCACCAAGTTAAAGATTGGTGTAGGGGTTGGCACTCCTTGGGTTGGTTCCCTACAAGTGTAGGGGTTGGTGCTCCTTGGTTTCATGCCCAGAATCTTTGTAAGTCTATGTTTTACCTATGAGGATGGATTGGATAAGTAGTCTCTTGTAGCTCTTCTCACTGAGGTTTTTCCCATATTGGGTTGTCCTCATAAATCTGGTGTTGTGAGTTTCTTGTGTGTGAATGATCTCATTGGTTTTCTCTCTTGCATTACTGGTATGACTGTTTAGTGGTTAAGTAAATAGTTGATTGTTTGAAATTAGATTGGTAAGAAGAAAGATTTAGGAACCATTGATTCACCCCCCTCTTAGTGGTACTATGTGTTCAACACATTTCTCATCTCTTCCATTTAGTAAGCCATGTTTACTATCATGGTTGAAATGGAGTTATCTCTATTGGTGAAATAAATTTTTTTTCTAACCATCATCGATAAATACTCTACTACCAAATTCCAAATGTTGGTAATAGCCAAAGAAAGTTTATCAAGGGTTGCACCTATTAAATCCATGGCATCTTTGTTCTTTGTATATTTTCAAGCGAGAATCTCTCCAAAATCACTCAGACTGGTAATTGCTTTAATTACACCTTTAGTAATAAGATGAGTTTGATCCAACCAAAGAAATTCATCATTGAATTTGGTCATATCTATTCTAACCCACTTATCCTCATAGAAAAAATTGGGAAATTCATTCCTTATGTCCATTTTCTTCTCATCTAGGGTTACAAATTCAGGTCTTACCCAACCAATCTCATTAAATATTTTTCCTATCTAAAGCTCTAGCATATTCCTATGATTGCTGAAATCCTATAGCCTGACATGAATGGAGGACCAAATATCTTTTTCCATAACTATTCCAATGGGTATACTTGAGAAAGGCCAAGCCTAATTAGTTTCCATTACCTTGTACAGAGTCTTCTCAAATATTGGATGAGGCTTGGATGAAAAATCAACTATGACAATGGTAGCCATGATAATCAATACAATAGATTTTTTACTCTGATTGATTTCACTAGAGAAACCCTAAACACTTTTCTCACCTTGATTGCCTTCAATACTCTCAATGCTTCTTTAAATTTTGGTGAAGTGAATTTTTGTTGAAGAGTTGTCCTTATATTCCTTCATCTATCACTTCACATTAAATGCATGTGATTTTCCATCCACTTCCTCACGTTACACAATAACAAGCCAGACTTTGTGATGAGTTATGACTTTGATATTCTTTTCTGAACTCCCACATACTATGCTATGTTGATATTATAGCCTCACACACTTTGGTAGGGGATAAGGATATCTTTCTTATTTCTCGCTCTGGAGAAAGCCCCAAACTCTTTAGTTTCCAAATGAAGTGCATGTACCAGAGCTAGGGGATGACAAATCTATAGTTTCTTTTTTCCTCTAGACCTTTTTCATCTCAACTTTAGCATCCTCCACATTGATCTTCTCTGCCAATTTATTTAGACTTTGAATTTCATTCATTTTGCATTGCCTTACCATAAGTCCATTTTCTTGCAGTTGTAACATCTAGAATTTGTCAGAGCTTGCCTTGACTTGAACTAGTTAGCTTTGTGTCCAAAAACATTGCATGTATAACATCTACCTCTAAAGTGATTGTATCTATTTTGATTTATAATTGGATTCCTACATTGATTAGCTTTATGACCATACTTATTGCATGCATAACATCTACTAAAGAATAGGTTAGAATTTTGATTCAAGCCACTTCTACATTCTATTGCCTTATGGCCTACTTTATTGTATTTATAACAAGATCCATTAAATATAGTATTCCTTTGACTTACCTATTGCTTGACTATTATCTTACCTTTATCTTCTTTAAAATTCATTGCTTTTCTTGGAGGTGAATCCTCTTTATGGTTTGCTTTGGATTTTGAAAATTCACCAAATTCAGTCTTTGCTTCCTTTTTTCTTTCCAAGACTTTCTTTGCATCTGTCACCTTTATCAGACTTGCTAGATTAGGTTTTACTCTCTTGTCTCTTTGCTTTCTCCAGGTTTTCCTTTAGAGATATTACTGTTAGACAGTTCAAATAAATGGAAGACAACTAAGAGGGGAGGGGGTGAATCAATTGTCACAAATTACCAGAATATTTAACAATTAAAACTTTAATACCGGACCCCAAAAAATTAATATCGGAATACTTGAACCAAATATCAGAATAGCAGTTACACCAATTAAGCATAAACAATAATCAAACAATAAATACCATCCACATGACACAAAGATTTATATGTGGAAAACCCGGTAAAGGGAAAAACCATAATGGTAAGCCTACCCAAAGTCAGATAATACATCTACAGTAAGTATGTGAATCACAATTGAGGGGCTTTCACTTGCAGGAAGGTCAATAGCCTAGAGCACACTTCCCATCACAAGAGGAGTCTCCCTGACTACATAAAAATCCAGACTACAATCCAGAAGAATGAATGAACTACAAAGATAGCATCTCCTATGCCTAAATACAATTCTAGTTAAGCTCAATGCTGAAGGACTAAATCCTCTTACATAAACCCAATTTGATCTCCAATGATTGACCAAATGCTCTTCCTGAATGATATTATATTATTTGCACATTACATATTCATATCCCATTCTTTGGTGATATACCATGATGATCTACAATGAGATATTACATCATATATAAACAAAAAGTCAACGATAAACAATTAGGTCAATCACCAGACAATAAACCAATTACATAATTACAAAACATGTCGGCCTTAGACCAAACAAACAATATCCAACACATAAGACATCTCAGAAACACATCAAGAGGTCCAATCCACATGGTAGATCAACCAAGACCCAATATAGGTCCACACACTAAAACAATTATCTCTATTCACCAAGTCTCAAATATGATCACCAACAACATCTTGAATCCATAACAGAAGTTGCACCAATACCACTTATGTGTATCATCAAAGATCTTCATAAGAAGATCTACTAGTGAAACCCTCACTAGAACCACAAACCAAGCTTCCAAGAAACAAGGATAGCATCTGATCACCAGACAAAAACCAATTGACTGAATATGCATGAGTAAGCCAATTACATAACCAAACCATACCGGATCATATCGGATCATGTTGGATCCAAACTAATGAGAAACCACTCTACCTACTAGGACCAGAAGGGTGTCGGTAAAACATCCAAAACAACTAGTGTTGACATCAATGACAATACATCAATGCAACACATAATCAATTCCTCCAAATGGCCAACAATCTCCCCTTTTGGCATTGATGGAAACAATAGATGTGAAACAAACATCTAAGTACCAATAAATGCCAAATAATTCTCCCCCAGTGGTAGACAACCAACAATCTCTCCACATTAAGATATAGCAATGAAGTACTAAAACAAAGACCAAACTCCCCCTGTAAATGATATCCTTGTAAAGCTCTATATTACACATATATAACTCCCCCTAATGTATACAACTCCTTAAGTTTTTCTTTTTCACATCAATGCTAGAAATCTGACAAAAATATCAAAGCAAAAACATAAACCACTAAATAACAAAGCTAACTACTCCCCCTGAGTAGTAGAGTCCCCACATCAGTGTCGAAATGAATAATATATTTGACAATGTATATCAGATTGATGCCAAAAAACATCAATCAATTTTCTGCCAAAGAGGCAAAAAAGCCTAACTTGTCTCTTAGGTACTCAAATGGCTCTTTAGGAAAAGGTTTAGTGAAAATATATGCAATCTACTCTTTAGTATTCACATAAACCAATCTAAATTCATTGTATTCCACCTTTTCCTTCAAAAGGTTATACTTGATAGATATATGCTTTGTCTTAGAGTAAAATACTAGATTCTTTGATATGTCAATAGCAATAGAGCTATCACATTGAATAACTACTGGTCCAGTGCAATGCACTTTGATATCCTTCAACATTTGTTTCATCCATAGAACTTGTGTACAGTTAGTAGAAGTAGGAACATACTCAACTTCAATAGTAGATAAAGAAGCACATGACTATTTCTTGTTGATCCATGAAACCAACTTCTTTCCAAGAAAGAAAGCTCCACCGGAAGTACTTTTTTGGTCATCAACGTCTCTAGCCCAATCGACATCTGTATATGCAGATAAAGTAAATTCATCATCCTTAGGGTACCATAAACCATATTTTGATGTACCTTGTAAGTATCTTAAAATTGTTTTCATCGCACTCTCGTGATTTTCTCTAGGATTACTCTAAAATCTAGATACAATACAAACATCATTCATTATGTTAGGCTTAGTCTATGTCAAATAAAGTAGACCTCCCATCATAGATTTGTATCTTGTCGGATTTATCAGTGTAGAAACATCTTTCCTTGTCAATTTCTTACTTGTAACCATAGGAGTACTTACTAGTTTAGAATCTCCCATACCAAATTTCTTCAACAATTCCCTAGCATACTTAGTTTGATAGATGAAAATACCTTTGTTAGTCTGAGTAATTTGCAAACCTAAGAAAAATTTCATTTCCCCAATCATAGACATTTCAAATTCCTTCTCCATATTTCTCGTAAATTCCATGCACAAATTATCTTCACCTCCAAAAATGATGTCATCAACAAATACTTCAATAATCAGTATATCATGAATAGTGATCTTATAATATAAATTACTGTTAGCATTACCCTTAGTAAAACCAAGCTTCAAAAGATGTTTATCGAACCTCTCATACCAAGCTCTAGGTGCCTATTTCAGTCCATATAAAGATTTCCTTAACCTCCAAACCATGTTTGTATCATTTGATAGTGAAAAACCATCAGGGTGCTCAATATAAACTTCCTGATCAAGGTCCCCATTCCAAAATGCACACTTAACATCCATCTGATAAACCTTGTAGTTTTTATGGGCAGAAAAGGCAAGAAATAATCTTACAGCTTCAATCCTAGCTACATGTGCAAAAGTCTCACCATAATCAATTCCTTCTTTCTAAGAATATCCTTTACAAACCAATCTAGCCTTATTCCTTACAACTTGACCATCCTCATTCAATTTATTCCTAAAAAACCATTTAGTTCCAATAACATTCTTATTTTTATATTGGGGAACCAAAGTCCATGTGTTATTCTTCTCAATAAAATCTAATTCTTCTTCCATATCTTTCAACCAACATTTATCGTTACATGCCTCAATTACTGATAGCAGTTCAACTTGAGAAATTAAACATACCTCATTAGTCGCCAATCTTTTTCTTGTCATCACTCCATTATTCTTATCCCCAATGATCTGATCTTTTGAATCATTCAATCTCACATACCTAGGAGTCTTCTGACTCTCTATTTTGTTGGCATATGATGAAGCAGTGACAAAGTATGTTGTCATTGATGTCAATATGTGCTCAAGAAGGTACATCGGTATACACCAGTATGAAGATTGGAAGCGGTTTTGGTGAACCGAGATGGAGTGGACTGGTGTTAGGCTTCACTAAGTGTTAGTACCAGTTGGTAGTCTCTATTTAATTTTAGGGTTTCCAGTATGATCTGTGTAGTGCAACTGATGACATTTTGTGAATGTTAAGAATAAGGATCAGGATGCCACATCATTTGTGTGCACGTGTAGGATTCCCTTGAGGATTTTGCACGTGGAGATCAAAAGCATTGAATTCCTACCTCAAGAATGTGCAATTTTCTGAGTGGTGTATGAAGAGCGTGTGATGAGTTACCATTTTCTAGATGTGGTGAAGATCAGATGATGCAGAGTGACTTGAGATCTGTTTAGATCATTTCATTCTATGTAAAGTATCTAGACGGTCAGGATTGGACCGCTTGTAATTGTAAACCTAAAATACTTAGGGTTTAGGTTTTATGTTACCGACGTAATTCTTCTCTATAAGGTCGATAATATTTTATATTGTTGTTGTTGGAAAATGTTGTTTTTGTGTCTGCATGTTGAGATTCTTGCCAAACCAGAGTATGAAACCTATATAGTATGATTGCAAAGGAGAGGATTAGAAAAGGATTTGCCTTAGCATGTAGTGTTGTTATCAGATCAAAGCTTTACTTGTTGACTTCTAATCATTTCAACAGAAGGAAAATCCCTTGACCGGGTAGCTTTAACAAGCTTATTGTAAATACTCTAACTAGGTTACTCAAGTTCATTGAGTTCTTTAAATCCTCTAGCGAGGTAACATTTAATAGGGTTTGAACCTTAATAGGGTATATAGCCATCCCTTAACCGGGTGAGCTTTAACCAGATCGGTTCCTGGCAGAACCTTATTGTAAAGTCTTTAACCAGACTAGGCTCCTAACAGAGAGAGATTCAAAAGAGTTCAAAAAAATCTTATGGGTATTCATCCCCACTGTGATTTTTTACCATTTTGGTTTCCACATGAAAAATTTGTGTGTCATGAGTTGTGCATTTTTCATGTGATGATTGAGTATTCTTTGTTTAAGTGGTTATGCATTCAGAGCTAATGGTTATGGTATTACTGATACACCACATGCATATGTATATGGGTGAAGTAGTTATCAAGTGTTGAACGATATTTGAAGTATTCAGTTTTACTAGTTTAAGCTGTCGGAAGTCTTACTGTATTTAATCAGTATTGCCATGGTTAAGTTCAGTGATCAAGACAACCGATTAGCACTGTTTTAACTTGATAAGTTATGAAAAAGTTTTTGTATGTACTGATTCACCCCCCTCTCTTAGTACCAATTAGGGTATTTGTTGTTCATCATTATTCATCAAATAGTATCAGAGCAACCCTAGGTCCTTGGTGATATAAGCTTAACCACTTGAGGTGAAAGATCTTTCTTAATGATAAAGAGGGAAGGTCCTAAGTTCAATAGAGATAACTTCAAAATATGGAAGGACAAAATGAAGATTTATATCAAGAGTTTGGGTGCTCAACACTGGAGCTATGTTGAGAATGCCTATATAATCCCCACTAGCACTCTAACTAATGATTAGAAAAGAGAGATTCAAGAAAATGGCCAAGTCATGGAAGCTCTTATTAGCAGCTTGTCCGATATTGAGTTCATTGATATACAAGATAAAGGAAATCCTAAGGATGTATGGGACACATTGGAAACTATTTATGGTGGTGATGATCATGTCAAGAAAGCTAAGGAAGAGAGCCTTAGAGGAAAATTTGAAGACATGAGGATGGTTAAAGGTGACACCATTCAACAATATGGCATAAGGATCAAGACTATGGTTGGAGACATCAAGAGAACTGGTGGAACAATTGATGATGCCACCATTGCTAATAAAGTTTTGAGATCACTATTACCAGTCTATGCAATCAAAGTTGCTGCTATTTAGAAGCTAAGGTCTATTGACAAAACCAAGGTATCTTTAGACTCTATCATTGCAAAGTAAATTGCATATGAGTTGAATATCTATGATGGCAGTGTTTAGAAGACTAAGTCGGCCTTTGGAGCATCTGTTGTACCAACCAGAAAAGGAAAAGAAGTAAGTACTAGTTATGAATCTAGGCAATTCAGAGATATGGATGATGAATAAATTCTGATGGAGTTTGAAGCTCTTCTTGCTAGGAGACTTCCAAAAGGCACCAGAAAATACAGAGGTAAACTTCCTTTTAAAAAAATTTCATGCAATAAAATAGGACATATAGCTGTTAACTATCCTAACAATGATAATAAGGATAAACTGGAGAGGTTTAGAAAGTACAAAGGAGGAAATAAAAGAAATTGTCTTGTTGCAATGGATGAAGGTGTAACTGATGAAGAATCTGAGGATGAAGAGAATGAGGACATAGTGTTTGTAGCTGTAAAGGAAGAAGTGTCTGACAAGAAAGCACTTATCTCTCACATTGGCAACTCTAATGAGTGGATTATTGATAATGGCTATTCTCACCACATGATTGGTGACCAGGGAAAGTTTATGTTTCTAGAAGAATATGATGGAGGTCTTGTCAGATTTGGCAACGATGGACATTTCTTGGTAAAAGGTAAAGGATCCATCTCACCGAATGGAAAGAGCAGTGTGGATGATGTCTACTAGGTAGAAGGTCTTAAGAACAACCTTTTGAGTGTTGCTAGCTAAATAAGAAAGGACTCTTTCTAGAGTTCAAAGGTGGAGTCTGCAGTATAATTGGAAAGAGTGCTAAACTTATTGCCACCGGTAAGAAGACTAGATTAGTCGGTGTCTGATGGCAAAGTTTGATGATAGTTGGATATGGCATAGGAGACTTTTTCATATGAACTTAGATAATATTGTAAATGCTAGTAAGATCAAGGCAGTAAGAGGATTGCCTTTGCTGAACAAACCAGAGTGTTGGGACTCATTAAATTTGAGTCAATTTTTGAGCCCCATTTCAAAATTTTGATATTGCATTTTCAGAATGGCACCTAATCTCATTCAGGTGGCCTAGTTAGAGAGAGGGTAAAATGGAGCCAATTGATTTTCAAGGGGTAAGGCTTGGGAAGCATGTCCTACACCTTTCATTTGGCCTATGTAGTGGTGTGCAACTTTCAGATTTTAGTTTGGATCAATTTATCAGGTACCCATTTCAAGGGTTGAGCTGAAAGTGCATTTTAGGTGCAAATGCAGATTTTACCAAGTAGCCTATTTTGAGTGCTTATATTTTTTACCCCATTGATCATCATGGCAAAATTCAAAATCGATTCAATTCTATGCATAAATGTGAGTCAGCATACAAATTTTCAACTCTTTATGTTAGGATTCCCACAGATACTGAGAGGGTGGGGTGAATCAATATCTAACCGGTGATATGAATTTCTTAACTTAAAACATGTAGAACATATTATAATAGTGTATCGGTATGCAAGAAATAATGCAATAAATAGAATTAAAAGCAACCACATGAAAAACACACCATAACACAATGTTTTAATGAGGAAACCTGGTGTGGGAAAAACCTCAGTGGGATTTGTGACCCACAATATTCACTTACTGGCCAATAAGAGAATAATACTGCTACAAGAGGGGCCTGCACATGTAGGAAGGCCAACTGCCTAGAGCTCACTACTAAATGGGAAGTCTCACTGACTTACAATGATGGATTATAAAAATCCAATATCTTGTACTACTTTAGAATAACATCTATAATGCCAGATCCAGTACCGGTTTCTGCTCTGCTTCTTACATAAATCCTTAACCTATAATTCACATAATAGGTCTGCCTTATTTTGCCTAAATATATTCCTTTTTTTACTTTCTTCCTTACTTACAAATGTTCTATAATGATCTCTCATATATAAGAGTCATTTTACAATGATGCCAAGTTAGCTTACAAAGATTTAACAATAATAAACAAAATATAATATAACAAAAATCCTATCGGCCTCTGTGTCAGTATGCTTCCTTTCTCTGTTGGTGCCAGTGGTCTGAGTGCCGGTGTAGAGTCTGATCTTGCTAGTGTCGGTGTAATGCCTTGTCGATGCCATAGGATTGTAAGGTTGCCATCAATGACAAAACCTTCAATCACCTATAATGTCTCATTGGAGTGTGCATATGCCAACACTTTATGAATCCATTTGCTTAGTTTTCAAGGCTCAATCCATTTGCAGTTGGTGTTGTTTGACAAGTCCCTATTTTATTTGCTAGTCAAAGCCTTGTTTTGCATAAGATAAGTGTAAAAGTTGCCTTGGTGAATGTCGTATCAGAATGTTTGTTTCGAGCTATTGTTGGAGAAAATGACAAGATATGTTTCTAGTTTCAATCTCCTGCCAATCCCCTTGATTGGTTTTCAAAAGGATTTATTGAGCCATCTATTTTAGTGATCCATACTTTTGTTGCTATATCAGTTAATGTAGCTATTTTCATGAGTGCACCATTTACACCCAGTCATCCTTTTGGTCAAACTGAGAATTCAAATATTTGATATGTACTTCAAGGTACCTATGTCTCAGATTTGAGGGTCTACAGAGATCATTTAATATTTTTAAGAAAGGCATCATGAGTTGCCTGCGCATTGACTTCATCAAGTCTACAGTGTCGACAAAACGAGTTCGTCATTTTTGACAATTAATATCTCTTCACTCGAGATTCACTTTGAAAACCCATTTAGTAGAGTTCATGTTTGCATACCAGAGTACATGCCTGTTAGATGGCGAGGTCCAGAAAGGTGTTTTGACAAGTTTGAAAATTACGTCTTCGCGATTAAATGCGAAAATGTGGCGCAAGTGCCTGAAAGTTTCAAAACTCAGTTTGATGATCCGAAAATTATGCCGATCGATTCCAGAAGCATGTTTAAGGTTCCTGAGGAATTTCTAAGGTCAGTTGAATGAAAACCAAATTTTTTTTAGTCAGACGCACTTTGGGGCCCGACCTGGCTCGTGCCCATGCATTATTTTTATGGCGAAAATGTTCTTAGTACATGACTTCATGATGCATAAAGATATGGGATTACATAGAAATGTTATTATAAATTATTGTTGAGTGTTCTAGGCCTGATATGGAAGAGGAAGAGATTGACATGGTCAACAAGACAATTGACAAATGAACCTTACACTTGAAAACAACATACTGTATTGTCATTAAGAATGTAAAAGATGGAGGTGGAAAAGAAATATGTCATCTTGGATAGTGTAAAGCTGAGCTCAAACTCTATAAGTGACTTTGTGGTGAGATATCAAAGCTCACATACAAAGAAATTGGCTTCGTGGCTAGATAACCTCATTTTGGATGTTGTCTCTTGCTTAAAGGATTGGAATGGATCAAGCAAATCTGCAATTGCAATGTACATTGAGGAGACCTATACTACACCTACAAACTTCAGAAGGTTATTGTCCTCAAAGTTAGAATCATTAACAGTAAGTGGTAAATTGGTTAAGATTAGATATAACTACATACTCAATGGCAGATGGTGTGGTTGTTGGGTGATTTGTCGATTCCAATGCAATAGAGCATGAAGAAGACTATTAGAACCTTTAGTAAGTAAAATTCCAAGCAGATGTCATTACCCCTGCATGGTAGACCAAGGTGTTCTAAAATCTTCAAAGAAAATTTCAATTGGCATAAAAGCCAATCTTCCCTCCCGTCTGCATAGCATGGTAAAGGGCTTAGAAATTTTAAAACAAATGCAGTTAGCAGCAATATGAAAGGTGAGAAAGGCATTGAAGATCTAGGAAAATACAAATTGAAGTTGCAGGAGCTCTCAAGTAAATGTGATTGGCCTTCTCCCTTGCTGCATGATTTGAAAACAAATATCATGGAAGCTCCAAGCTATCCAATCCCCCTCCATGTGATGGTTGAAATGGCTGTCAAGAAACTTTCAAGCCAATGCAATTAGTAGTAAAGTTCTGCGTGGAGTGTGGGAGAGTGGGGAGGTTGTAAAAAACATAGCCAATGCAAATGTCAGGTGAAAACCAAGTCCATCCTCCCCTATGTAGAAGTTGGAAGGCTGCATGTAGCCTCAAACAAATGAAGTAGCATTGTCCTCCCTGTGTGAAAATCAATGGCAAGGTAAAGGTTTTAGAATCAATCACAAATGTAATCTGTAGCCTCATGTGACTTTGCTAGTGTCCTCCCTGTGCAGTGTCTGGTGAAAAGGCATCAGAAAATGTTCAAGCAAACACCATTAAAACTCAAGGGAAAAGCTCATAAATGCATTCTCAGGCTAAAATGCATTATCCCACATTGGTTGGGCGGGTGTCATTTGTGGTATTTAAAAGTAAAACTCCACCCATCTATAATGTCAAAGCCTCAAGAGGCTTTTGATAGATGGTGTTGGCTGGGCCCAAGAGGACCCCATGTGTGTGGGCATCCTTCTCAAGGTGATAAAGGAGGTCAACAAGTGGTGACCAGGTGGACCCCATGCATGCATGATTCCTGAGGTGAGTTTTGCAGAGAAAGGGCAACTTAAATGGTGAGCAAGTTGCAGGAGATCCGATGACATGCGTTGTTTCATGGGGTAAAGATGTGCAAGAGTTAAGCATCGTGAAACAGCAAAAAAGACTAAAGATCGAGCATGTTCCATGGAGATTGATGGTGCGCGCGATTTTGCGAAGCGGAGATGCTTGTCGGTTAAGCTTCATGAAATGGCAAAGTGTTAAAGAGCCTATAGGTTCAGCAAGATCGATGGCCAATGTGATTTCGTGAGCCAAAGATGCACGTCCATTAGCCATCACGAAATGGAAAAAGATGACATGGCATACAGGTGGCAGGTCCAAGTGGAGGTCCAGCTTGCGGGTCCCACTGATGTGGCACTGAGGTCGCAATGAGGTGGCGTGCAAGGAATGAGTCCAGTGGTGGTGATGAGGTAGACAAGTGGTGAAGGATGAGGTGTCATCCTAGGTGGAGCCCAATGGACCCCATTAGCGAATCGCAAGCTGCCACATGGTAGGGCATCAGGCTAAAAATCAGGGAAAAAATCAAAGTTAACGGTATAGTGCAAACTATGTAAAAAATTCAAAAATTTAAATGATGGCTTGCATAAAGTGGATTAATTTGCTCATAGGCTTATTTTTTCCTGAAATGGAAAGTATTATATATCACCAAAAAGCTTCTGGAATAAGGAATTGAATCATGTAGTTAGTTTTAACAAATATTGGATATTTCGAGAGAAATTTCCACAAGAAGGAAGGAGATATTTTTGCAGTTAAGAAAAAAGAAGACACATGGCATGTTCTAATGGATTTTGATCTTTTTCCCTCTCCTTCTTATTCCCAATTCTTCTCAATTGTAAGGGTTCCATATTTTTGGAGGAAGTGCTCCAGATTTCATGGCTTCTAGTTCTGAATTTCTTGACACAAATTTTTAAAATTCTATGGATCTTTTCAGGGTATAAAGGTTATAGTGCAGTGTTGGAGATGTGTTTTTTAGTTGCAGATCTTATTTGTGTCAGGCATGAGTAGTAAATTTCCCACAATATTGTCTCTAGGCATGTATTTAATTGTTATGAATTGAATCCTTAAGGTGGATGAAATTTGTCAATTTCAAGGAGATTGTGTGATTGTTTGTAGGTCTCCTTCAATGAAGGTTTTAAAATCTATAATCAGTCATGAATAATGGAATGTGTCCCAGATCTGATAATTTTGTGAATGAATCAAGTAATGCATTGCTATAAAGTATTGATGCAGGGATATTGTTTAAGGAAAACAAATTTGCAACTATGATTTGCATTTTGCAGTTCTGTGTGTGACTCTGTTGCCCAATGAACAAGACACTGGTCTTTGAAATATTTGGGGATAGTTTTAGATTTACAAATTTAAAGACAAATCTATTTACCTTTATGTTTAGGGGTTTGTGTTCTTTTCATTCCAAGATCTGTTTTCATCTATGGCTTGTACAAGATCTAGCCAATCTGTATGTGTTTTCTAATTTGTTGAGCTTGTGGAATGATTTATATTCTTATTGTTGATGCAGTCATATGTCTGTAATTGTTTTATTTAATGCATCAAAAGGGTGTCCCTCCCTAGGTCTAGAAGAACTTGAAGTGTAGGAGGATCAATTAGGGTCCTATGTTATGTTATTCAAGTCCTGACGTGTTCTATAGAGTGAAATTGGCTATTTCATAGAATCAATTATAGGTATACTTGGGTTAATCATTTTTTATGAACAACACAGAGAATGCTTTGTGTAGAGAATATTAAATTGGGAAGATGTCTTCCTCAACATTCAAAGGTAAGTCTTTTTCAGTAGAGAACTTTCTTGATCTTGTGCACACTGATCTGTGTGGTCCTATGAAAACAAGAAGTATTCAGGGAGATCGATATTTCATGATTCTTACTGATGACTACTCAAGAATGATGTGGGTCACATTCTTGAAAGATAAGTCTGAGGCATTTGGAAAGTTCAAGGCCTTTAGAGCATTGGTTGAGAAGGAGAGATATAGAAGAATAAAGTGTCTTAGAATTTATCAAGGAGGTGATTTCACTTCTGATGAATTCAACAAGTACTATAAAGAGAAGGACATCAAGAGGCATTGCAGTCTAGAACTATGTTGATCCAAGGAAAGGTTGCTCACACTTTTTGGAGAGAAGTGATGAGCATTGCAGTCTATACTATGAACCCAGTACTCATAAAGAAAGGTAAAGTTAACATCCCTTATGAGTATTGGAATGGGAAGACTCCCACTATGAGTTATTTTAAAGTATTTGGTAGTAAGTGTTACATCAAGAGTGGTGAGCATCTGAGAAAGTTTTATGCTAAATGTGATGAAGGAATATTTCTGGGATATTCCACTAAGAGAAAAGCTCTCAAGTGCTACAATAATAGGACTCATAAAAATGTTGAGAGTATCAATGTCAAGGTTGATGAGTCCCTTGAGGAGCCGGAGGAAACCTACAATGAGCAAGCGGAAGATGAACCAGGTGTAACCTTCTGGGAACCGGTTAAGAAAGAAACAAGTAAAGACCTTAGTGTTCTTGTACTGGTAGAAGCTGCAATAGGTGAAGAAGAAGATGGAGAAAAAGAAGAAGAGGAAAAGCAAGCAAATCCAGTTAGCATCATTCCTAGATATGTGAAACTACATTATGATCTAAAGTGGATCATAGTAGATAAAGATGCAAGGATATTCACAAGAAGAAAGGTGAAAGAGAACTCTTGCATAATTTTTGAATTTGAGCCTAAGACCACTAGGGAGGAACTTACTGATGAAGACTGGATAAAGGCAATGGAAGAGGAGTTGAACTAGATAGAAAAGAATGCAACATGGTCCTTGGTACCCAGACCGAAACACACGAATGTAATAGGTACCAAATGGGTGTTCAGGAATAAGATGAATGAAGAAGGCATAGTTGTAAGGAACAAGGCAAGACTTGTATGCAAGGGATATACTCAGGAAGAGGGAGAAGACTATGGAGAAACCTTTGCACCAGTGGCTAGACTAGAAGGTGTCTGAATGCTACTTGAATTTGTAGCATTCAAGGGATTTAAGGTATACTAGATGGATGTGAAGTTTGCATTCCTGAATGGATTCATAGAAGAAGAAGTGTATATTAAGAAACCAGATGGATTTCCTTCTGAAGATAATAACATGGTGTGTAGATTACACAAGGCCCTATATGGATTGAAACAAGCACCAAGGGCATGGTATGAATAGTTACATTCTCATCTTGTGAAAATGGGATTTCAGAGAACAAGTGAGGATAGTAACATATACCTGTAATCTGAAGGTGATCAAATAATGATCTATGAAGTGTTTGTAGATGACATAATCTTTAGAGGAGATGATGAAATAAGCCATGCTTTTGTAGATGAAATGAAGAAAGAGTTTGAGATGTCTCTCATTGGAGAGATAAAGTTCTTCATTGGTCTACATATTCAACATATGAAAGAAGTAATCTTCATTAGCCAGTCCAAGTATGTCAAAGAGGTATTGAACACCTTTGGCATGGAGGAGAGCAAACCAGTTGGTACATCGATGGTGACTGGCTATAAATATACTAAGGAAGATGATTCAGCATTGGTGAATGAGAAGGAGTACTGGTCAATGATTGGTAAGCTACACTATGTTGTGCACAACACACCATACATTGCTCATGCAATGGGCATAGTAGCTTGTTTTCAGAAGAATCCAAGAGAATACCACTTGGTACTGGTAAAGAGGATTCTTAGATACCTAAAAGGAATAGTTGATTATGTATTGTGGTATCCCTACAATGGTGATTTTAATCTCAAAGTGTTTACTGATGCATATTGGGTAGGTAATGTGGATGACTGGAAGAGCACAACCGATGGAGTGGTCTTCCTTGGTGGAAGATTAGTATCCTGGATGAGCAAGAAGCGGAGATGTATTTCACAGTCTACAGCTAAAGCAGAATATGTGGAAGCATTTATAAACTAAACTCAAGCAATCTGGATGAAGCATGTACGTAATGACTTCAAAGTTCCTATATTTGAACTGGTGAGTATTTTCTGTGATAATACTAGTGCAATCAATATTTCCAAAAATCTAGTATTGTATGCTAGAACTAAGCACATTGACCTAAAGTATCATTTCTTGAGAGAGAAGGTTTAAAGAAAAGAGATTGTATTATGACATGTTTCTAGTAAGGAGCAGCTAGCGAATATATTCACTAAGCCCTTATCGAAGACTAAATTTACCTATTTGAGAGGTGGATTAGTGGTTCTGCCCCTTAATGAAGTAAACTAAAAGTTGTGTGCTCCACATCAGTAAGGTACTATAGTGAAAAATCTTACAAGGTTGATGTGTTAAAGGATACTAGTCCATAGGGGGAGCAACATAGTGGAATATGGAAGCTTGTGCCTCCACTTTGGCATTATTTTCAAAGGGGGAAAAGATATAAGATAGGGGAAAAGATATCTAGTGTATAGGGGAGAAGATATCTGATGATGAAGATATAAGGTAGAGTACACACTGACCAGTCCAAATGGTGGCGGTTGTGATCTTTGAACTGGTATATGACAACCAGTATATGCTATTGAGCATGGTAAAGATACTGAGCAATGATACACTTAGTATTGCCATCAATGCTAAAGGGGGAGATTGTTAGAATATGATGAAGAGGTGACAAATTATGTTGTCATTGATGTCAATATGTGCTCAAGTGGGTAGATCAGTATGCACCGATATGAATATTGGAAGCGATTTGGTCAACAGGGATGGAGTGGATTGGTGTCGGGGTTCACTAAGTGTTCCTACAAGTTGGTAGTCTCTGTTCAGTTTTAGGGTTTTCAGTATGATCTATGCAGTGCAACCAATGGTGTTTTGTAAACATTAAGAATAAGTATCAAGATGCCATGTCACTTGTGTGCACATGAAGGATTTCCTTGAGAATTTTGCACATGGAGATTGAATGCATTGAATGCCTACCTTGGGAATGTGCGATTTTTTGAGCGGTGTATGAAGAGCACGTGATGGGTTAATATTTTCTAGATGTGATGAATATCAGATGATACAGAGTGACTTGAGATCTATTTATATTGTTTCATTCTATCTAAAGTGTTTGGATGGTCAGGATTGGACCACTTGTAATTGTAAACCTAAAATACTTAGGGTTTAGTGTTTATGGTACTAACCTAATTCTTGTCTATAAGGTTGACAATTTTTTATATTGTTGTTATTGGCAAATATTGTTTTTGTGTCTGCATGTTGAGATTCTTGCCCAACCAGAGTGTGAAACCTGTAGAGTGTGATTGCAGAGGAGAGGAGAGGAAAAGGATCTGCCTTAGCATGTAGTGTTGCTATTAGATCAAAACTTTACCTCTTGACTTCTAATCATTTCAACAGAAGAAAAATCCCTTGATCGGGTAGCTTTAACAAGCTTATTGTAAATCCTCTAACCAGTTGACTCAAGTTCATTGAGCTCTTTAAATCCTCTAGCAAGGTAAACTTTAATAGGGTTTCAACCTTTAATAGAGTATATAGCCATCCCTTAACTAGGTGATCTTTAATAGGATCGGTTCCTAGAAGAACCTTATTGTAAAGTCTTTAACCGAACTAGGCTCCTAATAGAGCAAGCTTCAAAAGAGTTCAAAAAAAGCTTGTGGGTATTCATCCCCACTATGGTTTTTCCCATTTGGGTTTCCACCTGAAAAATATGTGTTTCATGAGTTGTGCATTTTTCATGTGATGATTGAGTATTATTTGTTTAAATGATTATGCATGCAGAGCTAATGGTTATGGTATTACTGATACACCACATGCATATGTAAATGGGTGAAGTAGTTATCAAGTGTTGAATGATATTTTAAGTATTTAGTTTTACCATTTTTACCTATCTGAAGTCTTACCATGTTTAACCGGTATTGCCATGGTTAAGTTCAGTGATGAAGACAACCGGTTAGCATTGTTTTAACTTGATAAGTTGTGGAGAAGTTTTTGTATGTACTGATTCACACCCCCCCCCTCTTAGTTTCAATTAGGGTATTTATTGTTCATCATTATTCATCATGTTCATCTTCCCAGTTCCTAGAGACCAAGAGATATTCATTAAAGGTATTTCTTATCTTCATAGTCCTCAAGGCTCATTGGGAAGACCTCCCAATGAGCCTAGGGAAAAGAAATGAATAAAATATTCCTTAAGAGATGGGGATGGAGAATCAAAATGTTATTCAAAAAGGAGGATCATAGGGATTGGAAGAATAAAGAGGAATTAAATATTCCTTGGAGGAGGGGATGTCTAGAGGAATGTGAGATTTTGAAAATCTCACATTCACCTAGGAAAAGGGCATTTAAGGAAGGTGGTTGGATAGAAGGGACAAGGAGTTAACTTTGTGGCTAATCATGAGGATTAAGCACTAGGAACTCATTAGGAAAGGGACTAGAAGAATTATTTGGTGGGATTAGGGCAAATGGGATTTGTAGGAGGATTTTACTAGGAGAGAGAATGAGAGGAAGGAATTAAAAATTAGAAGAATAATGATAAGTGAGGTTAGGGGGCTTCTAGAAGAATTCATTAGGTTAATGATGGATTAGGAAAAAGGTGATTTGTAGGAATCACCTAGATTACTTGATTAATTAAAATTAAATAATTGAAATGAGGAATTTGCAGAGAACTAATTTTAGGGATTTTAGAAGAATAAAGGTGGATTGATTTATTAAATAATTCAATCAACGAACTATAGTGACACTATTAATTATATTTAATTAATATTGTGAAGGAATAGGAATTGGCACAATTAACAAATTAATTATGCGAGGAATTTAAACAAATAAATTAAAATAATTAATTTAAGTGTCTACACCTTCCTTCTGAGAGTATCGTTAACAAACCAATCTAGCCTTATTCCTTACAACTTGACCATCCTCATTCAATTTTTTCCTAAAACCCCATTTAGTTCCAATAACATTCTTATTTTTAGGTCGGGGAACCAAAGTCCATCCATTGTTTTTCTCAATCTAATCTAATTCTTCTTCCATAGCTTTCAACAAATATTCATGTTTATATGCCTCAATTACTGATACCGATTCAACTTGTGAAATTAAACATACCTCATTAGTATCCAATCTTCTTCTTGTTATTACTCCATTGTTCTTATCCACAATGATCCGATCTTCTGAATGATTCAATCTCACATACCTAGGAGTCATTTGACTCTCTGTTCCACTTCCCGGTTCTTCAGTTACTGTTGATTTGTTTGATACTGCTGGAGTAACTGGTTCAACACTCTGTTCCAATAAAGATGCTACCAGTTCATATATAATCATTTCCACTACCAGTTCTTGCTCATAAAATTTGATTTGACTTCTATTCATCTCATCCACCTTCACATTAGCACTGTCCACAATTCCTTGCAATCTCTTGTTATAACATCTATATGCCTTTCTTTTAGTAGAATAACCAAGAAATATGCCTACCTCACATCTAGGATAAAATTTGCCAATGATATCATCTCTCTTGATATACCATTTACTACCAAATATTATGGAATACTTAACTGTAGGTGTATTTCCAAACCATAATTCATAAGGTGTCTTATCGGTTTCTCCTTTTATATGTACTCTATTGAATGTATAAACTATTGTACACACTGCTTAACTATAGTAGATATGAGGTAGACTAGCTTCCATCATCATTGTTCTAGGAGGATCCAAGATAGTTTTGTTCTTCCTTTGCACAACTCCATTCTATTGAGGTGTGCAGGGAGCAAAAAATTATCTCCTTATACCATGCTTCTCACAAAAGTTATTAAACTCACTGGATGTGAATTCTCCATCATGATGAGACCTCAAAATTTTAATCTTCAATCTTGTCTCAGTTTCCACTTTAGCCTTTAAGATTTTAAACTTTTCAAATGGTTTAGATTTTTCCCTTAGAAAAGTAACCCACATAATTCTAGAATAATCATCAATGATCAACATGAAATATCTATCACCTTGAAAACTTTTAACTCTAGCAAGGCCACACAAATCAGTTTGTATAAGATCAAGAACATCATTAGATTTATCTTATATACTCCTAAAAGAGGTTCTGACTTGTATACCCATTTGATATTCTTTACATAATAGATTATAGGGCTTCACAATCTTAGGTATATATCTAACTGCCTTAGTTGAACTGATGTTTATAATGCAATCAAAATTCACATGGCACAACCTCTTATGCCATAGCCAACTCTCATCAATTTGTGCAATCAAACATGTATTCTCACCTAAATTCAAATGAAATATACTACCTTTTGTTTGTGTACTGGTTGCAATCGCCAAACCTGATCTGTTAATGATTTTGCATTTTCTATCCTTTAACTGTAATGGAAATCCCTTATCCACCAATTATCCTACACTCAAAAGATTATGCCTTAAACCTTCAACATAATAAAAATTATCATTATTGTTCTTCCATCTAGTGATATAGTTCATTTTCCTTTGATCAGACATTTTTTGTCATCTCCAAATCTAACCAGACTGCCATCATATTCTTCTAAAGATAGAAACTTCCCTTTATCTCCAGTCATATGATGTGAACAATCACTATCGATTCCCCATTCATCCTTCTCTTCACTTTTAGCATCAAGTGCCTTCTCTTTAGGTACATTCTCTTCCAGTGCCAGAACATATTCCTTGATAGCCAGGAACACTCATTCCTTCCCATTGCAAGAACCACTAGTAGAGTCTTATGTTGGTTCATCATCTAAGCTAGTAACACCTTCCTCATCCACTATGTAGCGTGATTTGTCTCTATTTTTCCTATACTTATACTTGTTCTAATATCCAGGGTTAGGCTTAAAAGATCTTCTCACTCTATCTCTAAATCTTGAATTCCTTTTAGAACATCTAGATGCAAAATGACCAATCTTATTACATGCAAAACATTTAAAAGGTTCTTTTCCTCCATACTTACTTCCTACTAGTCCTTTAGGTACTCTTATATAAAATAGTGCTTCAAGTTTATCAAAGTTGTCATTTTCTCTTTACATATAATCCAATTCCTTTGCATAGAAAGCTTTCCAATCTTTCTTACCAATTGTTGATGCAGATGCATGAAAAGAAGGTTTAGTCTTCACAGCTCCAAAAGATCCAAATTCTTCAAGCTCAAAATAAAATATTTTCCCAACCAAGGTATCTTTGTTGACATAAGTATAAGACATTGTTCTCAACTCATTAATAGTTGTAGCCTTCATATTGTAAGTGGGTGGTAGGGCTCTTGGGACTATAGAAACAATTTCATCTTCACTTAGAGTTCCACCATAATATTGAATTCCCATAACAAACTCATTTACCCTTTCCATGAATGCAGTAATCCTTTCATTTTCTTCCATCTGCAGGTTTTCATATCTCACCCAATAACCTTCAAGTTTAGCAATATTCACTATAGGGTCACCTTCATTAAGAGTCTCCACCTTATCACATATAGCCTTTCTGGATGATTTGTCAGTTAATCCCATTATTTATTGATAAAAAAGTGCACACAAGAGGGCTTGTCTTTCTCTACAATCATTCTAAAGCTCCTTATCCAAGTTTAAAAGAGGAGGATTACTAGCTGTCGGATTATGAGGTCTAACACCATTTTGTCTGATCTCCCAAATATCCTTACCAAGACATCTGAGATGAGTCTCCATCTGAATCTTCCATACTATGTAATTTATTCCATCAAGCCTCAGAATATCTCTCTGAAAGATAGCTCTAGATGAACTAGGTGAACTTGAATTGTTAGTCACCATAGGATCTTCCTCAAGCGGTTAAGCTATCTGCAGAGAGGACCAAAGATCTGATACCAATTGTTAGATAGTTTAAATAACCAAAAGACAATTGAGAGGGGGGGGCATGAATCATTTTTCACAGATTACCAGAACATTTAGCAATTAAAACTTTAATACTGGAACCCAAAACGTTAATACCAAAATTCTTAAACCAAATACCAGAATAGCAGTTAAACCAATTCAGCAAAAACAATAATTAGAGAATAAATACCATCCACATGACACCAATATTTGTATGTGGAAACCTCGGTAAAGGGAAAAACCATGGTGGGAAGCCTACCCATAGTCAGATAATACTTCTACAATAAGTATGTGAATTACAATTGAGGGGCCTGCACTTGCAAGAAGGCCAACAGATTAGAGTGCAATGCTCATCAGAAAAGGAGTCTCACTGACTACATAGAAATCTCAGCTACAATCTGGAAGAATGAATGAATTGCAAAGATACCATCTCCTATGCCTGAGTACAATTCCGGTTAAGCTCAATATCGAAGGACTAAATTGTAATGCCCCACAAGGAAACCCCAAAGGGGTAAAGCTAAAACACACTCAAGGAGTGCAATTTTTTTTATTTATTTTTTAATAAGACACAACATTAAGATACATTGGAGTTATCTAAAGCTTTGATAACACAACGAAAGACCTAAAAAAACTTAAAGGGTTTCTCAACGTGATTACGTAACTTAACACTTAACTCAATTCATGACATTAGATCCAATTAAGCAGGCTATCTTAACTACATATTATTGCATAAAACATGGATATAATTTGTTCAGTAAATTAACATTATAGATAGTAGGATGCACTCATCCATTATGGTTGAAGATGAGTCTAACATGAGGATATTTACCCATTGAAGTTAAACCATAGATAACATATGAATTCATCCATTAAGGTTAAATATAGTTAACCTGATGAGTTCATCCAATTTAGTTAGAATATAGCTAATATGATGAAGTTCATTTATTAAGGTTAAAATGTAAATAACCAAATGAGTTCATACATTATAATTAAAATATCGCTAATAAGATGAAGTTCATTTATTAAGGTTAAAATGTAAATAACCAATTGAGTTCATCCATTATAGTTAATATATCACTAATAAGATGAAGTTCATTTACTAGGGTTAAAATGTAAGTAACATATTGAAGTTCATCCATTAGGGTTCAAATATAGATAACTTAATGAAGTTCATCCATTAGTGTTCAATTAGGTAACATGATGAGATCTTCCATTACAGTTAAAATATAGCTAATACGATGAAATTCATTTATTAAGATTAACATGTAAATAACTAAATGAGTTCATCCATTTTCGTTAAAATTTAGCTATTATGATGGAGTTTATTTATCAAGGTTTAAAATGTAGGTAACCAAATGAAGTTCATCCATTAGAATTACAACTTAGGTAATATGATGAGTTCATCCAATAATTTTTATCCATTCATTATGTTCAATTTTACATTAAACCCATGCCATGCATCCTGTTCCAAAATGCACTATAATTTCATCATAACTAATGGGGTCTTTTCATCCATAATTATTTTCATTAACATTAACTAAACACATTCCTTCATGATCCAATTTAATGCATTTAAGAGACGACTGCATACATGAATTACAATAAATCTCATCCAAACCACTTATACATTCTATCAAAATGCCATCCATACATGCTAGCACTAACCATGAAACATAAGAACAAAAGCATCATGTAACACCAAAATGATCTCAGAGTTCACCACTAGAGGGCTACATCTCAGGGTCTGCTCAACTACAAGACCCCTCTGATAATTAAATAAGTTAAAGGTACATAAGGTTCACGTTATTTACAATCCTGCCATTTAGGCAAACATAACCAATATACAAACGACCACTTTGGTCAATAAATACATAATGATCCCTACATAGAAATGGATCCAACTAAACATATTAAAAAGAAAATACAAAGGTCCCTTGTTTGAAGGTACTCTAACTAGGGACCTGACCAGCTATGGCCAAATACAAATCAACCAGATGGCAGGGTCCAAACAAACATATCAAGGCCTTGCCATTACTTTAAACAAAAGCGAAAACTAAAATTAACTTGCATAGGCAATAACATGGCAAGGACAATCTCCTTTTCTATTGGTTTAGACAAAGAAAATCGATCAAGTTTTGTAAATGATCTAAGATTTCAAAATTACATTAATAGAAAAATCACTATTACAAGATGAATACAATACCACAATAGTGATAATGCCATTTGTCTAATTCTCATTACGGAGGAAAATGATAAATAACCCATTTATTTTGCTAAATGAAAATATCATCAACTTAACAATTTTCCAATCGATACATTATTAAATTTTTTGATAATTCCAATAGCATATCATTTAAGTTTTCAAAATATCCAATGATAAATGTTTCTCTTTTTTTTTATTTACTCATATAAATTTCCAGACAACCTATTATCATTTAATTTCTCAAATAATATATTCCTTAATATTATATTATTTAAAATTTCCAAATAATAAACATATTTTATTTCAAAAATTTACAATAAAAGTAGTTATTCTATCTATACCCAAAAGGGTACTTCATACTACACAGATTCCAAAATTAATTATTAATTAATATATATTTATTAATCTTCATTAATAAAAATATATATTAGCAATAATTAATAATAATATTAAAAAAAAACTATAAAAACAAACTTTACATAAAATAAGTTTTATTATTTTATTATTTTATTTATTTATTTTTTTAAAGAAAAAAACAAACAAAACTTAAAATTTAATATACTTTTTTTTGTTTTATTTTTAGGAAATTTAACTTGCCACATGGTGGCCCCCACACCGTCGATCCCATGGGCTATGGTTACCCATGTCGTGGTTTCCACTGACTGTGGTTTCCACAGTGTGGAACCACAACCGTGGCCTCCACGTTGTGAAGCCACAGAATGTGGACTCCATGGTTAGTAGTTTCCACAGCGTGGAACCACAGCCGTGGGTTCCACAGGGCCGTGGGTAGAGTGAAATCTCCTCACGCCCAAAAACCAATATAAATAATTTATTTTCTTTTATAAAAAAAAAAAGCTCCAAAAAACAAATATAAACAAGCTCCCATTTCTGCAGTCTCAAACTCATAAATCTAGATGAAATAAATTTTGATTTACAGTTTATCTTTAGATTTTATGTCAAATCAATAACCCCATAAAAGTAAAACAATAATAAACTAAAACCCCCAATTTCTTTCATTCACGGACTCTGTAATATTTTCCAGAATTTCTAAAAAAACACCATTTTGAAGATTTTTCTAGAATAATATTGTTTTTTCCAAAACACATACTTGTTGAAACAACTAAACCCAACAAGCAAATCTTGAACACAATGGAGATCATTCCCCAAACAATGAATCCACCCAATTCCCACACTTGAAACTAAAATACATAGATTCAAAACCCAAACCCCATTTCAATCCAGAAATTTCTTCAAAGGAAAACAACCAAAAATTTTATTTTCATTCATTTTTATTTTTTTCTTTCAACAAAGGAAATAAAATAAAGAATGCTACCTCTCTTCGCATTTCTGACAAGATCCGATGGAGAGCCCAACCTGCAACTCAAGAAAAAACTGCCTTTTTCCTCCAAAATCCCCAATTTTCTCCATGAAAAATCTCCTAATTTCTAATTTAAACACTTTTTAAATAAAAGAAAATGAAAAATCATTCTTTTCAACTTTTCAAATAATCTAACTTGTTTTTCTAATTAAAATTAATATGCTTCTCTCACATTTAATTTTAATTTTCTCAATATTAACAAAGCCAACATTTATATTTCGCAATATTGATGAGGGTAAAATATTTTAATTAAATTAAATTCCCAAAATGAATCTTTCACACTATATCAAATAAATATAAATTAAACTTGCTTTTCTAATAAATATTGATATTCTTAAATAATTAAAATTAATATTTCTATTTCAAAAAGCAAAAAGGGATTAACTTATTTCTATTTCGAATAACTTTAAATCATCCCTTTTCAAAATGCAAAAACTAAATAAATTCACGATTTTAAATTAACCATTAAATTAAACTTGCTACAAACATAAATAGGCGATCTTTTTAATTAATGATTAATTACATAAAATAAACCTATTTATTTTAATTTCTCAGTTACTAATGCATAAATGAACACATTAAATCAAATTAAATACTTAGGATAAAAAACTCAAATTTTACCACATGCAAGGCACGCAACCCAAATGAAAAGGGAAACTGACGAACCACAGGTGACGCTCACTTGAGCATGACTAGGGTAAAATGAGGGTTTTACGACCACCTAACCCAAATTCTAAGGGCAAAAGAGGTATACTCAACCCTGTGAATCTAGGTGAAGACGAACCTCGCACCATGACAGTACTGTACCTGCAATCTCCTGCAACCAAGAGTCACACAAGCATACATATATATATATATATATATTATGAAGGTGTTAGCTTGAGATCAATAACAAGAATCAGGGAAATAATTAAACTTACATAAGAATCAATGTGAAAGCACATTAACATGTATGCATAATAATCATAATATCTGACTACAACATTATATCACGGTAAATCAACCATTCAAGAATGCCACATAAAAATTCAACCAAGTTCAAACTTGTTTTACAAAGCTGACTAGGGTAGGGGCACTACATTCTGCCCCCCCAGGCTCTGACTTACTCCCAAAAGTCATAAGGCTAAGCGAAACTTGTGCAACACGTATTAGCCCGGAAACTTAATTAACAATTATCAATTTGCACATATGAATCTTTTCACAAACAATTGAAATATTATTGCTAAATCCTCTACAAATGTCATTATCCATTAGCAAGCTACATCTAAAACCATACACCTCTTAAAATATTCTAAGGATTATCCACAATCATAGCAGAAAAACAAGAATTTTCTTCCTTTCATTACACTAAATTAAAGCATTAAAAGAGGTAAACAATAATTACCATACTCATCTATCAAACATGACAAGAAAACATGCCATCATGATCAATTTATTTTACCAATTTATCTTTTTACAAAACTTTATCACATAGAACTAGCTTCAAATATCAATTTCTACAACCAAGTTAACTTTCAATAAATAAGAGCAATGTAAATAACTCAATTGTTTACACTTTCCAAGCATAAAAGAACCTTTCCAATGACTATGTCCCATAACATAGTGGCACATTAACACCATTTAATCCATAATTGCACATAATAACCATCCACATAACTAGAATGCACAACACAAAAGGCCACATATGAGCATGTCTAATGCTCGGTCAAGGATAACATGCACGATCAACATCTTTATGCCTAATCTCAGAACAAATACCATGATCATAAATATCCAACATCTCACTGAAGGGCTTGATGGTGCTAGGGCACACCATAGCGGTGCTACCTTCCATACAAGACCCTCATGAATATCCCTTGTTGCGTAAGGTGGTTAGCCTCCAAGAGATAGTCACCACACATAGGTAGGTAGTGGATCCTAGCTATCGCATAGCCTCACATACTCCCATCCTCAAGGTTACCTATGTCTACTTCCTCGTATACACTCAACCAAGACTGTCTCCTATGTTCTTGGAGAGGAATTCACATTTCAACACAAGACTAGCATGCAAAAACAATAAGGATAAACTATTTTAGCCACCAAAGTACATAAGAATAAAGCTAATAATCATCAATTCCAATAGTAAGGCAAGAAAATAGTTCTGGAATTGCAACATCAAATCAAGTAAGCTAAAGATCATAAGATCATGGCTAAACCTTCAAGGTCAAAATAAAATAAATTGCTGGCCCACAAGGAAATAAATAAAAAATATCATAAGTGCACATAACATCACTATGTGCCTAGCATCTAGCCACCAATGAGGAAGGAAGAAACAATCATCTAGCTATCATAGTATCTCATCATGTGGTGTGGTCTAGTCACACATCCGCATGGCATGGCAGTGTGCACCTCAACATCACCCCGCATCATGTCATCATGCGGCATGGCTCTACCCTAAACCTGTTGGTAGGCCGCATGGCAATGTCTACTACATCTCGTATCGTGTCTCAGCATGGCATGGTAATTACTCCAAGTAGATAGGGCACACAATGGACGTATCCTGCATGGCAATGTACCTCATAGAAAAGGGCATGCACAAGTCACACCCTGCATAGTGACATACCTCTCAAGATACTTGTTGTAAGCCAGAGGTATACATGGCTAAGGTCTACCCACAAGTCTACCAACTCTAGTCAATTGGCAGCTCATGTGAAAAATAACATACCTTTCATGAAGACAAGACAAAATATCCTCCAATAAAACAATCATTCTGCTCGAGAACTGACATCAATATGCTCAAATAAAGGATAGGAATAGGCTGGCACACATGAATCTTATAAATCGGTTCATCACAAGGGAAAGTATTGAGTACACCTATAATATAGTTTCATTACATAACTATATTTTTCCTCAAAATAGAGAAGCTAAAGTCACTTTGCTTCGACATTACTCGTACGTTGTTCCATACTATTCAAGGAATGGTGACTTCTAATACTACCCCTTCACATACTAACTTATCAACAACCCATGGGTTGGCACTTAGTAAGGAAACAAATAAGAAACATCACATAAACAATATGGTTTTGCATACTCATAAGCAAACATATCCTCCATGGTTTATTACTTCACCATCCCATGGTCACACATACCAAACACGGGTTTCCTACAATACACAAGGAATAGCACCATTACTGGTTTAGTCACATTTACGGGGAGTACTTTTCAGTACGCTATCATCTACTCAAGAAAGGTTTTAATTATGATTTCCACATGATCAATTGAATCAAGTTTATTCTAGGTACAAGTACTAAAATTCTTAACAATTCAAAATTACACAAGGAAATAACATCATTCCTATATCCTTCTCTAATTTCCACTAAGCATTTGTATTCACATTACTAACTATGCAATTTTATTTCTAAAGCTTAAGACTTTCCCTTTTCCATAAGAAGCCCAAAAGAAAAACATACAATTTCATATGCATTATAAAAATTATTTTTAAATCAATGCATTCTTAGTAGCATTTCTAAAAATCTTATGATTTAGGTGAAGAGAAGGGAAAGAGAGTTTGATAGTCAAACTATTTTCTACAAAGACACAAGATTAGCAAGATCACACTACAAGCTAAAATTTCTCACTATAAGTCTATCATTTTAATTGCACAGTTTTCATCTCACTACTATTTTAGGAGGATGCCAGATAGCCTAACATGACATTTCAAATTATTATGGTTGCAATAGAATGTTCTATTTTCCAAACAACAAAGATCAAAATAGGTAATCTTATCGATAATGCAAGACCTTTTGAGAACACTCACTACTTTAATACAATAAAAAAACATATCATACTTTGCAACCTATCATTGAAAATCAAACTATGATAAGAAGGTAAAGGAGGAACTATCAACTAAATAATACACATGATAACTCAATGATGGAATGGATAGTACCAAACTGATACTGAGAGGGGGGGGGTGAATCAGTATAGACAAATACATAATCTTAAACTGGTTTGTTAGTAGACACTATGCATTGACAGACAAATGGTAACACCGGTCTTTAAATAGAGTACAACCGGCAAAACCTAGAATAACTGAGACAAGCATGAACCAGGTGACACTTATCTTCTCACAATCTAATACTTCATTTCCATTTCATCCTAGTACATGAATAGGTAAACTATCATCAAAGACATATATGTAAACAACTAGATCAACATGATTCATCGCTTGATAGAAAACAACATATCATCACATGAAAAGGACATCACATATGACGCACATATTTTTCATGTGGAAACCCAACTAGTAAAAACCACGGTGGGGATGAATACCCACAAGCTCTTTTGAACTCTTTAGAAGTCCGCTCTATTAGGAGCCTTGTCCGATTAAAGACTGATACAACAGGTTCTGTTAGGAACCGATCGTGTTAGGGATCACCCAGTTAAGGGATGGCTAGAATACCTGGTTAAGAGTTAAACCCTGTTAAAGGTTATCTTGTTAGAGGATTTCAAGAACTCAATGGTTTTGAGTCACCTGTTAAAGGATTTATAGCAAGCCGGTTAAAGCTACCCTCTTAATGGATTTCCTGACTATTGAAGTGGTTAGAGATCAACAAGTATTACAATGATTTGGTAATAGTACTCAATGCCAATACAGATCCGCTTTAGCTCCTCTTCACCTTCTGCACTTACACTTTGCAGGTATCACTTTACTCTTTTGGTCTAGCAAGAATCACATATCTCTTCACTTGGATACTCACACACAACTTTTGCCAACAAATTTAGAAAGAAGGACAACATCGACCTTATAGGAGAATAGATAGGTCGGTAGCATAAACCCTAAACCCTAAACTTGTTAGGTTAAGGAATTCAAATGGTTCAATCCTGACCATTGAGCATACTACACTAAATGCAATAGTCTTGATCCAATCTCAAGACATTCTTCATCGTTCATTTTCCACTGATTTCATGGCGGCTGATAACCCATCATGTGTTATCACCGTTAACAGGCTTCGTACATTCTTGAGGTAGATGGGAGCAATCTCCTTCATGAAAGATCCTTCATGCGCACAAGGCTGACGTGGAAACATGATCTGTTCTTCATTACAATGCTAACTCATCACACAAAGTCATCGGTTGAGCCACACAGGCTTGAAGCACTTCAACTAGAAACCTTGAAGTTGAGACTACCAACCGGTAGTCATACAAAGCTTCCATGTGCCGGTTCCCATAACCATATGCTGGTTCATTTTGAACAAACACACCGCTTCACTTTGGCACAAATGCCAGTTCCTAGTGTTATATCAATTCTCATATATACTAGCTCTCTCCTCCTCAACATATTGGCATCAATGACAACATACAATGTCATTATGTCCTCATATCGGTTCACATAATGCCAAGAACACATCAATGAATACACATCAAACAAGTCTTTCATTCGCACTTTCTAAACACAATAAGGCAATTACATATGTCTAAAGGCAAGTTCAATGGAACATTGCTGAAATAGGTCCTCAATCAAACTGGTTTAAAGAAGCACATAAAACAATCTTTCATGGAACACATTAATACACTCTCGAAGCTACTATAATATGTTCCCTTTTGATACTTCTTTTACAAACAAGGTAATTTTACATAACAACAATTTGCATATTTATGCACATTACTTAAGATAGAATTTAATTATGTTACTCCTATGAGACACATGGAGAATTATTTAATGTAAACATACAATTTTTCTCAATAACCAATATGAACTTTCATCCGAAGCCCTTTTATAATCTAAAAACACATAAGCGTTATAAGCTCACACAAGGGCTCAAGAAGTTGCAACCTTTTCTCGCAAAAGAAAACTCAAATAAAATAAAATTACACATATCAAAAACATCTTAAATTTCTAGAGAGACAGGATGAAGGGTCATAATCATTCAATTTACTACATAATAAGCATTCAATATCTACCACACTAGTCCTCCAAGCGAACAACAATAAGCTAGATCACAACCTTAAACAAGCACATTTCATACTTTTAGATTCAAGACAACACTAACCAACCCAAATGGTTTAGTCAAAAGAGTACAATGAATGAAAAGGAAGGTACATACGACTCTCTTTCAAAATAAGAGAATCATAGACCAAGAGCTCAATAAGAAGACAAAGCACATATAATCATTCCAAAGCACCCACATCAAGAAGATGAAAACAAGGTGTGAACATACACATTACACACCAGTTAAGGTCTACTCAATCACACTCACACAACAAGAAGGGAAAGCATACAACATAAGGTCAATACACCTCACACCAACTAAGGGCACAAGCGAAACCAAAGATCCCAGTGTTGCAACTTGGGCTCTGATACCAAATGTAATGCCCCGCCAAGAAATCCCGAAGGGGTAAAGCTAAAACACACTCAAGGAGTGCAATATTTTTATTTTTTTAATAAGACACAACATTAAGATACATTGGAGTTATCTAAAGCTTCGATAACATAGTGGAAGACCTAAACAAACCTAAAGGGTTTACCAACATGATTATGTAACTTAACACCTAACTCAATTCACGACATTAGATCCAATTAAGTAGGTTATCTTAATTACATATTATTACTTAAAACATGGATATAATTTGTTCAATAAATTAACATTATAGATAGTAGGACGCGCTCATCCATTATGGTTGAAGATGAGTCTAACATGAGGATATTTAGCCATTGAAGTTAAAACATAGATAACATATGAATTCATCCATTAAGGTTAAAATATAGTTAAGTTTATGAGTTCATCCAATTTAGTTAGAATATAGCTAATATGATGAAGTTCATTTATTAAGGTTAAAATATAAATAAAGAAATGAGTTCATATATTATAGTTAAAATATCGCTAATAAGATGAAGTTCATTTATTAAGGTTAAAATGTAGATAGCCAATTGAGTTCATCTATTATAGTTAATATATCGCTAGTAAGATGAAGTTCATTTACTAAGGTTAAAATGTAAGTAACATATTGAAGTTCATCCATTAGGGTTAAAATATAGATAACTTAATTAAGTTCATCCATTAGAGTTCAATTAGGTAACACGATGAGATCTTCCATTATAGTTAAAATATAGCTAATACGATGAAATTCATTTATTAAGATTAACATGTAAATAACTAAATGAGTTCATCCGTTTTACTTAAAATTTAGCTATTATGATGGAGTTCATTTATCAAGGTTTAAAATGCAGGTAACCAAATGAAGTTCATCCATTAGAATTACAATTTAGGTAATATGACGAGTTCATCCAATAATTGTTGTCCATTCATTAAATTCAATTTTACATTAAACCCATGCCATGCAACTTGTTCCAAAATGCACTATAATCTCATCATAACTGATGGGGTCTTTTCATGCATACTTATTTTCATTAACATTAATAGAACACATTCCTTCATAATCCAATTTATTGCATTTAAGAGACAACTGCATACATGCATTGCGATAAATCTCATTGAATCCGCTTATACATTCTATCAAAATGCCATCCATACATGCTAGCACTAACCATGAAAGATAAGAACAAAAGCATCACATAACACCAAAATGATCTTGGAGTTCACCCCTAGAGGGCTACATCTTTGGGTTTGCTTAGCTGCAAGACCCCTCTGAAAATTAAATAAGTTAAAGGTACATAAGGTTCACGTTATTTACAATCCTCCCATTTAGGCGAACATAACCAATATACAAATGACCACTTCAGTCAATAAATACATAATGATCCCTACATAGAAACAGATCCAAATAAACATATTAAAAAGGAAATAGATAGGTCCCTTGTCTGAAGGTACTCTAACTAGGGACCTGACCAACTATGGCCAACCACAAATCAAGTAGATGACAGGGTCCAAACAAACATATCAAGCCATTTCCATTACTTTAAACAAAAGTGAAAACTGAAATTAACTTGCATAGGCAATAACATGGCAAGGGCAATCTTCTTTTCTATTGGTTTAGACAATGAAAATTGATCAAGTTTTCTAAATGATCTATGTTTTCAAAATTACATTAACAGAAAAATCACCAGTATAAGATGAATACAATACCACAATTATGATAATGCCATTTGTCTAATTCTCATTATGGAGGAAACTAATAAATAACCCATTTATTTTGCTAAATGAAAATATCATCAACTTAACAATTTTCCAATTGATACATTATTAAATTTTTTGATAATTCCAATAGCATATCATTTAAGTTTTCAAAATATCCAATGATAAACATTTTTTTTTATTTACTCATATAAATTTCCAGATAACCTATTATCAATTAATTTCTCAAGAAATATATTCCTAAATATTATATTATTTAAAATTTCCAAATAATAAACATATTTTATTTCAAAAATTTCCAATAAAAGTAGTTATTCTATCTATTCCCAAAAGGGTACTTCATTTTTATTTTATTTTAATTTATTTTTGATCAGTAAGAGACTGTAGCCAAAAATTTTATTAATCAAAATTAATTTTTTACATCACTCCACTCGTGTGAGCACTAGTAGGAAAGAGTGGAGACGAGAAAACCTCTGGCCTTTCCTGGGACCGTAGTCCAGATAGTTTCTACATCTAATTACAATAAGCATAGATTCAGAATAATACAATAACACCCCAAGCTAGGGTGAGCAAGTGGGAAGATATTTTCTTTCCCTTACAGGCCCATATTACTATTTTTCAATTGTCATTGTTCTCCTTGTGCATTGTTTAAGAGTTTGAGCCTTGATTGCATGTAGTATTTTGTCATTTTAGCAACTTTCATTATGTCATTTATTCAAGATGGCCCTACCCTCCTGCATGGTTAGTTTTCAAAACACTTGCCTAGATTGTTAGTCACATGTAGAATACTAGCATGATTTGACATCCTTCTCTGATGTTTCTAAATTCTTAACCTCATATATCTGAAATTATAAAGTCATCAATATGGCATATTCATAAACAGAGTTTCTAGATAATTTCCATTTTGAGAAGTGATCATCCATAGTTATGAATCACCCGTTTACCCCCTTTTTCTTATGTACCCGAATGCTATCCTTGAAAATGGATGATATCTAGGATACAATAACAAAAGGGGGTAAATGGGACTTCTATCTTGCTTGAGTCCAGTTGAGGGTAATAGAGGTAGATGAGTTTTATGGCAGAACCACATATTACCCGCAGTTTGTAGATTGTCAGATAGCCATTCAATTATAGAAAGCTCAACAACAAGTATCAAATGAGTATATGGCAAGGCACTTAGGGTTTCCTATAGGCCAACACATGTAGAAAATGAGGGCTTTTATCTTACCGAAATGGTGCACCTATTGAATCGAAGAGACCTATCTTTGTTTCATCGATAAGATGATTTATCAGATAGACTTGGGCATCGATGAACTTCAAAAGGGGCTTATCGCAAGCATTATTTTTCATCGATAGAAGGTTATTGTAGAAACCAAAGGAGGTTTCATCAATGAAGCAAGGCTACCGAAGAAATTGCAAAATCAATAAGACATGTAATGAAAACATCGAAGGAGATAGATCTTCCAAAAAGATGAGATCGAAGAAACTGGAGAAGGTTTCATTAATAGGACAGTTTGAGAGAAGAAGGGTGTTGAAGAGAGACTAAAGTTATTGGCCGACAGAGACAGTTTCATCAAAAGAAAAAAGGTCAATAAATCATAAGAGAGTTTCATCGATATAAAAACGGTATTGAGGGAAAGGGGACACCGATGAACCTAAGAGGGGCTCATTGAAAGCATAGATTCTAGCAAAAGAGGATATCGAAGAAATCAGATGGTTTTCAATGATGGGAAAAGGCTTCCAAGGAAAAAATGTCATCGGGGCAACATGAAGGAAACTTACCGAAAGAAGCGTTCTTATCAAAAGTATGATAAAACAAAAAGATATCAATAATAATATGATTTCTGAGGAGGCTAAAAGGTACGTTACCGATAAGTGTGGTTTTACTGATGCAACTTTATCGTGGAAGATTACTAATGAGCTCATTGATGAAAGATGATAGTGGAAGCAAATCAACAAAGGAAAAATGGCCTTGATGAAACAATTGTTGGTATTTTGGTATGGTTTTGTCATTGATATCAACACCCACTAAAACACTAGCACTTTGGAGATCCAACAGCATTCACCGGCAGGATATAATGTTCACCGGAAGGATGTAATGTTCACCGGCAGGATATAATGATCACTAACACTTGGAATGATATGCAAGACACTTGGTAATGTCTAAGACATCATGTGGACACTTTTTTTTGAAGAATTAATCATTGGTATATTCATATTTTCATATTTGTTGTTACCAGCAAATAGGTCTAGGGTTACCTAGGGTTACACTGGCAGGTTTATCTTTTCCAGATTAACATGGTACGCTATGGGATATGGAAGATCAGAATGGAGACACATCTAAAATGCATTGGTAAATACATCTAGGAAGTTACAAAGAATGCTTATATTGCTACTGTAGCTGGTTAGACTGCTCCAACTACCTTAGCTAAAGATGAGGAGAATGATTGCAAAGCAAGAGAAGCACTTTTGAGTGCTTTATCAGATCAAAAAATCATGGGATTATCTGATAGGTCTACTGCTAAAGCTATTTGGGATCATTTGGAAACACTGAATGAGGGAGATTCCACAGTCAAGATTGCAAAAATTGAAAGCTTCCGAGTCAAGTATGAACATCTAAAAATGGAAGAAGATGAAAGGATTTCTTCTTTTATGGAAAGAGTAAATGAAATTGTTTTGGGTATTAAATGTTGTGGAGGAACTTTGAGTGAGGATGAAATTGTTCCAAAAATCTTAAGAGGATTTCCATTGGCATATAAAATTAAGGTTACTGCTATAAATGAGTTGAGAACAATGCCTAATACATCAGTAACTAGGGATACATTGATTGGAAAACTTTCCACTTTTGAAATTGAGGAATTTGGTCCTGTTGCTACTATAAAGACAGATTTGGCCTTTAAAGCATCAACATCATCTGCTCCATCATTTGACAAATCAGATTGGAAAGCCTTTTATGCAAGAGAACTTGAAGAAACTAGGAAGGAGAATGAAGAGCTTGAAGAACTTGAAGCACTATTTGCAAGGAAAATGCCAAAAGGTCTAGTTGGAAGCAAGTATGAAGGTAAAGCACCCTTTAAATGTTTTAACTGCAATAAGATTGGTAATATGGCTTTGAGATGCCCTGATAGACATGCTTGACTAAGAGAAGAAGCTAGAAGAGCATACAAGCCTAATCCTGAATATCAAAGATATAGATTTAAGAAGAACAAAGACAAATCTTGTTACATTGCTGATGAAGGTGTGACTAATGATTTTGATGAGGATCTAGTAGACAATGGATGGGTTTTTGTTTCTATAATAGAAGATCAACTGACACCTACTACTCAACCAGTAGAACAAGCCCTAGCAGCTAAAGTTGAAGTAAAGGATGAATGGATCATTGACTCGAGATGCTTACATCATATGATAGGAGACAAAGGTAAATTCTTGAACTTTCAAGAATACAATGGAGGTTTAGTAAGATTTGGAGATGACAAAGCCTGTTCAATCAAAGGTAAAGGTTCAATATCTCTTGATGGTAAGAATAACACTGACAATGTATACTATGTTGAAGGATTAAAGTATAATCTTTTAATTGTTGGTCAATTGGTTGAGAAAGGATTTCAGTTACAATTTAAAAATGGAAAATGCAAAATCATGAATAGAACTAGTTTGGAGATTGCAACTGGTAATCAGAATAGAGGTAATATCTTTCATTTGAATAATAGTGAAAAGGCATGCTTGATTGCACGTATAAATGAAAGTTGGTTATGGCATAAGAGACTATGTCATGTAAACTTTGATTGCATGGTGAAGATCAGTACTTCTAAGGTAGTTAGAGATCTACCTAAAATTGTGAAACCTCATAATAAAATATGTAAGGAATGCCAATTTGGAAAACAAATTAGAGCTAGTTTCAAAAGTATTCAAAAAACATCCAATAATGCTCTTGATTTGATTCACACTAATTTATGTGGTCTAGCTAGAACCAAAAGCCTACAAGGTGATAGATATTTCATGCTAATTATTGATGATTATTCTAGAATGTGTTGGGTTACTTTTCACAGAGAAAAATCAGAAGCACTTGGAAAGTTCAAACTGTTCAAAGCAATGGTTGAAAATGAAACCGGTAAGAAAATACAATGTTTAAGATCAGATCAAGGAGGAGAATTCACATCTAAGGACTTTAATACATTTTGTGAAGTGAATGGAATCAGAAGATAGCTATCAGCACCTCAAACACCACAACATAATGGAGTTGTTGAAAGGAAAAATAGAACTATCTTGGATGCAACAAGAAGTATGTTATTTGAAGCAAATTTACCGCGTGTATTTGAGAGAAGTAGTCAACACAGCCATCTATACATTCAACAAAGTTCACATTAAAGGTGAAACCGGTAAGACCCCTCATGAACTATGGTTTGGTAATACTCTTAGTCTTAAGTATTTCAGAATTTTTGGAAGTAAATGTTATATTAGAAGAGATGAGTATATTGGCAAATTTGATCCTAGAAGTGATGAAGGAATATTTCTTGGTTATTCATCTAAGAGCAAGGCATATAGATGTTTTAACAAGAGATTGCAGAAAATTATTAAGTGTACAAATGTAAAGATTGATGAACAATTCAGAGGAACTTCAAGGTATATAGACTTTGAACCAGAAACAAAAATTATGACAAATGAACCTACACTAACTCCACTAGTACAGAATGAAGATCCAGTTACCTCGGTACCATCAGAGGATTCCGCAATAATTGAAGAACAACAACAAACTAAGACTTCCGATATGTAAGATTGAATCATTCTGAAGATCAGATAATTGGAAACAAATTTAAAGGAGTTATGACAAGAGGAAGATTGGAAAATGAAGAGCTATGTCTTTTTTCTCAAATTGAACCATCATCTGTTAATGAGGCATGTGAAGATAAATTTTGGATTAAAGCTATGAAAGAAGAATTAGAACAAATTGAGAAAAATAATACTTGGACATTAGTTCCCCACCCTGAAGATAAAAATGTAATTGGAACCAAATGGGTATTTAGAAACAAACTTAATGAAGATGGTAAGGTTGTCAGAAATAAAGAAAGACTAGTGTGCAAGGGATATTCTGAGAAAGAAGGAGTTGATTACAATGAAACCATTGCACCGGTAGCTATAATTGAGGCAGTCAGATTATTCTTGGCCTTTGTAGCTCACAAGAACTACAAAGTTTATCAAATAGATATTAAATGTGTATTCTTGAATAGAGATCTTGAAGAGGAAGACTATATTGAACAACCTAATGGATTTTCTTTGACAAATGACAATGATATGGTTTGCAGGTTAAGAAAAGCTCTTTGTGGATTGAAACAAGCCCCAAGAGCTTGGTATGCAAGGTTGGATAAGTATCTCTTAAAGATTGGTTTTACTAAAGGAAATGCAGACAACAATTTATATTACAAAATAACTAATGATGACATCTTGATTATAGAAGTATTTGTTGATGATATAATCTTTGGAGGAGAAGATGGATTATGTAAAGAATTTTCTATTAAAATGCAGCAGGAATTTGAAATGTCTATGATTGGAGAAATAAAATTCTTTTTAGGATTGTAGATGTCACAGACTGACAAAGGTATATTTTTGAGTCAATCCAAGTATCTGAAAGAGTTACTAAATAAATTTGGGATGGAGAACTCTGAACTGGTAAGCTCACCTATGACTACAAATGACAAATTATCTCAAAGGGATGAATCTACACCTGTTAATCCAACTAGATACAAATCTATGATAGGAGGTTTACTGTATTTGACACAAACCAGGCCTGATATTATGAATGCAATATGTATTATTTCAAGATTTCAAAGCAATCCTAAGGAAAATCATGAATCAATAGTAAAATGGATTTTCCGATACTTACAAGGCACTGTAAATCTTGGATTATGGTATCCTAGAGATGAAAATTTTGATCTATGTGCATACACAGATGCAAATTGGGTAGGAGATGTGGATGATAGAAAAAGCACCACCGATGGAGCATTCTTTCTTGGAAAGAGATTAGTTTCTTGGTTGAGTAAGAAATAGAGTTGTACATATTTATCAACAGCAGAATCAGAATATGTTGCAGCAATAACTAACTGTACACAGGTACTATGGCTTAAGCAAATGTTGAAAGACATAAAGGTAAAATGTAAGGAACCTATTACTATATATTGTGATAACATTGGGGCAATTAATATATCTAAGAATCTAGTATTACATTCTAAAACAAAACATGTTTCTATCAAACTAAATTTTCTAAGGGAAAAAGTTGAAGAAAAGGAGATAAAACTGGTTTATGTGAATACTAAAAAATAGCTTGCAGATATTTTCACAAAACCTTTGCCTGAGGAGACTTTTGAATATCTCAGAGATCATCTTGGAGTCATACCACCACCGGTAGAGACTTAGACAGTTGATGATTGTCATCAACCGTCAGAATTAAAAAACAAATCTTTTACTCCAGTCTTTGATGAGGAAGCTACTTCTCAGGGGGAGTAGTTGGTATATTGAATTGATTGGTATTTTGTAACTTTGGCATTTGATGTCAAAGGGGGAGAGATATCTATGGAAAAACACATTATCTTTTAAGTAGAGATTGGTATTGAAAATCCTTGGATAAACACATGTTACTCCCAGGGGGAGAGATTCTTGATTTTTGGTATTTGGCATTTCTGTTTTGGCACTTTGACTGTTTTTCCATCTTGTGTTGCCATAAATGCCAAAGGGGGAGATTGTTGGTATTTTGGTATGGTTTTGTCATTGATATCAACACCTACTAAAACACTAGCACTTTGGAGATCCAGGAGCATTCACCGGCATGATATAATGTTCACCGATAGGATATAATGTTCATCGATAGGATATAATGTTCACCGGTAGGATATAATGATTACCGGCACTTGGTATGAGATGCAAGACATTTGGTAATGTCGAAGACATCGTGTGGACATTTTGTTTTGAAGAATTAATCATTGGTATATTCATATTTGCATATTTGCTATTACCGACAAATAGGTCCAGGGTTACCTAGGGTTACATGGGCAGGTTTATCTTTTCTAGATTAGCATGGCATGCTATGGAGATGTTATTATTGTTTTAAATGCATTAAGACAACATGTTCAATCGGTTATTGCATAGGATATTATATTGTTTATAAAATGTTTTTATTGTGATATCTTGTAGAGTTGACCTGCTAAAATTGGTCTTAGGTTATGGTATAAATGTAAGATCTTATTTGTAAGATCGAATATGGAATGTGAAAAATAATTAAGAGAAGGTATATGCAAGATTTAGCAGAGTTATACATGAAGACATCATTTGAAGGTGAAGCTAGGTTTTTGTAGAAGCATATCAGCATTACACCAGTACTGAATCCATCATATGAAGATGTTATTTTATGCAGTACATTTTTATTGGATTTAGTCATCCAACTGTAGTCAGTGTGACTCCCATTTTGTGATTGAGCAGTGAGCTCTAGGCTGTTGGCCTTTACCCCATTTATGTACACTTACTATCTGTAGTAGTATCATCTGATTGTGGGTAAGGTTTCCCATCATGGTTTTTCCCCTTACAAGGTTTCCACATACAAATATTGGTGTTATGTGTTGTGGATGACTTTATGTTTATGTTTCATGCATTAATCTTTACCGGTATAGCAATTTAATGTTAGCACTGTCTATCGACATACTTAACTAGTTTATCGGTACTAAGCATTAAGTTGGTTAAGTGTTTTTTATTTGAATTTATTAGACAACTGATTCACCCCCCTCTCAATTGTCTCTGGGACCTAACAACAATAGACCCATTCATCGAAGGAGTGTAGTGATGATGATAGAAAAAGTGTTTCAATGGAAGGATAAAGGAAGTTACCGAAGCCCAAGGTTTCTTTGACATAAGACCCAAGTATGTCTCATCAAAAAAAGGGAATCGAAGAAACCTATCGATGTTTCACCGATAAGATGATTTATCAAATCGACTTGGGCCTCGATGAACTTCAAAAGGGACTTATCGAAAGCATTGTTTTCATCAATAGAAGGTATATCAATGAAACCAAAGGAGGTTCCATCGATGAAGCAGGGCTAACAAAGAAACTTTAGAATCAGTAGGATATGCAATGAGTTCTAATGACATGATGAAATCGAAGAAAATGGGGAAGGTTTCAACGATAGGACTGTTCAAGAAAGGAGGGTGTCAAAGAGATACTAAAGTTATTAGTTGACAGCGACATTTTCATCAAAAGATAAAAGGTCGATGAAACATAAGAGAGTTTCATCGATATAAAGAGGGTATCGAAGGAAAGGGAACACCAATGAACCTAAGAGGGACTCATCAAAAGCATTGGCTCCAATGAAAGAGGATATCGAAGAAAGTAAAGATGGATTTCATCAACGGGAAAAGGCTGCCAAGGAAATAATACCATCGATGCAATGAAACAAAAGGAGGCTACATTGATAAAAGATATCGATAAGAATATGAGTTTCGAGGAAGGTAAAAAGCATGTTACTGATGTATGTGGTTTAACCAATGCAAATTTTTCAAGGAAGATTACTAATGAGCTCATCGATGAAAGATGGCCTCAATGAAACAATAGACCCATTCTGTAGAGGAGTGTAGTGATGTCAATAGAAAAAGTGTTTCAATGGAAGGATAAAGTAAATACCAAAGATCAAGGTTTCTTCGACATGAGACCCAACGATGTCTCATCTATATAAAAGGGTATCGAAAGAAAGGAAATGCTGATAAACTTCAAAAAGGACTCATCGGAGATAGTTATTCCATCGATAAAAAATATCAAGGAAGGTGGAGATGGTATTCATCGACATGAAAAGGTATTCGAGGAGATAATACCATCGGTGCAAAGGGTCACTGAAAGAAACATTCACATAAAAAGAATAAGGTCAATTAGACAAAAGGTAGTTTCATTGATAAAAGATATCGATAAGGAAATAGGTTTCGAGGAGGCTAAAAGGCATGTCTCCGATATGTGTTGTTTCGCCGATACAACTTTATTGGTGGAAGAAGTATTCGGTGAGACAATAAATCCATTCATCAATAGGGCATTGATATCGATGGAAGAAGTATTTCGATGGAAAAATAAAGGAGGTCCTCGAAGCCCAAGGTTTCATCGACATAAAACCTAATGGATATCAGATAGGAAGTGGTGAGGAAACAACCCTAGTGACTGAAAATAGTATATTGATGAATGAAGGAAATACGTGATCGAAGTGATATTCAAAACAAAAGTGTTAGTTAATAGCTTATGTTGAGAAGCCAATATTTAAAATGAATGTTTCTCTGAGAATCTATACAAAAATACAGGGGGAAAGAAGAGGAATAAATAAGGGGGTTAAAATAGAGTCTGGGAAAGGGAAACATAAAAGGATGAAAGGAGGAACATTCTAACAACAACTTAGGACATGAAAACAAAAGATTGATACCTTAAGGTGGCATAGACAGGAGAATGATTCCATCGGCTTCCAAATTGGCCAACTCATCCACTCTTTTATTGCCCTCCCTATAAATATGGTTGATTATGAACCTATCAAATCTCTACATAGGTCAAGAGCTTTTGATAGCAAAGTATTTAGTCTCCAATTAGGCATACTACCTTTCCTCAGAGCATTGACAATTATAGTCGAATCTCCTTCAATTTCTAAGTTCTTAACTCCTAATTTCCTTTATAAATGCAGACCCTCAACCAAGGCCATAAGTTTGCCCAATTGTTGGTGTTGATGCCAACCGGAGAGGCAAGGGTTTCTACTTCCTTGCCTTCAAAATTATGAACAACACATCCTATCCCTGCTTGCCTTGGGTTGCCACGGGATGCCCCATCAAAGTTTAGCTTCATCCAACCTTCGCCTAGGGGCTGCCATCTGCATGCATCCCTTGATTGAAGACTTGCAATAGGACAAACACCTAAATAGGGAGGAAAGGATAAGCCTTCCCAACATTTTTTCATTTTTTCATCCCAATAAGTGATAGAGGCATTCTTCAATGTGCTTGATGACAATCGGTTGTTCATGAGCTCAGTGATAGCTGACTCTATCCTGTTAATGATTCTGGGCATCTCTAGCTTTTCATTCTTAAAGAGACGTCTATTTCTCTCCTTCCATAGTTCCCACATTATGGAAGAGGGAAGAGCTATCCATAAACCTTCAAATAGACAACCATGCCTAAGAAGGGGCCATGCCTTGAGCATTCCAAAGATGGTGTGGGGAAAGGCTACAGACCATTCAAGTTTGTTGGTGAATTAGATCCAACATTTGTGAGCAAAGGGGTAGTTAAGGAGGATATGATTAGTGTCTTTCTCATCTGCCTCACAAAGAGGACATCTTCTAGGGCCCTCATACCCCATTCTTCTAAATTTGTTTGCAGTTAAGAGCTTGTTTTGAATCACAAGCTAGGAGAAGATACCTACCTTAGGCAGACAGTAGTTATCCCAGCAAAGTTTCAAGGGAAGCTCAGTCATAGGTCTTATAAATGAGTTGGAGATGAGAGAGTACCCATCCTTGGAGTTGTATTCTCCTCTAAGGGAGCCATCCTAGACGAGCTTGTCCTCATTATGACCTAAAGCAATGTTCCTTGATTTGAGAATTGCCATAAGTTTTTGTTTATCCCTTACCAGGATATCCTCATCTTCCTTCTCGATCCACTGCCAACCGGCCCCATCTGCTGAAGCGGAGATATAGTTGTTTAACAAGGGTCCTCTATGTGATTCATGAAGGATACAAGTAGAACCAAAGTCATGGATATTATCAATAGCCTTATATCCACCCCAAGAATCTGACCAGAAAAGAGCTTTATCCCTAGACCCCAGGTTCTAAGTAAGTTTGTCAGAGATAATCCTCCTGCATTCTAACATAAAATTCCATAGGTAGGACCCTCTGGGAGGGTTGGTTTCTCTAAAGATTTGATAGGATTCCCTCCATTAAGGTATTAGTGGTGCAACAAGCAAGCCCATTTGAGGTGCGAGGTTCTGAACATCCTCTTGACCAACTTGGCACTCGAGGCTTTGCCCTAATCGCGAAGGGTTTTAATGCCAACTCCTCCTTCTTCTTTAGGTTTGCATATCTTGTCCCAAGATATGAGTGATAATTTACAATTTTCATTAGCACCTTGCCAAAAGAAAGTCCTGAGATGCTTATTGAGCTCTGCAAGTTTAGAAGAAGATAAATGTTGATAGGAGAGTTGGTAAATGGTCATAGCTAACAAGATCGATCTAACCAAGGTTTCTCTACCTGCAGATGAGAGCCATTTTCCTTTCCAAGTGTTAATCTTGGACTTGATTTTATCCAACAAATTGTCCCATAATTTTGAGGGTCTTCTACCCTTGTCAAGGGGAATGCCTAGGTATTTGCAAGGAAGAGTTCCTTCACTAATCTCTAGGACATTGCTAATCACTTCACCTAAGGAGGGGCCTATGTTGAACATAAAAACTATAGAATTGGCTAGATTAACCTCTTGACCTGAGGCTAGCATATAGGAATTAAGGATGCCTTTGAAGGCTCTTGCTTCCTTTACACTTCCTTGCCCAAAAAGCATCATGTCATCGACAAATTGTTGGTGCGTAAAGGGAGGGAGGCCACTGGTAATGGGGATTCCTTGGATCCCACCTTCCTCTTTGGCCTTAGAGATGGATCTACCTAGGGCTTCAACCATGATGATGAAGAGGAAGGGAGACATAGGATCTCCTTGCCTGAGCCCTCTTGAGCTATTGAAGAAACCTTCCGGGGAACCATTAACCAAGACTAATAATTTGGGGGTGGATATACATTCAAAGATTATGTTGATCTAGGATTTGGAAAATCCAAAGGCCTCCAAGCATTTTCATAGGAAGTGATGAATACTAAGAGGGGGGGGTGAATTAGTATGCCAAAAATTATTGTACTTAAACACTTTACTAGTCTAGTAGTAAATCGGTAAAATAGTTTAGCAAACAAACTGGTTAGCAGACATGCAAACCAAATAGCAAATAATGTATTCACCCACAGAAGCACAATCCATAACACAAGAGATTTTGACGTGGAAACCCAAATGGGAGAAAACACGGTGAGATGAAACTCACAAGTAACTATTTGTAGAATAGGAACCGAACCAGTTAAGGTCAGACCGATTAAGGTCATACAATGTTCTTTACCAGAAGAGATCCTATTAGGAATCTCAATTTCTATTAGGAGATAAGTCTAATTAAAGGCTACCTTGCTAGAGGATTTTAGATCCATAGATGTGAACCACCTTGTTAGAGGATTTATAAAAGGCTTTTTAGGCCTACCCGGTTAAGGGCTTCAGACTTGTTGAAGATGTGAGTAATCAACAAGTGAGTGATCTAGCAAATAGCACAGATTGCTTGGTTAGATCCTTGATAGCTCATTCCTAATGCATTCTAGCATTACTCCAGTCTTCAACACATTCACACTCTACCTTCTCTCACAGACCTAAACTTCTCTTCTATAATCACACTTACAAAAACTCATCAACCACCTTAAAACCTAGCAACACCCTAAAACCCTAGACATGATGTCCTTATAAAGGAATCTAATTTAATGTTGGTCCAATAGGATTACAATACAATTTCCTAGGTTCAATGCATCTGGACACTTTTGGTGACACGACACAAATGCACCACCAAAGTGTCGACACCACCAAAAAATTGGTGGATGGTAACTCATCACAAAATGTCGGTTGGTAACTCATCACAGAGTATGACCAGTTCAAACAAAATACTAGTTTAAGAAAAATATTGGTTGCCGGTTTGACAAAATGAAGATTGGGAAATATGAGTTGTGTCACTTCGTTCCTTTGTACTGCTTGAGATCCTCAAACTGCTTGGGGTCTTAATACTGTTTGAGATCCTTGAACCGCTTGGGGTCTTCATACCTCTTGAGATTGGGAAACACTTTTTGCAAAACACCGATAGTCTAAAGACTATAATACATCATACCGGTTGGAACAAAAACTGGTTGAGCTTTAACTCATACATACAAAAAGTGATTTCAAATCAAGTGTGTGTCCATCAATGATAATCACAACATCAATCATAAAAAATGCCAACAATCTCCCCCTTTGGCATTGATGGCAACACTTAGGAAAATTTTGACATCTAAGTGTTTTACAACAAAAATATGCCATAATCAAAATTACTCCCCCTAAGCATATACACTATCCCTTTTGCAAAAAATACAATATATACTACTCCTTAATAGAAATAACATGAAAGTATACATAGTATGCATCAAAATTTAAATACCAATACTTCTCCCCCTTTGCCAACAATGACAAAGTATAGTTGAATAACCCCTATTCCTTTAGCATTAATAACTGATTTAAAGAGTTTATGACAATAAATAGTGAAACTTGTCAAAAATTGATTTAAAGTCCTACATAAATGTCTTCATGGAGAAAGACCATGCTTCAAGCAATGAGGTAGCCATTGGGGTCTCCACATGTGTGCTCTTTACCATTGCTTCCTTGTCCTTGGCTTTTTGCTTATTTTCTTGAGCCTTCCTCTGCTCCTCTTCTTCTTTCTTTCTTTTCTCTTCTTCTTGTCTCTTCTCTTCATCTTTTCACTTCATCTCTTCTTCATCCTTCTTCTTTGCCTCTTCCTTCTTCCTCTTCTCCTCCTCTTGTTTCATAATTTCCTCTTCTCTTCTCTTCTTCTCCTCTTCTTTTCTCTTATCCTCTTCCTCTTTCCTCTTTTCCTCCTCTTTTCTCTTATCCTCTTCCTCTTTCCTCTTTTTCTCCTCTTTTCTTTTATCCTCTTCTTCTTTCCTCTTTTCCTTCTCTTTTCTCTTATCCTCTTTTTCTTTCCTCTTTTCCTCTTGTTTTCTCTTATCCTCTTCATTTGACTATTTCTTCTTTTCTGCTTCCTATTGATTCTTTTCTTCTTTTGCCTACTTCTCCTATCTTGTGTTCGCATATGAACACTCCAATGAGACATTGTGTGTGATTCAAGGTTTTGTCATTGATGGCAACCTTGCAATCCTATGGCACCAACAAGACATTATACCAGCAAAGCATTACATAGGAAACCTTGCAATTCTATGGCACTGGCAAGACATTATATGGGAAAAGCTTTACTCAAATAGAACAGTGCACCGACATCAACAAACTCAATCTACACAGGCACTGGCATAGAAGATGTACACCGACACAAAAGGAAATATGTATACTGGCAGAAAGACTGACAAGATTTTTGATATGTAATATTTTGTTTATCATTGTAAGCCGACTTGGCAAATTGTAAAATGACTCTTGTATATAAAAGAGATCATTGTAGGCACTTGTAGGATAGGGATAGAATGCAATAAATAAATTATAAGGCAAACCTAATGTGCAAATTGTAGGTCAAGGGTATATGTAAAGAACAGAGCAAGAATCGGTACTGAATCTAGTATTGAAGATGCTATTGTAAAGCAGTACAGAATATTGGATTTATGTAAATCCTCATTGTAAGTCAGTGTGACTTCTTGTTGAACAGTGATCTCTAGGAAGTTGGCCTTGCTACATGTGTAGGCCCCTATTGTAAGTAATATTCTCTTATTGGCTAGTAAGTGAATATTGTGGGTCACAAATCCCATCAAGGTTTTTCCCACACTCGGTTTCCTCGTTAAACATCTTGTGTTATCATGTTCTTTTCATGTGGATGCTTTTGATTCTATTATTTGCATTAATTCTTGCATACCAGTATACTGTTAATTTATATTCTACATATTCAGTTTTAAGAAAATTTCATAACCGGTTAGATACTGATTCACCCCCCCCTCTCAGTATCTGTGGGAACCCTAAAAATTGGTATCAGAGCCTAGTCCTCTATTTTCAAAAGCCTAACAGCTTGAGGAAGATCTTGACACCAATAAAGATGGAAAATGTGATGAAGCAACTTGAAGGAGCTCTTACTGACTATGATGCAGAGAAGTTGAAAAATATCAAATTAGAAGATGATTTAAAAGTAGCTAAGGACATTATTCAGGCACTTCAAGAAAATCTTACTATTACAAGAAATAAGAGAAGAGAACTTTGTGAAAAATTGCAAAATGAAAATGATGAAAAGGAATCATTAAATGATATGATAAGCAAATTGAAACAACAGATCATGACAACAAAAAATAAAATGCAAGATATGACTATGAGATTCTGCAAAGAGATTGAGGACAAAAATAAGAATGAAGAAGAATTGACCAGAAGACTAAGTGATGCAGTAAATGAGAACACAAGACTTAGCTATGAAAATGATATGTTGAAGACAGATCTGATGCATACTCAAAATGACTCGAATGAACTAATGAGACAAAAAGAGATCTTGGAAAGGGAATTGGAAACTGCAAATCAACACAAAGAAAAATTCAAGAAAATCAGGGAAGAACTTGGTACCTTATTGAAGAATCAAAAACCCAAAGGTGACACTTTTGGAGTTGGATTTGAAGTTGGAGAAAGCTCCGGTACTGCAAATACCCAGGATCAAAGCAAACCAGTAAGACCCTCTAATACTTACAAATTCAATGGAAAATTCCTTAACTGTAATAAATATGGTCATAGGGAAAATGAATGTAGATCTAGGAATTATCAGAACATCAATCCTCCCACCGGTCAATGCAACAAAATTGGTCATAACTCTGAAAATTGCAGAATGAATGTAAGATGTTATGTTTGTGGAAGATTTGGTCATTTATTAAATAAATGCAGAACATAAACCAGCATAGGTTATGGGAAATCTATTCAGAAAAATAATGTAACTTGTTATGCATGTAACAAAATTGGTCATATTGCTAAATTCTGTAGAAGTAAGGGTACACCGGTAGATAACAAAAGTACTAGCTTGAGAGGTAAAGAAAGGTTGAAGAGGTTAAGCAAGAATTTTCAAAGCAATGAATTAGAAAAGGTGATCTAAATATTGGGGTTACTCCTCCACCGGTAGAACCAACAAATGCTTCACTGGCAGGACAATATGATGCTCTATCGGTAGGACAGAGCAATGCTCCACTGGCAGGATATTCTTCATCAAATTGAAGAAAATTATCTTGAGGGTTTGGCAATTTAATGACACATGTGCTATTATTCCCTCGGTTAGAGAAAAGAAGTTGAAAATCCTTCATTACCAGCAAATAAAGTTGAGTTAATACATTACCGGTAGACAATTAATGTGGTAGGTGGTAGAAAAGACTTTATAAATTAAGTTTTTGCTCCATTTCATTTCACTATGAATTCAAACCTTCAGAGAGTGCAAAGATTTCTGAGCTAAGGCATTCCAAGCAAAGAGGCAAGCACTTCAGCAATCAATCCATCCAAAGGTAGAAAAAGGTATTTATTATCATGGCATCCTCCTCTACACCTGAATTCATAGCAAACCCTATAGTAGTCGAAGTTATAAAATGACCTAGGCCTATGTTTGAGCTAGTTGCCAAGGTAGCTAAGAAAGATGACAACACAGGTGCTTTTTCCCAAATTCCAAATGGTGTTGTTTATGTAGAAGACCCTAGAATGTACATTCAATGCAACATAGAGGAATTAGGTGATGAAGAAATCAAAGACATGTACAAATCTGTTATATGTGACGATGCCGGAAATGTGAAACTTGAACATAAAATTGTTGAAGCCCTAGGATTCACTGAAATCCTCTGTATTCCTGAATTTCCCAAGGAAGTGGTTAGGATAGTTCTGAGTAGGGTTCATGGCTCATTCTTTTGGCTTGACTCAGTGCATAAAATTACAAAGGTAGCTATGAAAGTAGTAACAGGGTTACCTTCCACTCGTACTAGACCCGACAAAACCAAGGAGGTCTCCAATGACCTAGTAATGAAACTAACTGGTGCAACATCCGACAAAAGATCATTGAGGGTTAATGATGTGACTGATACAAATGTGAGATTCATTAGCATGATTCTAGGTTACAAAGAAACTCATGCAAATAGGCTTAACTCTGTTTCCAGTTTATGCATAAAAAGTGCTTATGACATAGTTAAGAACAATGTAAAAATTGATATCTGTGAATGGTTAAAAGATGAGTTAATTGACAAGTTAGCAAAAATCAAGAAGGATAAGAAAGGAACCTGTAGATTTGGAAATTTGCTTGTATGCTTAATGCTACATATAACCAAATAGGCTCCTGGTATAGGCAACAAGGATTTTGGATTTGACATACCGGTAGGAAAACAATTGTCTGACTTATTCAACAACATGGGTGAAAACAAAGAAAAGAATATCCATGAGTATTTTCAAGCACTAAAAGTCAAAATGAATAAGAGGATCAGACTATCACAGGAAATCGTCAACAAATACAAGGATGACATATGTTTTTTAATAAAAAAGGATGAGATCTGGATGGAAGCAGTCATCCCAAGAATAATCTGGGTTACAGAAATGGGGTATGAAACAGATGACCACATAGTGGAAACTTATGCCAAAACACTTTTGGAAGCCCCCCATGAACCAAAGGAAGAAGTATTTGGTAGTGCTGAGCACATTGAAAGTCAAATTCAATCCAAAAAGAGAGTAAAGAAAGTTGAGGCATCTGTGAGGAAAGGAAGCAGGAAAGCAAAAGCCTTAAAAGATGATGTATTAAAGAAAACCGGCATAACAAAAGAAGAGTTGGCAGCCCAACAACCTAAGACTCATCTATCACCAGTAGATACCTCCTTAGAAGGAGATATGCAGGCAACTTTCAAAAGAGTTGTTAGGAAAAGAGACCCCTCACCGGTATCCACTCCTTCACCTAGAAGGACAAGACAAAAGCAACAAGTTGTAAGGTCTCTAGTCAAGAAAGCCACACCTAAGAAAAAGTTGACCCCCAAAAGGAAGAAGAAGATAGACACTGACTTGGCCCCTTTTGACATATTAGTGGATGAAATCACAGAGGAAGGTAAATTGAAAAACATAGGGAAAATCTATGACACCCTATCAGAAGATGAGAAAGGACAAATTGAGGAAAGTGTTATACTACACATGGACATGTATAAAAAGTTTTTGATGCAAGTTCTAAATGAAATTCCTGATGAATTATATAAAAGACTTGAGGCCAGAAGGCAAGGAATAATTGAGTTGGATAAGAAAATAAAAATAGAGAAATTACTTGCAGTATACCCAGCCAACTCACCTAAGGAAATTGATGATTTGATAGCTCAGGCCAACTGGACAGTCTTTTCCATTGCACATTGGCAAATATCATTAATGGTAGGTAGAGTTACTGAAGTTTCAATTGAAATAGAAGATGGTTGGGATAGATTCTTGGTTGAAAAAGAAAAACGAGAAGAATATATGAATCCCAAGCCCATTCTGGTATATCAAAAGGACAAAGGGAAAGGTAAAGTTGGTGGATCGCCAAGTATCAAGATTAGAGACAACTTACCCCCACCTCCTTTAAATACTCCACCGATAAAAACAACTGTAGAAGATCAACTAGCAGCTAAGAGCATGGACACAGAGGATAACAATCCTAATCCCGAAGTCCTATATACTGTGAATGTTGATACTCAAAAAATCAACATAGTGGTAGATAAGGATACAACAGATAAATGTGATAATAAAGAGCAACTGGCAATAGGAAACCAAGAGCAACCGGTAGCAGATTCAGAGAAAAAGAAGGAATTTGGAACGCAAACAGAGCTAAAGGCTCCAGAACACATGCCACTGATAAGAAATGATGCAAGAAAAACTATGGAGACACAAACAAACCTACTAGAGGTCAATACCAGCATGGTCCCTTCCATTGGCACTCAGTTTACTGGGTCACCATCAAATGTAACAGAGGTATTGCTTGATTCTATCAAGAAAATAACAGATTATAGCTCACAAGTCTATAAAGCAATAGATGATTCAATTCCAGTTTTGAAATTAATAGCTTCAAATTGTAATATAGCCAACAAAGATTCTTTAGGCCAGTTGGATACACTTTGTAAATATATTTCTGGAAATTTTGAGCAAACAAAGGTAGAAACTATAAAGGAAAGTGTAGAAAAAGAAAAATAGAAATTCTTTGAGGAAGGAATAAAGAAGTGTAATAGGGAATTTGACACACTTCTACCGGAACTGTGCAATTTATTGAAAGAGTACAAAACTCTGTATAAAGACACCTGTAAGATAAAAATTTTGACCACGAATGTAGACAAAAAGATAAGCAAGGTACAAGAAGAGATCAATAAACTTGCTAATAATTTTGTTAACTCACCCGATACATTATCAGTTTTTGAGGAAAAGATAACAAATTTTGAGGAAGAATTGCTCAAATTAGAAAGAGAAAAAGAGAAAATAATAAACAAGGCAAATTTTTTGAGATCTAAACTAAGTCCAAGATTGGTCTATTTAGCATCTCTGCATAAGGAAATCTCAGAGGCACTAAAACAAGGTAGCAAAACACCGGCAGAGCACTTGCAGCATCTCACTGGTACAGTACACAGAACTGAGATAGCAATAAAGGAGAGAAAGAAGTTTATGGATGGTATAAACTTAATTTTGGGAGATATTCTTTAGCCAATAACTACCCAACTACAAGGTTGAGGTTATGTATTGGTACAACTACAAATCTACTAACCTTTGTCATTGATGCCAAAGGGGGAGTAGTAGATGAGAAAATTCAAAACATAGGGATCATATGCTCAGGGGGAGCCCTCATATTTTTTGGTAACATTTTTTTTGGCATACACATTTTTGGATATCTTTTTGAAATTTCTCATGAGTGTTGCCATCAATGCCAAAGGGGGAGATTGTTGGCATATGAACACTCCAATGAGACATTGTGTGTGATTGAAGGTTTTTTCATTGATGGCAACCTTGAAATCCTATGGCACTAGCAAGACATTATACTGGCAAAGCATTACACAGGCAACCTTGCAATCCTATGGCACTAGCAAGACATTATACCGACAAAGCTTTACTCAAACAAAATAGTCCACCGGCATCAACAAAATCAATCTACACCGGCACTGGCATAGAAGATGTACACCGACACAGAAGATGTACACTGACACAGAAGGAAATATGTATACCAGCACAGAGGCCGACAGGATTTTTGATATGCAATATTTTGTTTATCATTGTAAGATGACTTGTCAAACTATAAAATGACTCTTGTATATAAAAGAGATCATTAAAGGCATTTGTAGGATAGGGATAGAATACAATAAATAAATTATAAGGTAGACCTAATGTGCGAATTGTAGGTCAAGGGTATATGTAAAGAACAGAGCAAGAACCGGTACTGAATCTGGCATTGAAGATGCTATTGTAAAGTAGTACAGAATATTGGATTTATGTAAATCCTCATTGTAAGTTAGTGTGACTTCTTGTTGAGTAGTGAGCTCTAGGAAGTTGGCCTTCCTGCATGTGTAGGCCCCTATTGTAAGTAATATTCTCTTATTGGCCAGTAAGTGAATATTGTGGGTCACAAATCCCACCAAGGTTTTTCCCACACCAATTTTCCTCGTTAAACATCTTGTTTTATGGTGTTCTTTTCATGTGGATGCTTTTGATTCTATTATTTGCATTAATTCTTGCATACTGATATACTGTTACTTTATATTCTGCATATTCAGTTTTAAGAAAATGTCATAACCGGTCAGATACTGATTCACCCCCCCCTCTCAGTATCTATGGGAACCCTAACATCTTGTTCCTTTTGATGGTGTACCCTAAGTAACTTTTTCACCATCTAAGGCATCAATGTCAATAGGTTCCATTTGTTCAGTGACCGGTTCCCCTTCACTATCATATACTTCATCTGGTTTTGATATTTTTGGTTCTTTCTCAGCCTTCTTATTGGCTTGACACACTTCATGAGTATGTACAACAGTCATCATATGAAGATGAGTATCTTTTTCAACATCATCAATTCTCCATTCTAATAACCAGAGTCTTCTCCTTCTGGTGAAGAAGAGTCCTTTGTTTTGGTTAATGACTTCAAATAGCTCAGAATTGGATAGTTCAAGAAAGTATTGGGCAAATACTTTCTCCCTTATTTCCTATTCCTTCTCTATGGAAATGTGCCATTTGTTGTCTAAAGAATTATACAAAGAATCTAGTGTCTTAGATCTAATTTATGAAGGTGACCAATCATTAACACACAAATACTTAATGATTGCCTATTCAACTTCTTCCTTTTCATCATCATTGAAGTCATCAAAACAATCAATTAAATCATTCAGCAATTTTCTCCTAATATTCTTTATAGTTCTTTTACAATGTGTCAAAGGTTAGTAAGAAGAAATATCAATATTTATCAGTACGGATGTTGTCGGTTCATTCTTTGTCTTTTTCTTCATTTGCCTAGTCTTTTTAGGCGGCTCTTCTGACATAGTTTCTTCTAAGTCCAGTGTATTGCTTTTTGTCTTCCTCTTCCTCTCAAAGACTTTGGTAGGTGCCACTTCCGGTTTCTTCTTAGTTGGTGACTGCTTGGTCACTTTGGGACTAGCTACAGTAACCGGTGCCAATGCTGAAGGCACTGCCTTTCCTTTCTTTATAGAGGGTTCTACAACTAGTGTAACCGTTTCTAGATAGGTGCCGATTCTCTTTGCCCTTGGATCAAGGGGTGAGGCAATTAGGGTAGATGTATACCCATCTAACATGTCATTCATTACATCATATCCCATTGGTTCCACTTCTTTCTGTCTAGGCTCAACCGCCTCCATTATGCACTCATCAACTTTGATGGTGAAGCAGATGGCTTCCTCATACTTTTTGACTATATCACCGAATATTCTTATCCTTTGGATCATCTTGCATATGAACTCATCAAAGTATTTATTCAGCACTTTTGGATAGCCAGTTCCAACTTCTTGTAGACTTTCCTTGATTTGCTTTGTTACCAGTTGGTCAGCAGACTACTAAATGTCACCTACTCTTGGAAAGTAGCCTTGGAAGTAAAAGAACAACCCAACCAGTAGCTGTCCAAACTTAAATCTCAATGCATTGTCCTGTTTGATTGAATAAAGATTCAATAGAAGTTGTCTTTTCATACAAGTGCATAGATCAAACGATGCATCTTCCTTGATCATTCTGTAAGTGGCATTTACCACTGCAACAGAGACAAAATTAATTCTACTAGCAGAGAACATCTAGTAACCTATCACCATGTAGGAATACTTGACCAGATTGTCCTTGATTGAGTTGACAGTCATTCCACGTGAGTCGCTCACTGAACTGGTGAGCTTGGACATTTCAGTCTTGCTGACCTTCCTTAGGGCTAGCACTTCCCTTGTGCTACAAAAACTGGTGATGGAATGAATCGCTTCCAGTGTGATGTCATGTGTCCACTCTAAGTACATTTTATCACCATGCACTCTGCTCAAAATGATGCGAATATGATCATTTGAAAATTCTTCAAGAAAATAGACTGCGTTGTGAAGTTTCTTCTTTTCCAGAATGTTGAATTCTGGTTTAATCTTCTTATCCTTCCTACAGAACAAACTTAACTAGGAGTGGATCACAAGAGACCCTAATTCTTCAATTTTACAATCTATGTAATGGAAAATTCCTTCTTCTACTATAACACTAACGGGTACTAGGGATAGGGCATTATATTTTGCCTTTCATTTGATGAAATCTACAGAATCAACAGGTGCACTAGAACTAGTATGTGATGCAGAAGCCATGATAAACAGAGAATTTTCAAGAATACTTTCGTAGATCAAAATTTAGGGCTTTGCAATTTGAACTTTTCTACACACTCCTTTGGTCATTGAAATACCACTTTGCGTTCTACACTTCTCCAATAGATGATTGCCTCAGATTCTTCTTTAGGATTTTGATAAATTCTTTGAATCACAGTGTAAATCACTTTTCTTCACTCTAAACTTGAAAAACTTCTTTGCTCAAAAAATGATAAGTGAGAAATGACTTGAAAATCCCTTTTAAATAGGTTCTCCACCTACCATAATAAATGCTCCACTATTAGGGCATAAACCCTAATTTGTCTTTTACCATTTTTGATCTTCTGCTGACTGATAGGTATCTCATACTGGTTAAGGTCTTTTATCGGTGTCAACTAGGGGTTCGGGATATTTCACCATTTGCTCCCCCTAAGCTTTTTGTAGCTTATTTTGCTAGTTCTGAAATTTCCACACTAGGTGTAGAAACCGATTCTTCTTGCAACACTCCTGGTTTCTTTTTCCAGGTTTTGTTCATATCCACTTGAACAGTTTCAATGTCAATCTTTCCTTCTAGAGTGACCGGTATGTCATCCTATATGTTCTTTCTTGTTCTAAAAAATCTAGTAATGTGACCCGGTTTGTTGCAATGATAGCAGACCATTCAAGGTGCTCTCCATGGTCCATTATTCATGTTATCATTCTTCCTCTTGCATATGGTAGTAGTGTTACCATGACAATGACAACTCACACAGATTGCTCTCCATCTGGTTGCCGCTTGATAGCCACCACTACCTAACTGATGATTGAAGGTATTAAATTAGTTGTGATTCTGGTCCACAAAAGGTTCCCGACCAACTCCTTGAGTCCTCTGAGGATATCTTCCATTGTTGTTCATAATAGACCTGCATTCAGATGCTCTATTGCCAAATGTGTTGCATGAATAGTAATTACCATTGAACTTATTGGATCTAGGTACATTGTTTATAAAGTAAGGAAAATTATTGTAGGCTTTTCTCCTACACACATTAGCAGTATGTCCTTCTTTAAGATAGTTAAAGCAAATAGGTTTGAACTTTTTCTTACCTTTACCTTTGAATGTCGCTTGCTTTTTTGATGCTTTAGCATTTGCACCAGAGGTCTCACCTTCCTCACGACCAAAGTAACCAAGTCCATCAATATTCTTGACAGGTTTGGCCGATTCAAGCTTTTGCTCTAGTGTAACAATACTCTTGTTGAACTTAGCAAGTATTTCCTTTGACTTAGAGAGTTCTTTGGAAATAGCAGCATTTGTTTCCATCAAGTTTGCATTCTCAGAGATGGCTATGTTTAGTTCTCCTTGCATGTCTTCCTTTTCTGCTTTGCTTTCATGGATTTGAGCCGTTAGGGCATTGATTTCTTTTTTAAGCTTGGAGATCTCATGATCTTTGTCTTTTACAAGATCTTCAACTTTCCTCTGGTTCTCAAGCTCTTGACACATTCGGATAGTCAGTCCTTCCAACTACTTTCTTAGGTTGGAATTGGATTCATTCAACTTTTCTACTTCTTGAATTAGGGCTTCCATGTCTGCTTCATTAGAGGAACTATTTTTAGTTAGCTCCATCAATTTTTCAGCATGTTCTCTCCTTTTTTCCCGAGAGGCCTTATATTTGACCATAAGTTCATCATAGGCTTGCTCAGACTGAGTGAGCCGATGAGTAAGTTCCCTCATAGTGTATTCCCCCATATCTCTTTCCAAGTGGTTAAACTTATAGAAAGGTTGGCTCTGATACCAATTGATGAATACTAAGAGGGGGGGTGAATTAGTATGCCAAAAATTACTATACTTAAACACTTTACTAGTCTAGTAGTAAATCGGTAAAACAGTTTGGCAAACAAACTGGTTAGCATACATGCAAACTAAATAGCAAATAATTCATTCACCCATAGAAGCACAATCACCATAAAACAAGAGATTTTGACGTGGAAACCCAAATGGGAAAAACCATGGTGAGATGAAACTCACAAATAACTATTTGCAGAATAGGAACCAGACCAGTTAAGGTCAGACCGGTTAAGGTCATACAATGTTCTTTACCAGAACAGATCCTGTTAGGAATCTCAATCTCTATTAGGAGATAAGTCTAATTAAAGACTACATTGCTAGAGGATTTTAGATCCACAGATGTGAACCACCTTGTTAGAGGATTTACAAAAGGCTTTTTGGGCCTACCCGGTTAAGGGCTTTAGACTTGTCGAAGATGTGAGTAATCAACAAGTGAGTGATCTAGCAAATAGCATAGATTGCTTGGTTAGATCCTTGATAGCTCATTCCTAATACATTCCAGCATTACTTCAATCTTCAACACATTCACACTCTGCCTTCTCTCATAGACCTAAACTTCTCTTCTATAATCACACTTACAAAAACTCGTCAACCACCTTAAACCCTAGCAATACCCTAAAACTCTAGACATGATGTCCTTATAAAGGAATATGATTTCATGTCGGTCCAATAGGATTACAATACAATTTCCTAGGTTCAATGCATCTAGACACTTTTGGTAACATGACACAAATGCACAACCAAACAATCAGTGGATGGTAACTCATCACAGAGTATTACCGGTTCAAACAAAATACTGGTTTAAGCAAAATATCGATTGTTGGTTTGACAAAATGAAGACTGGGAAATATTAGTTGTGTCGCTTATTCCTTCATACCACTTGAGATCCTTGAACCACTTGGGGTCTTAATACCACTTGAGATCCTCAAACTGCTTGGGGTCTTCATACCGCTTTAGACCGGTAAACACTTTCTGCAAAACATTGATAGTCTAAAGACTATAATACATCATACCGGTTGGAACAAATACCAGTTGAGCTTTAACTCATACATACAAAAAGTGATCTCAAATCAAGTGTGTGTCCATCAATGACAATCACAACATCAATCATCAAAAATGCCAACAGGAAGCGCCAGTCAACTTTGTTGTAAGCTTTGCTTATGTCTAATTTGACTAGCATATTTGGTGCCCTATTGAGCTGGACCGAGTGAATGGCCTCTTGGGCTACAATAACCCCGTCATATATTGATCTATCTTCTACGAAGCTAGTTTTTTCTTCACTAATGATAATAGGGAGAAGATTCTGGAGTCTGGTTGCTAGAGTTTTGGTTAAGAGTTTGTACAAAGTGTTGCAAAGGGCTATTGGTCTGAAGTCATTAAAGCTTCCAAGATTCTATTTTTTGGGGATGAGAGCTAAGAAGGTATTGTTGATTTCTTTGAGAATCTTACCAGAGTTCCTAATACCTTCTAAGGAATCCATGATCTCTATCCCCATAAAACCCCAACATTTTTGGTAAAAGCTAGTGGGGAAGCCATCCGGACCTAGGGCCTTGTCGGGATTCATCTTCATGAGGACAGATCATTTCTTTGATAGGATTTTGTTGTGGTCATCATTAATGAGTTTTGGAAGATTCTTGATAATATTGAGTTCACCTCTGAGGTTGGAGCCTTCAATATTGTTTAATATTTTATCAAAAAACCTTGCTACCTCAGAGGCAACATCATCCGGTTCAGACGGGATGGAACCCTGGCAATTCTTAATTTTAGAAATTCGATTGACCCATCACTTTTTCTTAGTACTATTGTGGAAAAAATTAGTATTTTAGTCCCCATAACTCAACCAAGTCTCCCTTGATTTTGGTTTCCAAAAGATCTCTTCATTTGAGAGTGTCTTTTCATACTCAGAGATTAGAGCCTTTTCTTTGAGGAAGAGATGTTCATCCATCCCCTTCTCAAGAACCTCAATGTTAACATTCTTAAGATCATTTTCTATTAGGAGTTTTTTATCGAAAATGTTTCTAAAATTAGTCTTGTTCCATTCTAGGAGCTTCCTTTTGATAAGCTTTAACATGCTTGTGATAATAAACATCTTTGAACTAGAGAAAACAGAGCTTCTCCACCAGTTCTCAATTAAGTAAAGAATTTATCATCTCTAAACCACATACTCTCAAATTTGAAGGGATATTTTTTAGGGGAGTGGTTAGATAATATGATTAGTTGGAGTGGGAAATGGTCAGATCCTACTAAAGGGAGGGGTTCTGCATTCAGGGTAAAGTTAAGCTCCAAGAGCCCTCCATGGATAAAGAACCTATCTAGTTTTTCAACAATGTTATAGAAGCCAAGCCTTCTATTGTTCCAAGTGAAGGCATTATCTATCATCTAGATTTCCAATAGAGAGTTCCTATTGATCCAATGATTGAAATCTATAGCCGCTAGAGGAAGTTTGTTGCTACCTCCTCTTTTGTGTGCTACCTTAGTGATAGCATTGAAATCTCACCCAATGATGCATACATCATTTGGGAAACTTCTAAGGAAAGACTCAAGTTCCACCCACACCATAGCCTTATCCCTATTTTGGATAGGACCGTAAATGTTAATCATTTTGAATGTTAGGTTATTTTTATAACTTACTACTTCTCCTCCCATCCAATTTTGCTTAATCTCTAAAGGTGTAAACGAGATGAATCTAGAGTCCCAAATGATGGCTAAGCCCCCTGAAGCCCCTGTAGTAGGGGAGTGCTTTAGCTGTCTGATGCCTAGTTTTTTCTCAAAAAGGGCTATATCAGAGGAGTTCATTTTGGTTTCTTGGATTAACATTATATATAGTTTAGAATCAGAGATGCAGTGCTTTAAGATGTGTTGTTTGTTAGGGGCATTCACACCCCTAACATTCCAAGTTATGATTTTCATGGCTCTGTGGGGAGGAGCTTTCCCTCCCCTGAATTAAAAAGAGTAGATATTTAAGACTGACCCTTGGCTTCTCCATTCTTTGATCTTAGTTCAGCAAGGGATCTCCTACCTCTTCTCTTACTATGTTTAGCATAGTCAGGAGAGTCTTTGCTTCTATTAGAGCTAAGAATGCCTAGAATATTTGGGTTATCATTTTCTAAGTTATCTAATGCTATAAAGAGTTCATCTATTTCTAAGTCGACTCTAGTAACATCCACAAGATTTTTGACCAAGAAATCCCTTTGTCTTTTTAACTCCTCATCATCACAGATTTCATCAACCAATAGGTCCATGGGGTCATTTACTACTTCTTCCCCTACAAAATTGGCAATAATTTTAACTTCCCTAGCCACTCTATCATTCTCAGATTCTACAATTAGATCAGAAATAGCCTTTAGAGATGGAGGGAAAACCTCTGCTTCCTCAAAGCCCTCCATACTTGAGACTATAGAGACTAGTTGACCTTGTAAGGATGCTAATCCTGGATCCGAAGAAAGGCTATCTAGCTCTTTTGATTGCTTAGAGGCAATTTGTTCCATTAAAGGGTGAGACCCCAAGGTACTCAGCCTCTCTGGTGGAATGAGAGAGCTAGATGATGACAAAATTGTTAGGCCAAGCTGCTCTTTCTAGGGGATAACCTCATTGATTTCACCATCTTCCAGATCTTGATCCCCCAAAAGAGAGTCAACTATAGGTGAATTTATAGTTAGTAGTGAAGGAAGAGGGGAGCGAGAGGGCTTAACAGGGGAGCTATGAGGATATAGGTTAGAGGTAAGATGATTATGGTTAATATCAATCTTATAGCCCTCTAGGGTAAAACCCCCTCCTTCCAAGAATCTGAACGGAGCGCCATTAGACTTGAGCAACGATACAGGGAAAGGTTTCTTGGAGGGGATCTTCCTTGGCATAGAATATTCGAAGGGACCATTATAAAAGGGTAATTGTAGGGTTAAACAAGATTTATCACATTTCAGAGTTATTGGCTCTAAAGATTTAATGTTAATATTCATTTTAATGATTAAGAATTGGTTAAAGAAGCTTAGGGCTGGTGTTTTTACTTCTACAAATTTACCTATTTTGTTTCCTATTATTCTTAAAAAGTCATTATTGCACAATTCTATAGGGAATTTATCAAGTAAAATTGCTCTATTAACCATGCGGGAATTGAATTGAGATGGGAGAAAGAGAGGTTGCCATTCCCAGCAATCAAACATTAGACCTTTAAATTTTAATATATCCTCATTAAGAAATAAATTTCTAAGATTTTGATTACCACATTCAATAGCTAAGAAATTATCAAGGAGGATGTCAATTCTTACTTGGTTATTGAAGGAGGATGACACCCAGTTAGCAATTTGTTTCGACGAGATCCCCCCAACCTTTCCACCAAGCAAAGATCATTCTATCACTGCAATGCATTTGATACCTAGCCTGAGTATAATTATCAATTTTAATGACCAACCTGTTAGGAGTAGGTGGGGAATTTGAAGGTGGATCCAACATAGGGTGCTTAATTTTCTTATAATTGTGATGGCCAAAGGTTTCCATCTCCTCTAATTTTGGGTTATATCCTTCCTTGCATAGATTTTGGACCACTAACTCTGAGCTTTTCATGGTGAGTTTTCTTAACCCTAATTTTATTTTGGTTGCCCTTGATGCAACATCATTTTGGGCTCGAGAGAATCTCTCCACACGAATGTATGGTGAATATGAAACACTACCTTTGTTAGGGTAACAATTATCCAGAGAAGCCTTCGGGATGGTAAGAAATTCCTCTCTCTTCTATGTTAAAGGATTTTCCTATCTCTTTAATGGTGCCCTAAGGTTCTGTTGAGTCCTTCTTCAAACCGAGTTAGCTATCGTAATTGAGGAAGATGCCAATTCACCTATATTTCTCTGGTTAGATGGGGGACCCCTTGGAACCCCGACAACCCTTTTGCATATATCATTAAGATGTAAATTAATCAAATTTGCTCCTGTAGCGCATGATTGAGAGGCATTCAGAGCTGCAAATCTATTTGAGGTGCCCACATCATTTTTATGGACCTTGTGTAAATTTATTCTGCTTTGCCAATCGCCATTATTCCTCCCCTACTTCCGAGGATGTTTCGAGGGTTTTGTAGAAATGAATCTAATTTTCGCATATACATCTACTATTCACATTTTCGCTATCAGATCTATAATCTAAAAGGGTACTTCATACTACACAGATTCCAAAATTAATTATTAATTAATATATATTTATTAATCTTCATTAGTAAAAAGATATATTAATAATAATGAATAATAATATAAAAAAACACTATAAAACCAAACTTTACATAAAATAAGTTTTATTATTTTATTATTTTATTTATTTATTTTTTTAAAGAAAAAAACAAACAAAACTTAAAATTTAATATATATTTTTTTGTTTTATTTTAAAAAAAATTAACTTGCCACATGGTGCCCCCCACACCGTGTATCCCATGGGTCATGGTTTCCATGAACTGTGGTCTCCACAGTCCTGGAGAACCACAGACTATGGTTTCCACAGTGTGGAACCACAACCATGGCCTCCATGTTGTGGAGCCATAGAACGTGGACTCCACGGTCTCTGGTTTACATAGCGTGGAACCATAGCCGTGGGTTTCCACTGGGCCATGGGTAGACCAAAAGCTCCCCATGCCCAAAATCCAATATAAATAATTATTTTTCTTTTATCAAAAAAAAAAGCTCCAAAAAAAATATAAACAAGCTCCCATTTCTGCAGTCTCAGACTCAGAAATCTAGAGGAAATAAATTTTGATTTATAGTTTATCTTTATATTTTATGTCAAATCAATAACCCCATAAAAGTAAAACAATAATAAACTAAAACCCCCAATTTATTTCATTCACAGACTCTGTAATATTTTCCAGAATTTCTAAAAAACACCATTTTGAAGATTTTTCCAGAATAATATTGTTTTTTCCAAAACACATACTTGTTGAAAAAACTAAACCCAACAAGCAAATCTTGAGCATAATGGAGATCATTCCCCGAACAATGAATCCACCCAATTCCCACACTTGAAACTAAAATACATAGATTCAAAACCCAAACCCCATTTCAATCTAGAAATTTCTTCAAAGGAAAACAACCAGAAATTTTTTTTCATTCATTTTTATTTTGTTCTATCAACAAAGGAAACAAAATAAATAATTCTACCTCTCTTTGCATTCCTGGCAAGATTCAATGGAGAGCCCAACCTGCAACTCAAGAAAAACCTGCCTTTTTCCTCCAAAATCCCCAATTTTCTCCATCCCCCCAATTTGTTTTTTTCCACCAAAAAAAAATCAACAACCCTAAAAATATTTTCCCACCTAGGTTAAATGGAATAGAATTTGGCCTAATCTCCTAATTTCGAATCTAAACACTTTTTAAATAAAAGAAAATGAAAAATCATTCTTTTCAACTTTTCAAATAATCTAACTTGCTTTTCTAATTAAAATTAAAATGCTTCTCTCTCATTTAATTTTAATTTTCTCAATATTAACAAAGCTAACATTTATATTTCGCATATTGATGAGGGTAAAATATTTTAATTAAATTAAATTCCCAAAATCAATCTTTCACACTATATCAAATATATATATAAATCAAACTTGCTTTTCTAAAAAAAATTAATTTTCTTAAATAATTAAAATTAACATTTCTATTTCAAAAAGCAAAAAGGGATTAACTTATTTCTATTTTGAATAACTTTAAATCTTCCCTTTTCAAAATGCAAAACTAAATAAATTCACGATTTTAAATTAACCATTAAATTAAACTTGCTACAAACATAAATAGATCGATCTTTTTAATTAATGATTAATCAAATAAAAGAAACCTATTTATTTTAATTTCTCAATTAATAATGCGTAAATGAACACATTAAATCAAATTAAATACTTAGGATAAAATACTCAATTTTTACCACATGTAAGGAACGCAACCCAAACAAAAAGGGAAATTGATGAACCACAGGTGACACTCACTTGAGCATGACTAGGATAAAATGAGGGTTTTACGGCCACCTAACCCAAATTCTAAGGGCGAAAGAGGTATACTCAACCTTGCGAATCTAGGTGAAGATGAACCTTGCACCACAATGGTGCTGTACCTACAATCTCCTGCAACCAAGAGTCACGCAAGCACACACACACACACACACACACACACACACACACACACACACACACACACACATATATATATATTATGAAGGTGTTAGCTCAAGATCAATAGTAAGAATCAGGGAAACAATTAAACTTACATAAGAATCAATGCGAAAGCACATTAACAGGTACACACAATAATCATAATATCTAACTACAACATTACATAATGGTAAATCAACCATTCAAGAATGCCACATAAAAAGTCAACCAAGGTCAAACTGGTTTTACAAAGCTGACTAGGGTAGGGGCACTACATAAATCCTCTTACATAAAACCAATTGGGTCTCCAATGATTGACCAAATTCTCTTCCTAAATTATATTACATTATTCACACATTACATATCCATATCCCATTCCCTAACCATATACGATGATGATCTACAATGAGATCTTACATCATATATATACAAACTGTAAACCATAAACAATCAGGTCAGCCACCAGAGAATAAAGCAATTACATAATTACAAAAAATGTCAGCCTTAGACCAAACAAACAATATCCAACACATAAGAGATCCCAGAAACACATCGAGAGGTCCAATCCACGTATTACATTAAGCTAGTCCATAATGTAGATCAACCAGGACCCAATATAGGTCCACATGTTAAAGCAATTATCTCCATTCACCAAGTCTCTAACATGATCACTGACAACATCCTTAATCCATACTAGAAGTTGCACCAACACCACTTATGCATATCATCAAAGATCTTCATAAAAAGATCTGTCGGTGAAACCCTCACCGAAATCACAAACCAAGCTTCTAGGCAAGTAGGATAGCATCCAATCACTAGACCAAAACCAACTGACAGAATATGAACATGAGTAAGATAATTACATAACCAAACCATACCAAAGCATAGTGGATCATGCTAGATCCAAACCAACTAGAAACCACTCAACCTACTAGGACCAGAAGGGTGTCAGTAAAGCATCCAAAACAACTAGTGTTAAGATCAATGACAAAACATCAATGCAAGACATAATCAATTCCTCCAAATGGCAAACAATTACTTCTTGTTTTATCTTCTTGCATTCTTTTGATTTTTATCTCATCATCTTGTTCATTTATACTCCTTGGTTTTCTCATTGTATTCATTTTTGGCTTTCAGGTCTACAATAGTGTTGTTTTCTCACTTAATATTTTCATTGACTTCTTTATGCCTTATTTTAAACTTTTGGATTTTCTCTCTTAGTTTCTCAATGCATTCATTAGCTAGTTGGACATCTTCCTTCAAATATTTGTTCTCAATTTCTATTACCTCAATATCCTTAAGAAAATTTCTAAGATCTTCACTTAAATCCATAATTTCAACTTTTCAGATCTCCTTCGAGTGGTCAAACTCTCCCAAACAACTTGGATTTGATATCGATTGTTGAATATCTAAAATACTGAGAGGGGAGAGATAAAATTAGTATTCCCTTGAACTTTAAAACTTTTAACTAACCAATCACATAACATAATTTAAATATAGGAAAGGAAATTAACACAAAACACATAACACCAGATTTGTACGTGGAAAACCCAATATGCGAAAAACCACAGAGAGAGTGTTCTCTTAGGTATAAAGCAATATGTAACCAGATATATAGTACAAGGGGTTGGCTCACTATCAGTGAGATCTCACTGCCCAAAGTGCTCACTACCCAAATACAAAAGGTTCACTACCAGATGATAGTAAAAAATAGAACTATTAGAGTTGCACCTGAGATATGCATGAATTACAGTTCCATTGAAGTGCACAAATTGTCTTATACATCCACTATACATATACTAAATAACAAAATTCACATCCATATATTTTTTGCATATATACAATACACACAAATAGTTGTTTTTCAACAACCATACTATCAACAAGCAAGACTGATGGCTATATGTATCCACATCAAGTATTTTGACTAGTAGGCTCAACCAGAAAGGGGTGAGACTAAAATATCTAAATGCTCAAACAGACAAATATCTTCATGAGGTGTCATCTTCCAAATTGATCCCAAAATGTCTTGTAGAACACACCTTTAATATATCTGAATAGGACTGAAACCAAAACCACCTTGAAGAATCTACTCTCATTGCATCTAGATGAGACCAAACCCAAAACATCTTCGAATGAAGGTAGATAGTAGATACCGGACAGCAAAACTGCATGAAGTAACAATACATAGATTTCATAACAAATAAATAACATATACTAAAGAAAAATTCCAAACTAAATCAAAGACATACAAGCTAGAATATATAAGAATGCTTTACAAAATGGAATCTCATAGCTCTAGGCTTGTAGACCAAGGCTAACTACTCTTGGTGCAAGATAAAAAAAAAAGGACTTGTGTGTTGATGCTAACTACAATAGGGAAATATTTAGTATTACAACTCATAGAAAATGAAACTATATGAATAAAAGCATATGTACGTATTGATCACATTCTTTATTATAGCACAAACTTTGACCTTTCTAAAGTCTCCAGATCATTTCTCTTATATCCTCTGTCACCTCTATACTATAATACATTCTAATGTAGCAACTTTACTTGCATCATCATCTTTATATCAAGTTTCATATGCATTCACCACTGTATTCCACACATCGTATGTCTCTATATTTTATCTATCCTATGTATGTATATATATATACTAATTTGGAACAACATCTTCACCAAGTAAGCCAAAAGAAATACTGTAACATGTATGCACATCTCTGACCCAAAATATACAACCGGACCAAAATATGAAATGAATAGAACTTAATCTAGACTAAAATCAAAACCAAATGAGCAACTCCAGACCAAATGAATAATTCACATGCAATCGCCAAACCAAAAATGTATGCTACATCTAACCTTGATATCATAGCCTAAAACATGTACCAATCATATCAATTCATGGTAACGTAAGTTCTGACCAAAAAAACCAATACCAAGACCACAATGATCAAACTTCCAACTATCCTCACTATCAACAACATTCAAACATGCTAATATCAATCAAATCAATAACCAATGCAAAATGGGTATGTCCATGTTGGTATTATGGATGTGTTGAATTAGTTTTGTCATTGATGTCAACACTTATCCTTTTGGAGATCTACATTGTTGATTTGGCACTATGGTTATATTGGTTTACTGTTGAACTAGCACATTGTGTTCAATGGCAAGGTTAGTGACTTATGCACAGTCACCGGTATATGCTCACTGGCAGGTTATATGGTTCACTGGAACAATTGATGATTTGTTATCATCTAGAGAGCACTTGATTATGTAAAAGACATGGTTTTGATACTTGGTTTTGGTGTTTTGGTTATTGGTCTAATCGGGTTGAAATATTTGCTATTACCGGCAGATTGGTCTAGGTTATGGATGGGTATGCGTTACCTATTCCAAATCAGCATGACACGTTATGGAGATGATTTATTGATTGAATATTGTTGTAAATGTATTGAGATGACATGTTGCATCACATCAACTCTTATTTGTAATTGATTTAATTCTAATATTCTTAGTGAGCCAACCTACACATTTGGTCATAGGTTTTTGTATATATGTAAGATCTCATTTGTGAGATGAAAAAGGATATGATTATGGTATGGTATTGTAACATGGTATGTGCGAATATTGAAGATCATATGAGTAGACCATAGAGAAGGTTCAAAAAAGGTTTGAAGGTGTTTATCAAAGCTTAACTAGTACTGAATCCAGTATTGGAGATGCTATTTTGAGCAGTACATTATTCTAGAATTTAACCATCCTACTATAGTCATTGTGACTCCCATTTGAGTAGTGTGCTCTATGTGTTTTTTCCTTCCTACATGTGCAAACCCCATTTGTATACACATACTATCTGCAGTAGTATCATCAGGTTGTGGGTAAGTTTCCCATCATGATTTTTCCTCTTACAAGGTTTCCACATCAAAATCTTTGTGTTATGTGTTGTGGATGTTGTTTCTCTTTCTATTTCATGCATTAAGTTTTACCGGTATTGATATTAACTGTTAATCTGTTAACCGACAATAAGTTTTATTAAGTTATAATTGGGTTGATTTTCACTGACAACTGATTTAGCCCCCCCTCCCAGTTGCCTTTCTGGTTCCTAACAATTGTTATCAGAGCCAAGTCCTCTTTTTATAGAAGTGTAATAGATTGAGGAGATCCTATGGCAACTAACATTTTCATGAAGGATGGTCCTAAACTTGATGGAACTAACTATGGTATATCAAAGATCATTATGGAGACACATCTCAATTGCATTGGAAGAGACATATGGGAAGTTACAAAGAATGGCTATGTTGGTCCTACTCCAAATCAACCTAATCCACAAACATTGGGTAAAGATCAAGAAAATGATTGCAAAGCAAGAGAAGCACTTTTGAGTGCATTATCAGATCAACAAATCATGGGATTATTAGACCGATCTACTGTTAAATCTATTTGGGATAAATTGGAGACATTTAATGAAGGAGATACCATTGTTAAAATTGCAAAATTGGAATGTTACCGGGTCAGGTATGAAAATTTGAAAATGGAAGAAGATGAAAGAATTTATGCTTTTATGGAAAGAGTTAATGATATTGTTTTAGGAATACAATGTTGTGGAGGATCCTTAAGTGAAGATCAAATTGTTTATAAAATTTTAAGATCTTTGCCACCAGCATACAAAATAAAAGTAATTTCTATTAATGAGTTGACAACAATGCCTAATACATCACTATCTAGAGATACCTTGGTTGGAAAACTTTCAACATTTGAGCTTGAGGAATTTGGTCCTATTGCTACAATTAAGATAGATTTATCCTTAAGAGCATCATCATCTACAACATCATCATCATCATCTGACAAATTGGATTGGAAATCACTTTATGCAAAAGAACTTGAAGATATCAGGAGTGAAAATGAAGAACTTGAAGAGATTGAAGCACTATTTGCAAGGAAAATGACTAAAGGTCTAGTTGGAAGTAAGTATGAAGGTAAAGCACCATTTACATTTTTCAATTGCAATAAATTTGGTTATATATCATCTAGATGTCTTGATAGACATGCAAGATTGAGAGAGGAAGCTAAAAGAACATATAAGCCTAACCCTTAATATTAGAGATATAGATTTAAGAAGAATAGAGAAAAATCATGTTAGTATGTTGATGAAGGAGTTATAGATGATTCTGATGAAGAACTGATAGACAATGGATGGGCATTTGTTGCAATAAAAGAAGAACAATCGACACCTACTGTTCCACCAGTTGAGCAGGCCCTAGTAGCTAAAATTGAAGAAAAAAATGAATGGATCATTGATAGTGGATGTTCACATCATATGACAATACTGACAATGTTTGTTACGTTGAAGGTTTGAAGCATAATCTTTTGAGTGTTGGTCAATTAGTTGAAAAGGAATTTCAGTTACAATTCAAGAATGGTAAATGCAAAATCATGAACAAAAATAGATTGTAGATTGCAATCAATAATCAGACTAAAGGTAATATCTTTCATTTGAACAACGGTGATAAGACATGCTTGATTGCACATATTGATGAAATTTGGTAATGACATAAGGGACTTTGTCATGTGAATTTTGATTGCATTGTAAAGATTAGTTCAACTAAGGCAGTAAGGGATGTACCTAAGATTGTGAAACCTCGTAATCCGGTATTTAAGGAATGTCAAATGGGAAAGAAAGTTAGAATAAATTTCAAGAGTATTTATGAGAAATCCAATAATGTTCTTGATTTAATTCATACTAACTTGTGTGGTTCGGTAAGAACAAGAAGTCTACAGGGAGATAGATACTTTATGCTAATTATTGATGATTATTCTAGAATGTGTTAGGTTACTTTTCTCAGGGAGAAATCAAAAGCTTTTGAAAAATTCAAGTTATACAAGGCAATGGTAGACAATGAAACCAGTAAGAAAATCAAATGTTTTAGATATGATAAAGGAGGAGAATTTACATCTAAGGAATTTAATACATTCTGTGAAGTGAATGGAATCAAAAGACAACTATTAGCACCCCGAACACCTTAGCATAATGGAATTGTGGAAAGGAATAACATAACTATTCTGGAAGCAACTAGAAGCATGATATTGGAGGAAAATATACCTCATGTGTACTAGAGAAAAGCAATGAATACAATAGTTTACTCTTTCAATGGAGTTCACATCAAAGGTGAAACCGGTAAGACCCCTTATGAACTATGGTTTGGTAATACTCCTACTCTGAAATACATCAAAATATTTGGAAGCAAATGCTATATTGCAAGAGATGAGTATGTTGGTAAATTTGATCTTAGAAGTGATGAAGGAATATTTCTTGGTTATTCAGCTAAGAGAGAGGCATACAGATGTTTTAATAAAAGATTGTACAAGATCATTGAAAGTGCTAGTGTGAAAATAGATGAACACTTTAAAGGAAATTCAAGGTCTATGGATTCTGAATCGACAGTTGAGATGATCATAAATGAACCAATACAAAGTGCATCGGTATAGAATATGAATCTAGTCACACCAGCATCATCAAAGAACTCCATAGTGACTAAAGAACAATAACATGTGAATAAACCCATGTAAGACTAAATCACTTAGAAAATCAAATAATTGGGAGTAAGTATCATGGTGTTATGACTAGAGGAAGATTGGCAAATGAAGAGGTATGCTTAATTTCTCATATTGAACTAGCATTTGTTATTGAAGCATGTCAAGATGAACATTGGATAAAAGAAATGGAAGATGAATTGGAACAAATTGAAAAGAACAATACATGGACATTAGTTCCTCAGCCTAAAGATAAAAATGTAATTGGAACTAAATGGGTATTCATAAATAAACTTAATGAAGATGGTAAGGTAATCAGGAACAAAGCAATATTAGTGTGTAAAGGATATTCACAGAAAGAGGGAATTGATTATAATGAAACCTTTGCATCAGTAGCTAGAATTGAGATAGTTAGATTATTTCTTGCATTTGTAGCTCATAAGAACTATAAAGTATATCAGATGGATGTAAAATGTGCATTTATGAATTGTGATCTTGAAGAGGAAGTTTAAATTGAACAGCCTGATGGATTTTCATTGATAAATGTTAGAGATATGGTTTCTAGATTAAGAAAATCTTTGTATGGATTGAAGCAAGCTCCTAGAGCTTGTTATGCTAGATTGGACAAATATCTTTTGAAGCTTGGTTACACTAAAGGTAATGCTGACAGTAAGTTATATTTCAAAGTGACTAATTATGACATCTTGTTTATTGAAGTTTTTGTTGATGATATCATTTTTGGAGGAAAAGATGGATTGTGTAAGGACTTTGCTAGCAAGATGTAGGAAGAATTTGAAATGTCAATGATTGGGGAGATAAAATTCTTTTTAGGATTGTAGATTTCACAAACTAATAAAAGTATATTAATATGTCAAACAAAATATTTGAAGGAACTATTGAAGAAATTTGGTATGGAAAACTCTAAACTGGTAAGTACTCCTATGACTACAACTGATAATTTGACATTGAAGTTTGATTCAACTCTTATTAATCCGACAAGATACAAATCTATGATTGGTGGTTTACTGTATTTGACACAAACAAGACCTAATATAATGAATTCAGTATGTATTGTTTCAAGATTTCAAAGTAATCTTAAAGAAAATCATGAATCGACAATAAAAAGGATATTCTGGTATCTACAAGGCACAATAAATCTTGGTTTATGGTATCCTAAAGATGAAAATTTGGATTTATGTGCATACATCGATGCAAATTGGGTAGGAGATGTAGATGGTAGAAAAAGTACCACTAGTGGAGCATTCTTTCTTGGTAGCAAATTGATTTCATGGATAAGGAAGAAGTAGAGTTGTACGTCATTATCAATAGCAGAATCAGAATATGTTGTAGCAACAACTAATTGTACTTAGGTATTATGGATTAAGCGAATGTTGAAGGACATAAAGGTAAAATGCAAAGAACCTATAATCATTTATAGTGATAATTCAGCAGCAATTGATATATCAAAGAATCTGGTATTTCACTCTAAGACTAAGCATATTTCTATCAAATATAACTTTTTGAAAGAGAATGTTTAAGTAAAAGAAGTAAAATTGGTTTATGTAAATACTAATGAGAAGATTGCAAATATCTTTACAAATCCTTTGCCTAAGTAAACTTTTGAATATCTTAGAGAGAATTTTGGGGTAATACCCTCACCGGTAGAGACTTAGAAAATTAGAAATTGGCATCAAACCAACAGAAACTAATAAAGAAATCTTTTTCTAGCTTTGATGGAGGAGAGCTACTTCTCACGGGGAGTAGTTCATTGTATATTTTGGTATTTTTTATTGCTTTGGCATTTGATGTCAAAGGGCAAGAGAGATCTATGGAAAAACATTCTTAGGAGAGAGATCTATGAGACATTATTCATTAGGGAAGAGATATATACTCTTTGTATTTTGATTTTGATTTCTGGTATTGATCTATTTTGGAGATTGTTGGTTTTTTTTTTTGTCTTTCTGCTTTGGCACTTAGATGTTTTTCCATCTAGTGTTGCCATCAATGCCAAAGGGGGAGATTTTTGGTATTATGGATTTGTTGCATTGGTTTTATCATTGATGTCAACAATTATCCTTTTGGAGATATACATTGTTGATTTGATACTATGGTTATATTGGTTTATTGTTGAACCAACACACTATGTTCATTGACAAGGTCAGTGACTTATACATAGTCACAGTTATATGCTCACCGAAAGGTTATATGGTTCACCGACATAGTTGATGATTTGTTATCATCTGGAGATCACTTGATTATGTCAAAGACATGGTTTGGATACTTGGTTTTGGTGTTTTGGTTATTGGTTTAATCAGGTTGACATATTTGTTGTTACTGGTAGATTGGTCTAGGTTATGGACTCGTATGTGTTATCTATTCCAGATTAGCACGACACGTTATGGAGATGATTTATTAATTGAATATTGTTGTAAATGTATTGAGCCAACACAATGCATTGTATCAAGTCTTATTTTTAATTGAATTAATTTTAATATTCTTAGTGAGCTGACCTGCACATTTGGTCTTAGGTTTTGTACATATGTAAGATCTCATTTGTGAGATGAAAAAGGATATGGTAATGGTATGGTATTGTAACATTGTATGTGTGAATATTGAAGATCATATGAGAAGACCATAGAGAAGGTTCAAGGAATGTTTGAAGGTGTTTATCAGAGCTTAACCGGTATTGAATTTAGCATTGGAGATGCTATTTTGAGCAGTTCATTATTCTTGGATTTAACCATCCTATTGTAGTCATTGTGACTCCCATTTGAGTAGTGTGCTCTGGGTGGTTGGCCCTTCTGCATTGTAAATCCCATTTATATACACATACTATGTGCAATAGTATCATTTGATTGTGGGTAAGGTTTCCCACCATGGTTTTTCCCTTTACAGGGTTTCCACGTTAAAATCTCTATGTTATGTGTTGTGGATGTTGTTTCTCTTTCTGTTTCATACATTAAGTTTCACCGATATTGATATTAACTTCTAATCTGTTAACCGGCAATAAGTTCGGTTTACTGGTAATAAGTATCAAGTTTGATTGTTATAATTGGGTTGAAATTCATTGACAACTGATTCACCCCTCACCCCCCCTCTCAGTTGCCCTTTCGATTCCTAACAGTCCAAAACATAGTGACCTTCGGTCCAAAAGAAAAAATACAAACACTTCATCACTATAGTTGACTCTATTGATGTCTAGACCAAAACCCATCCAAACCACACTGTTTGATATCAATTACAAAAAACATATATTTGTAAGAATCTCCCCCTTTGTCATTGATGGCAAACAACAAAAAAGGTATTCACAACTCCCAATAACAATTCTTGTTTATTATAGAACACATTTTAGTATCCTTCTCCCAAATGAGATAAAAAAAATTCAATACTCTTCTCTCCCTTTGTGTTCAAAGACAAAGGCCAAACCAAAGAATCATAATGCATAATACATAACATCATTGAAAATTACCTAGACAAATATCTTTGAACTGTTTCTTCAACCTCATCATTGAGGCTTTCTAGACACAAGTGGCAGTAGCAAGAATCCTACTTTGACATTCCTAGTGAATACACTTGTTCATACATCATGAGGAGAGTTTATTTTTTTAGCATCTTTCTCAACAATCTCTACATCAGCCAACATTCCTATGTATGAAGAAAGTTTTAATTCCATATCAACAATTAGAGATAATTGATCATGCAATTATCAACCCTTGTTTCTTTCTTTTCCATAAGCATCTACATAGATTTTATAATTATTAACAATTTTCACTAATTGACACTCAATACAATCAATTTCATCCTTAAAATTTTTGTGTGGCAATAGGCCACCTCAAAAAACAATTGTACAAGATTTCAGCAACCTCCATTTATTTCCTCATATTTATTAAATTAAGGATTAGCACTTGATCTACTCTTTTACATTTTTTCTATCATCTTTTCTTGCTGGTTTGTTTTAGTAAATTCTCCCTTAGAACCACTATCATCTCCTTTAGCCTTTGTTTCTATATGTATCTCCACAAGCTCCTCTAAAAGAAGATCAACATTATTAGTAGCAACTAAATTTTTTTGAACCAAGTACTTCACAAATGCCTTTTCAATAACATCTTGCTTATAAGAAACATGATTGTGATATTAATTACTAACATTATGCACTCCACCAAGCTTCTTAATAATTTCAAGCACTTTCTCTTCGATAAGTCCATCATCATTAGTAATCTCATTGGAATCCAAATCTACTCCTTTTCTTCTCCCTTATACTAAACAATTTTTTGTTCTACCTTCTTCTCTTCTTCTTCATTATCACTGTCAATTTTTATCGACACAATATCCTCCCTCTCTAGAACCATATTTTCACTCTTCTAAATTTTATAACTAGAGGGAAAGATCTTTGTAGATAGCTTCATTGATTTCTTTTCTTTTATATTAGGTTTCATTATTTTGAGCCCTCCTGGGATCTCCTCTTATGTTCAAAAACTTTCTACATTCGGATCCTTCGACATCTTAAATAACTTTTCTACTAAAATCATACATTCATTTTGAGAAACTTCGTAGGGTAATGGAGTTACCGAGGAAACTCTCGAAACAATAGCTTCCAAAAAGAAATTGCCTTTATCCACAAAAAAATAAAATATCATTCCCATACAAATCTACAACCTTTGGAGAAATCTAATTCCTCAAAATCCAATCACTTTTGAGCATTACAAAGAAATTTCTACACATTTTTGAACTGCCATCCAACCCATTATTTAAATAATCCTTAATCGGTGATCCAACAGTCATGTGTCATTTATCCATGCAACATTTTCACCACTAGGCAGAGCATTCAAAAAATGGAAAACCAAATAAACAATTAGAGAACCATAATAGAATGGATACATTTCACTCTTTGACATTATGATTTTATCTAACGATTGTTGTCATAGAATCTCACACAAATCATATTTTATATTTTTCTTAACCATCTGTTAAGCCACATGCATAATGGTGGGAACACAAGAACCTTCTCTATTTTTGTAATAAACTTTGTATGATAATCCCATTGTTGCATACCTAATGTACACCTCCCTGATAGTATCCATTTTTAATGCTCTTCCATCTTTAATTACCCTAATCATTCACCTCAACATTCTTCACAAATTTCAACACAAATATTACTCTGCTCGTGCATAACCCTGTACAATTTTTAGCATCTCCTTTGAAATCAAATAGGGTCTATCGAGGTAGATAAATTCACCATGCATTATGCTAGTAATAATTCTTATAACTTGTTCATCATCAATTGTCAAAAAAAATTCCAAGTGTCTAAACCCTTGTTCCCTAGATTGCTAAATTCACTATTCAACTTCTGCAAATTGTCAATCAAATAATTCTACCAGAAATTCATAATGTTCTCATGATTATATTCTTCTAGATTAATATGAATGTTATGAAAACAAAAATTCCTTGTGGATGACATGATCATTGATAACAAATAATACTCTGACCAAATCTACATCCATCAGAATGTAGGGTTTCAACTCACATTAAGGTCTAGGTTCATTATTGATACTAATTTTTTTTGCCATTCTTCCAAACTACCACTCTACAATATTTTCTTACTCTTTCGCTTGATCTCATTCCTTCACTTTTATTTATTTATCAAATCGCAAGTGCACAAATAGTTGTAATCACAAAAATAAATACTCACAAGCTAGGTTTCACAAGCTAGGTTTCACAAAGGTTGATATAGTGTTTTCTAAACCATCAAGAATCACTTCTGGACCACAAAATATGCTCCAAACCTCCAAAAAATCTTCACACACATATACCATGCTGAGAGGAAACTCAATATCAAACTAAGAGGAGTTAAAAGATGTTTTTGTTAAATCTCCCCTTAGACCCTACTATCTGAGTTAATTATCGGAAGAGGGAACCTCATCCATAGCAAATGTGAAACCATTTTCAACATAAATTCCTTCAATATTTTCTTCTACTTTCTTCCCCTAATTTTTTTTCCTTTTGCTCTCAAATCCACTGTATTTTCCAAACCAATAGTCTTTTCTTTATTGTATTTACAAAATTTTACAATACATTCAACATTGTTACAGTTATAGCATATCAGACTATTCTACATCATACTCTAGTTCTTATCCATCCTCTATTTAATGGATTTGTGCACATACCCATTGAAAACATAGTAATATTCGTTGAAAATTTTGACATTTCTATTTGTTTATGGTGAAAATGGATAACAATAATAACGATATTGAAAGGCTAAATGAATTCAACCAAAAAACCCTAGCCTAAGAACAACAAAGATCCACCATAACATATGAAGATTACCTAAGAAAATGCAAATCAAATGAAATCACAAAGATTATACCATCACATGTCCAATAGGGTTTGGATCTCCATTCTTCCTATCTCCATTGATCTTGCTTGATATATTTGCTCTCAGATTTTATGTGCACAAGAGCTCAACAAAGAACAAAATGTGGTTGCAAGTAGGATCACCTATGTTCAAAAGTGTAGTGTAGTCAAGTAGTCAATGGGGGGGTTTGATAATGAAGGAAGCATCTCCTTATATAGAAGACACTATATGAAATGGAGGGATAAGATTAAGAGGTGTAAAAGGAGGTCAGCTGTGATTAGAGTAGGTAAAAGAAATAATAAAATAATGAAAGGGGTAGGTAGTGTATGAATTAAGAGATGAATGACATGTGTCATGGGTAGAAAAGGTTAATGAATTAATTAAATAAATAAAGATTTATTTAATTAATAGAAGGAGTGAGATCAATTAAATAAATAAGATATTTATTTAATTTAGAAAAAGGAAAATTTAAATAAATAAATGTATTTATCTAAATGAGAAATAAGGCTAGAAGAGGATAAATGAATTAATTAAATAAATAAGGATTTATTTAATTAATAGATGAATTAGGCTAAAGTAATTAAATAAATAAAGATATTTATTTAATTAGATTGGACAATTTTAGGTGTCTACATTTTGCCCCTCTTTGAGACAATGCGACTTCTCGCGTTGTTTCAAAGAAGATAATATGAACTGATACAAAGTTGCCCCAAGATGGGAATGATATGCCCCCTGGAGAGATTGGATGAAAAAATGTCTAAAAAGATCGCAGACAATCTCTCGATAAGAAAGACAGGATAGAATGGATTGACCAGATAAAATGACAGAGTCACGGGATAAAAAAGACTAACTCAGGAAATGAGGGCTAGGGCAGTCTATAAGATAGACCACGAGGGAAATACATCCTCATTGCCATCTACACCTCCAAGAGATTAGAGTGTAGAAAAATAGCAGCAACAGTCAGTAGCGATGGCTTTGGTTCACATATTCAACCGTGTTCACCGATTCCAGAGGCCAGCAGAGGCAGGAGAGCCAGTAAGTACCACAAAACCTCCTTGTACTTTGATGCATTTATTGTTGTCATTAATACATGCTAGGTAGTGCAATAAATGTTCTTTAGGATAATGTCAAAAATGTCAAAAATGTGTAGGCACGTCTGCATTGGTGCCAAGCGCATTTGTGTCATGAATGCGCATTTATGTCAAAAAAATGTGAATTTGTGTCTTTTAGGCCAAATCGATAGTTCTGTACTGAACATACGCAGTCGATTGGATAAGCTGCTGAGAGGATACACTCAATCAGGTCCTCTAGGGAAGGCTAGGATAGCAAATAGGGATAGGATTGACAATTCTGTGATAGAACATATGTTGCCAATTAGGAAACTACTCAAGAGGATTCACTCAAGCAGAGGCCCTAGGATAGGATAGATCAAGGCACTTTGTAATGAACAGTGAGTACCAAAATATAGTACTTTGTGGCAAATAGGGAGTACCAATAGGAGCAGCACTTTGTGATGAATAGGGAGTGCAAATGTGAGATGCACTTTGTGATGAATAGTGAGTGCAAAACATGTAGTACTTTGTGATGAACAGGGAGTACCACTAGGACAGAAGCAACACTTTGTGATGAACAATGAGTGTAAATGTGAGCAGCACTTTGTGATGAATAGTGAGTGCAAAACACATAATACTTTGTGATGAATAGGGAGTACCACTAGGATAGAAGAAACACTTTGTGATGAACAGTGAGTGTCACTAGGATAGAAGCAACACTTTGTGATGAACAGTGAGTGTCACTAGGATAGACTACCATATGTATGTAGATAAAAAGTAGCATTTTGTGATGAATAGAGAATGCCACTATGACTGACATGATTGATTTTCTTGACTGCAGGAGTATCTGCCTATGCTAGAGTCATGGGAGAGATTCCCATCGACTCAGAGGTTGCGACCTGAGTTGACAGCCGAGGACTGAGTTGCGATTGAAGCTATGGGATTGAGACATATTTTGTATGTGCTTGAGTTTTAGGTGAACATGGGATTTTTGACTACATTAGCTGAGAGATGGCACTCTGAGACTTGCACTTTTCATTTGCCAATGGGGGAGATGATAGTCAAATTGGAGGATGTATACATGATTCTATGGATATCGATCGATGGGGAGCTGATTCCGTATGATCGAGATGGAGATAGGGAGGCCTTAAGATGAGTGTTTTAGGATATAGGACTAGAGATGAGGGTTGGACACATGGCATGGGACATGATGACACAGACAGGATTAGCACTACTAGTAGTATTGGCAAGAGTGATCAGTGGGTTCCTCTGTCTGGATAGGGCAACACGAGGATTGGCTGCGGGATCGGGGAGGAGGAGGAGAGGAGGAGGATGAGACAACTAGGCTCAAGAGATAGAGGGGATAGGAGAGATGATCATGGGGTGGGTCCTTCTAGGGCTCAAACTTCATCAAGGCTAGCCAGCTCCGAGGGAGGGAGTTCATCGTAGCTGTAGAGGGCTCCCTATGTATCAATTTTGTACCATTTTGTATGATGATGTAGACACCTTTGGGTGATTTTAGCCATATGATTTTGACATCATTGCATCATGACACTTATGATTATATATATGAGATGATTAATCTTTGCGGTAGCTATATGCATGCATACCTATGTTATGTATGTTTCTATGTGATGCTTATGATATGGATGCAAATATGTATATGATGCAATGCAATATATTTTTTGTTCTTTTATGTTTTATATGTGTATGCATGATGCAAATGTGAATGTATGTAATGTAGATGAATATGATAATGCAAATGTAAATTGTGCTAACAGGTGTTGTGTGCAGGATGTGATATAGTTGTGATATCTATATGTATGTATGAAATGCTTATCTGTGGTAATGCAGGTGCGACTACATGAAATGCAAATATTTTTGGCATGTCATTATACTCAGTCATGTGATAGTGGGCTACACGGACTCAAGAAGGACGATGGAGGTCAATCAAGAAATGGGGATGGAAGGTAGAAGATATGGAAGTGAAAGAGCTTCTTGTGCATTATCATCATTGAGCTTTATTATGGCAAGTAGGTTACAACAATCAAGGCATATGTTTGACCCAGAAAGTCATTGTACCTGTTTGCATGGAGATAAGACAGTTTCAAACAAGGAATGCCCTAGTTCACACTAGACTCTTAGTGTCCTCATATCCTTGGACAACTCATAGCATTACTAAAAGACAATCCATAGACAATAAAGAAAAATAGGTGATGATACCCCATCCTTGCCTTTCTAGTCAAAGACATCCTGGAGATAAAATCTCTAGTCAAAGACATCTCGGAAAAGCTAAAAGACATGTCACCAAAAGATAAAAATCAAAAGAAAACCAAGACTCAACACCAACATCCACTGTAGTCCTCAAGTTTAGTGTCTCTTGTCACTTGTATAAGTCTTATTTGATTGTGGTCACAATGTTTACTTTCACAAAAAGGATAGATAGCACTGAACCATAATGTTGCCTGAGTCTGTTGAAAGATTTGATTTGTTGAAGCCCATTGTTGCTGCTGTGTCTCATCTGAAACTGACTGAATCCATGAAACTGATACTTTATTACAGAGAAGATGAAACTTTATTGCAGATCTGTGATGCAAATGTTGCTTTACTGTGGATTGTGCGTGGATAGATTGAAGGAAGCTGGAAGAAATTGTACTCCTCGAAACATGTGATGTTCTTAGTTCCACACCCATCACTAGATGTAGGATTTGCCTTAGCCACATATAGGAGCTGATTTATTATGGATGGAAAGGGTGAAAAGGGAGGTTTATTATGAATGGATAACCAATCTTGGGTAGATCAATAACAAGCCATGATGGGAATGGATAAGTTTATTATGAATGAATAGGTTGTGAGTGTGTGCAAAGTGAAAGGATGAAAGTGAATCCTAAAGGAGGGAGGAGCAATGTCTCTATGCATGGCACTGGTGACCCAGTTTTCACCATGGTACTTGCCCAAGGCACCACCGAAGTGGTTTTCACCATTGGATGAAATTATTTCTGTTTACTTTTTTCAATTTTTTAATGTTTTATTTATTTATTTTTTTGTGTCATAAGGTGCCTGTTTGCCAGGTTTTCACCAAGTAACGATTTTTTTTGTTTTATAATTTATTTTTTGTATTTTTGAATTTTTTGATTTTTTTTGTATTTTTTGAATTAGGATACTCTGAAGAGCTATGTGTAAAACTTGCGAAGGTGCATGCTATTGATAGGATCCTCCAAAGGTTAACCTTTTGTAGTTAAGAGATGATACGCCCTAGATCCATATGCTACTAAAATGATGTAAGGACCAAGCCAATTTGGTTCAAACTTTCCCTTCTTCTCTTTGTCTTGCTGATGTTTAGGATTTTCCTTGAAAACCAAATCACCTACCTCAAATGTGCAAGGCTTGACTTTATCATTGTAGCTGTATTGTTCTTTGACTGAATGATGTGTAACTCGAGTGACTGTCTTTCTTGATAAAGGAACTGAGATAGAATTACTAATGTGTGGACTACACAGGGCCGTATGCGTGTCACCTGAAGAAGTTTGGGCATCCTTGATAACAATGTCCCTCGAGGAAGCTCCATTAAAGGTCCATGATGTATCACTAGAAGGGAATGGATGTGTGAAACAAGTGGATGAGTGATGAAGGCTTGTGATTGCAAAAAGAAGTGAAAGTAGGATAGCATGATGGAGACTTAGGATCAACAAGTATGCTTTTTGACTTGAAATTGTAGAAATTTTGCCCCCAGTTATTTTGATATTAGGGGAGATCAACTCTTGTTGTTTTTTCTTTATAGGATTTTTATCCTTGAATTTGATTTTTTCAGAGTCCAATAGCTTTTGATTTTGATGTGGACTGAAGGAATTTTCTTTATTTTTGACTTTTAGATTTTTCTTTTCAAAGCTTGATTTTTCATCCCCACTTAGTAAGGGCTTTTGTGATTCTTGTTGATCCAAGTGTAGAAGTGGAGTGAAAATGGAAGGAGTGGATGATATGGTAAAGCTATGTGAGTTCTGAAGAGGGCTAGCATTATATTCAATAAATTCTTTGTTGGAACCACTCTTAGGACTATTGATATCAAGAAATGCTTGCACCACTAGAGGAGATTTGCATTCAGACTTAGTAGCCACAACACTAGGTGGTTCACACCCAATTCCTTGGCATTGCAAATTGTTTGTAGGTTGTTCCTATCGACTGAATGTCTTAGGAGATAGTGGGATTTGATCAACATGAAAGTTATACTCACCACATCCCAGGTCTTTAAACTTGAATTTTTCTTTGATCCCTGGTTGTGTTGATGTCAAAGCATTCAAGGAGTCTAGATCCACATATGCTGAAGAAGGAATAGCTTGTCGATTGACTGGGATTGTTATTTCTGATCTAGGTCATAGATTGTTGCAATACATGAATGGATTAGGATTAGCATTGATGGTCACTTCAACTCCATTGTGTGGAAACTTGATACATCAATGATATGTAGATGGGACTGCACTCATCCCATGAATCCATGGGCATCCTAGCAATATGTTGTATGTGAGATCTAGGTCTAGGACTTGACAAACCACATCTTTTGTAACTAGCCCAACACTGAGAGGTAAGGTGACTGTGCCTTTGGATGAACGTTCCTCATCATCATATGCTTTGATGGTAATTTTGTTTGTAGAATTCATGGCCTTTTCTGAATATCCCAATTGTTTAATAGTGCTCAATGTACAAATGTTTAGACTTGCTCCTCCATCTATCAGGACTCATTTTATTCAATGTTTGTGTATGAAGGCCTCAATGTGTAAAGGTGCATTATGTGGCTGACTTACAGAGGCGTCATCGACTTCTGTGAATGTAAGGGAGTATGGAATGGATAGGTATTCCACCATGGCTTGAAATTGGTCCACGTTCAGATCAGTAGGAATGACAGTTTCTCTCAAGATTTTGTCAAGAATGGATTTATGTGTGGGGGATATGAGTAGGAGCTCAAGAATGGAGATGAGCACAGGTGTCTTCCCTAATTATTCTACAAGGTCATACTCAGTTTTGGTTGATGAGGAAGTAGTGTTCTTAGCTGGAGTACCTTGCAAAGTGATTTTACCTCGATGGGTTGTAACATGACATTCAGAGGTAGGTTCAGAAGAAGATCCAATGCCTTTTAAGACAATCTTGGGTCTCTAGGTAGAATTCTTAGGGTTTTTGTCCTTCATGATAATGGTAAAGATGTAATTGTCCATCGAGATGTGATTGATAGTTGAATCATAGCTGTAGGATGCTCTGGTATAGTTGGTTTGATCATCTATGACTTTAGCTTTTCCTTTGTCATGTTTTGGGAATGGGTCCTTAAACATCTAATGTTCTTGATTGGATGAGTGCCCTTCAATCTCAATGTCACCCCTATCAATGAGATCTTGTATGATGTTCTTCAGTCAATGACAATTTCCTATCTTATGACCCTTGCTCTTATGAAATTCACAATATTCATCATCATTCAACCAATTTGGTTTAACCTTTGGTTCATATGGAGGAAAATATGGAATAGTGATTATCTTGTTTGCCACTAGCTTTTTGAAAACTAACTCAAGTGGTTCTCCCAATGGAGTGTACTTCCTTCATGATTTATAAGTTGTTTGAGTATTCACCTGATTTGATCTAGAAAAAAATAGTTTGGGTCGCACTGTATTGGCATCAACAACACCATCATTGACTATGTTCTTGTTTTTATTCCAAAATCTTGGCTTGTCTTTTCCTTTAAAGTCATCTTTGTTTTCCTTGAATATCTTAATGACTCCTTGTTCAATTAGGACCTTTTCTGTCACTAAGCCTTTTTCAATGACGTCCTTGAAGGTGGACAAACAAGCTTTCCTTAAGTCATAACCAATGTCTTTGTTAACATTTTGGGTGAACATCTCTATGATTTGTTTTTGTGGAATTTCATAGGAGCATCTGTTGGCTAGATTCCTCCATCTTTGTAAAAATGATGCAAAAGACTCTCCCTCTTTTTGCTTGGTGTTGCACAAAGTAGTGACTGATATGTTTGTCTCTATATTGTAGGAGAAATGTTGAATAAATGCCTCTACTAAGTCATCCCATGACTTAATTCTAGGTGGAAGTTGGGAGAACCATTCCATAGCTTGATCGCGTAGGCTCTGTGGGAATAATCTCATCAAATATGTCTCTTCTGCTGCTATCTCAATGCAAGCTGTGAAAAACTATCTTATGTGTGCCTTAGGATCCCCTTTTCCTCTATACTTATCAAATTTAGGCATCACAAAGTATGTAGGAAAAGGAGGCATTGGAATGCTCTTGTCAAATGGATAAGGACATATGTCTCTCATTGTGTATGTTGGCTTCGGTGTATTTATGTCCTCCATTTTCTTTTGTAAGTCCCTGATTTGTTGCTCCAAATTGTTCTTAGGTGGAAATTGACTTCTTGGACCATACCCTATGCTTGAGGCACCAATTGGAGGAGGTGCATGTTGCATATATGGATGATATTGATCATACACATGTTCATATGGAGGAGGTCTATAATGATGTTGCATATATGGACCACTTCGTATATATTCATGTTGAGGAACGAAATATCTATTTTGTCCATGTATACCATACTCTACAGGTATGTCATATTCTATTGTGTTGCCCCCAAATTTGCCACAGGGTTTCCTTGTGTCCAAATTTTGAGCATGCCTTTGAATATCCAATTGCTTTAGTGGTTGATCCTTAGCATTGATATGTGATTGAGCATATTTCTCTACCTAAAACTTCCATAATGGTCTGCGAATGTGAGTATCATATGTGTGACCATGTGTATGTGGGACCTCTAGTTTTTGAAACAAAGATGATGGTTATTCAGGCACAAGATGTGGTCTTCTATTGCCTCCACTATTAGGCCTCCTTTGATCCATGTTGGAGTGAGGTTGTTGCAAAGGTTGATTTTTCATTATTTGAGACATGTCAAAATCATGAGGTATCTTGGCTCCACTTTGTGCCATCATTTGTAAGAAGTATTGTCTATCCCTCCTCATTATTTCCTCAACCAATTGATTGAAACGAGGATCCATAATGGATTCTTCCACATCTACTGAATGTACTGAAAAGTTGTCCATATCATCATTGTGTGTATCATTGTTGTTTGTAGTGTCCATGTTCTCAACATTTGGAATGTTTCTGATGCCCTGCAAAATGGACAAGGTTAGTCTAAGAGATAAACAACACAAGACACAAGAAAATTGTTAGTGTTATTTAATCAAAGACTAATCTAAATAGGCATACCAAGAGAGACACTAAAAACATGAAAACATATTTAACTAAAGAAGAAAATATGATGAGGCATCTCCAAATACCTCCTAACATGCTCTTAGCTCTTTCTCCCTTGTTCCTCTCCTCTCCAAGTTCCAAAATAGTGTAGCTCTCAGCAGCTTTTTGCACTATGGATGCTTATGGAGGATTGAGATTGTAGTATTGTGTTCCAAATCTAAAAATGAAAAGCTAATACTAAGCTATTGATACTAAAATGATTTATTTTATCCAAGATGACAATACATGAGTTAATTATGCTAAAATGCTCTCTTAAAATGTCTATAGCTTAAATGCATACAAGTTTTCAGGATCTGGATCATGAAGAAATGGGCTCTATTTATAGGAAAAATGGAGCAATGAATGGTTAAGATTGAGTAATCTCAACAAGGGTCAGGATTGAATGATTTCAAATCCATGTGAGGGCTTTCAACCCAGCCCCAGGATGACAAGTGTCAATGTGAAATAGGTTGAGAGGAGAGGAAATAAGCATTAAATGCTTGATATGACCTTGGGAGTTAAAGTCAAGGTTGGTTGAATTAATAAACTCTTTATTCAAAGAATAAGCTTTTATCCAATGGATAAACTCTTGTGCAAATGTGAAATGGATGAATATGGTCAAAACAATAAACGTTTGGGGAGACAATTTTGAAATAATCATAAATGGTTATGTAAGAGCCATAAATGGTCATGTAAGAGCCATTAGTGGTCTTGGAAGACTTTGGGGGTTAATTTGTTGAACACACAAAGCATTAAATACTTTTCAAAGACTTTGGCATCTTTGAGAAGTGACTCCATTTTGCTTAGGAATGTGACAATAATTAGGGGATGGATTAGGCTAATTAGGAAGGGGTTAGAAGAATCTAGAAGGGGATTAGATTTTGCAAGTGGATTTGGTGGGTGAGGGAAAATAGGATTTTATTAAAATGAAATTTCATTTATTTCAATAAATGTGTGCAAGTTGCATTTGTAGGAAAATGCAAGTGGGGTGGGGATAATAATTTAAATAAATGTTTTATTTAATTTATTTAAAAGAGGAATAGGAGGATTTTATTAAATAAATACATTTTATTTATTTAATTGATTGGAATTTGATTTAATGAATTAATTAAAATAAATTGAATAATTTATTTAATTAATAGAAGAATGTTTGGGGATGAATTAATTAAATATTTATTTAATTAACTGATGGTTAGTGGATTTTTAATCAAATAAATAGCGAATATTTATTTAATTAAGCTGGACAGATTTGTGTGACTACATTTGCCCCTCTTTGAGACGTTGTGGTTTATCGTGTCATTTCAAAGAAAGAAAAATTGGTGTGAAGAAATGCCCCATAAAATGTAAATTTAATGGGTGGTATGCCCCCTCGAGAGATGGGCCGAAAAATTTCAAAAAATCGGGCGATCTCTTGAAAAAGAATGAAAATTGGCACGGTTTTAGAAGAGAAGAAGTTAGCCTTACGGGTGAAAAATAGAAGAAATTAGGGGGAAAATGGAGAAATGGGGGGCTCGGGAAGTTCACGAGGACCATGGCGATGAGCGGGGGGGAGTTACGGTCATCGCAAAGGGTATAAATGGGGTGAAAGGGATGAAAATAGAATCATTTGTGACCACGACCAGTTGGAAATCAGAGCGCTGATAGGGAGATTTTGGAGGAGTGAGCAGTAGTTAGGATGTCGATACCAATCACCGAGCACAGATTTGAGCAAGTTCGACGGTTCCAATGCCCAGACGACTACGGACCAGTGGTATGCAAATTCAAAATTTTAATATTTATGCATTTTTGATAGGTTTTTAGCTGAGTCCAACTCAAGTCAGAGCAAGAGCGCTGGAACTATGGTTTTGGCGCTTTTGCTGCATAAACTAGTGCTATTGCGCTGCAATGGCGCTATTGCCCCATTGTTTGAGCACTTTTGTTTTGATATAGCGCTATTGTATGCAAGTTTAAGCGCTGTTGATTAATAAGCGCTATTGAGGACTTAATTGAGCGCTATTGATTTCAAGTAGCACTGCTGTGTAGTTGTTTTAGCACTTTTATTGTTTGAGCGCTGTGGGATAGCTAATTGAGCACTTTTGCTAGGGTTGTAGTGCTATTGTTTAGAAACTAGCACTTTTGTTGATATAATAGCGCTTTTGTCGTAGGATAAAGAGATGCCCCAGTTTGGATGAAGAAAATCTCCCGATGCCAATGATTGATGGAGGGCAAGGTGAAGTGGGAGTTGTTTTGAACCATAGCAGTCTAATAAGACTTAGGTCATTAAGATAAATGCCTATTAAAGTCTAGGTTGCCATGATTGCTTACCTCTTGAGACCCGAAGATACTTTATCAAAGTATTTGTTGATAGTTTAGGTTTAAACTTAAGAAAGTTTGAAAACAAAACAACTGATGGTGATTGATGAATGTCCATGTGCAGAAGGAGTTGCGCGTGTTGCAGTTATGTGAGCGACATTCTGCGATACAGGGGTTGTGAGATCGATTGACATAGACGGAGATTGATTGCATTGCCTCAACGAGACTATATGAGGTGATGCACATGCCCGTGATTCGTATGAATCATGGTTTGATCACAGCATTAGCAGAGCGGTGGCACAGTGAGACGTGCACCTTCCATCTAGCACAGGGGGAGATGATAGTGACCTTGGAGGATGTGTCGCACATCCTATGGATTCTTATTCGAGGGGAGCTAGTCACATATGATAGATCCTGGTGGACTCTTGCAGTGTAGAGGTTTTTTGATGAGGATGTGTTTATTGATGATGGCTCCATTGCTTGGGAGGATATAGCTACATTATATGAGCCTCTACTAGCAGTTTTGTCAGGTATTGTGGGAGGACTTCTTTGTCCAGACAGACGATCACATGGTTTGGCCATCGGATGGGGATAGGTTATTGAGATGATGATGACCGAGGGGACCCAATTTGTGTGGGGGTCGTGCATGCTAGCGTATGTGTACCAAGATATCCATGAGGTGGTTTACTGAGGGAGGGGTTCCCTAGTAGTGGGCATGATGCTGCTGCATATTTGGGCCTGGGAGCATCTACCAGTGACTCGACTAATGAGTCTGAGATTTCGCTCAGTAGACCAGTCGTACATGTTTATGTATAGTGGCATGATGAGTTAGCCCCACTTAGGGAAGTTAGAGTGGTGGTGGCGAGCATTAGATGATCTAGATGCAGTGATATGGCGACCATACTTGGAGTGTGAGCCATGGGATGATGATGCAGAGGCACTGCCATACATTTTTATGACCCAATTCCTCATTGGGAGGACCGCATACCATGTGGAGAGACAAGTGCCTGGGAGAGTGATGAGGCAGTTTGGATGGTAGCAAGGACTACCCAGTGTATCAGGAGAGTATGCTTGGTTTATTTGGGAGAGGTATGCATGGGGTCCAGTGCTACCATATGATCAGACACTAGCAGAGTTTTGGACACTATAGGTGAGACCATGGGACATACGATCAAGGGTCGTTGATGCAAGGGTGACAGATGAGTATACGCAGTACCGGGTAGCACACCCGATCCCATGGATATCGGATCCAGCAGAGCCGATCCTATCTTTTTAGGATGAGAGGGGATGGAGACGAAGGAGGGCAAGAGGTCGAGGAGGAGTAGGAGGTGGAGGAGGTGGTGGAGGATTAGGGATGTGGAGTCAGTGGAGAGGGAGAGGTGGACTGCCTCTACAGATATCATAGGGACCATTGATATAGGAAGGAATTCAGCTGAGTGGGAGTGGGATGGAGAGAGAGATCCCAATGGACAGAGGGGAGGGGACTACTGGAGAGGGTGGTGCAGGGGAGGTAGCTATGAATACCAAGGAGGGAGCTACTGGAGAGGGTGGTGCATGGGAGGTAGTTATGGATACTAGGGAGGGAGCTATTGGAGATCTACAGGATCATATGATAGTACGTTTGCAGACTCAGGTAGAGGATTTGGAGGCGGAGGTGGCAACTAGTGATGTTTAGCTATTTGCACAGGAGTTAGAGCTGGTGGTGGTGCTGTGGGAGAGGGATAGTGCAGTGGAGAGATTGGCAGAGCTACAGGAGAGAGTGCGGGTTGGAGTAGGAGTACAGGGGCCTACGGGGGAGGTGATGAGGGAGATGCAGCGAGCACAAGTGGAGATAGACTACTGGTGGGGTTTATATGAGTAGGTGGTGTCGGTTAGTCAGTGAGCTCTTAGTTATTCTCAGATGCGGCAGGCTAGATCATAGTGATTGCAGAGGGTGTAGAGCAGTGGGGGTGTGATGGGTCTGCTGCGGAGGGAGAGATCAGGGGATGCAGGAGGGAGTGGTGGTTCGATGAGGCCTCCATGGAGAGATGGAGCAGGAGGTGCAGGCACTAGTGGTGGAGCAGGTGGAGGTGTTGGGATAGCATCTGGCCAGAGTGGCATTTGAGAGAGCATTTTTGCATGCATATATGTATTGTATCATTGTTTTTATTCTTTGGACTGTATCTTGGATGGCTCTTGGTAGCCGATTTTGTAGACTTCATTGTACTCTGATATATGAGATGAGATATATTAGGAGATCCCATATTTTGATGATATGCAGTTGATTATATATGGATGTTTATGCAGGGTGATGAGTTTATTGCTTAGATGGATATGTGTATATGTATGCATTGATGAGATGTTTCTTTTATGCATGTGTTTATGATGATTTATGATGTGAGATACTGACATATGAATGCAGGTTTATATATGGATGATTTGTTTTGATTTTTGATGTAATGCTTTTGTGTATGTAATGTTATGATGATGATGCATGCTTATGATAATTTATGAACAGGATTTTGGTGTTTCCTATTTTGATATAATGATGAGATGATTTATTTGATGATGTTAATGCAATGGTTGAATTAATGATGTTATGTATGGATATGCATCTAGATGTTTTTAGATGAATGTAATATGGATAAACAAAATGTAAAGTACAAATGTTTATATGATAATTTTTAAATGAATGCATATATATAATGGATATAAAATGTTAAAAACCAATGTTTTGTAAACAAAGGGATTTATGATTCTAAATGCTTAAATATGATTTAAGTATAAATGATAATGTGATGATACTATAACTAATGTTTTAATAACTACACCTTAATGCAATTTAAAAAGAGGATAAATGAATGCAATGTGAATGAATCCTAAAATGAGCATAATATGATACTTAGTTAATGGATGAATGAATGCACTTTTTAACTATTGTAGCATCCTAAAATTGTGACACTTGCAATTTCGACTGCATTTGGGTCTTCACGATGGCGATGCAACATGGAACCTGAATGGAGATCCCGAAACTTGTTCATGACACCAAAAACAGCATTTCTCATCACCTTGGCCTGATCCTCCTTGCACCCTGCTGCCCCTGGAGGTGGGACCATGGCGCCCAGTGCCCTGGTCCTTCAGGACTAGGGCACCCAGTGCCCTGGTCCCCTAGGACCATGGCGCCCAACGCCCTGGTCCCTGGCCCTATTTTGGGCCCAGTCTCGTATGGGGCTTCGGGTCTTTAAGTTTGCAAATTGGAAAATAATGTTTCCTGGTCGGCCTAAGGTCGGGAAAATCAGTCTTTTAACCCTAATTGGCAAGTATATAAACTAAATTTCCTCTCCCATTTTGGGGAGATGGAAAAAAGGTAGAAACGATATTCAAGCATTCAAACATTTAAGCATTCAAGCATTCCTTCAAGCAATTGATCATTCTAAGTCTCCATTCAAGGCTAAGTGTTGCATTCAAGACAAGGATTCAACCATTGAAGAGGAGATCACATACAACACATTACATGCTACATACATTACACCTTCGCATGTAAGAATACAAACATTCTTACAACAAGGTATCAGTACTTGTTTACATTACAAACATTTACATTTACAGCATTTTCATTTCTTGGTTAATTCCAAAACCGGGGTTTGACCTAAAGGAAAACCCCTCATCCCTAACCCCCCAATCATCCTCTCTTTTCTGTGTGTAGGTTGTAGGGACGTGGCTATAATTGAAGATCTGGAATCCTTGTGCAGAGACGAACAGATCCACCTTCGTTTCGCAGATTTTTCGGAGGACTGTGTGCACGTTGGGCGCCATTGTCCCGTCAACTTTTGCTCAAATTTGCAAAACAGCACCGTCTCAACATTTTACTACTAATTCTAGGTCTGCAGCTTCATCCTGTACCCCTATCTCTGTTTACAAGCGAATATTTCCTGCTTTTCATGCATTCCTAGTTCAATCTTTCTATCTACATTTCTTTACAAAAGAGGGTATCCTTGATGTCTTAACCCTTGAAACTTATATAGAATCCAATCTTGCATTACGTGGGATTGGATCTTGTGGGTTTCAACCCCTCGTTTGAATGTAAAGTCTCTCCTAAGTGAAAACCATCAACCCTAGTGACTCTCCCTTCTCTCTCCTTGGAGTTGGGGAGGAGAGAACAACTAGGGTTCGATTTTTCCGCTTTACATTTTGGTGAACCCGATGTGAACATCCTCATTCTGATTATTCATGGTTAAATCTGAAAATTTTGCTTCCCTAATTACATTTCCATGTTTGATCTTTTGCAAATTTTAGAGGCTAATTGCATAAAAACCCTAAAATTTTCTTTTAAGTAATTAAACTTGTGAAATGTTTAATTGTTAATGCTTGTTTCAGATCTACCCTTCTATTGCAAATTATCAATTCATATTTGTGCTTTAATTCTGAAAATTAAGTGGTTAAGTGTCAAAACCCTAATTTTTAAAACCTTCTTGATTCAACCTTTGACTGATAATTTGACTGATCAAAACACTTCCAAATCGGCTGTAACTTTGGATTCCGCAATAAAATCACAATATCTTTCATCCCTGAAAATTTGGAAAAAAGTTGCGAGGACCGTGTGCACCCCGAGCGCCATCGTCCCTGACATTTTTTCCGAAATTCCGAGAGCTAGATCTTACTGTATTTTTCTACTAAAATCTAGAAATTTGGCTGATTTTATCAAATTTAACACTTTCAAAATTAAGGTCAAAGTTGGTCTAGTGATTGCTTGGATTAAGGCTTCTAATCATTCAATTTTGAGATTGCAACTTTAGTTTGGCCTATCTACAGATCGTAAAATCACTCAATTTTTTCAGATTAGCTTTAAAATCATCATAACTTTCATCCCCGAAAATTTTGAAAAAAGTTGCGAGGACCGTGTGCACTCCGTTTGCCATGGTCCCACACATTTTTTCTGAAATTTTGGGAGATTGTCCTGATTGCATTTTACAGCTTAAATCTAGGAGATTGGCTGATTTTATTGAAATTTGCTACCTCTAAAATTCAAAATCTTCTCTGTTTCTTTAGTGCATGAGTTTTACGACAATAAGCCCTACTTACACTATTCCCGTTAGACGAAGCCTTAGAATTAAGTCTTTACAAGGTTTAATTACTAAGGAGATGGAACCTAATTTGAATGGCCTTTTTAATGAGGACATGGGTAATTCCTCTAATCCTCTTAATTATGAAGAAGCTCTCCATGAGGTTTCTGTAGAACAACTTTCAAAATTGGATAACCAATTTGATGATTTTCGACAATGGATGTCTCAAGAGTACCCTGATAGCGAAGCTCTTTCATTAATTGAGGGTCTAAAACGTATGGTTCAAAGTGATAAGAATGGAATTGATATTTTGTGTGGTATTGTACACATTGTGGATTCGAATGTGATGCCTATGAAAAGTTGTGCCGAAACCTTAGGTTATACACAACCTCCTACTCAAGTTAATCAATCTATTCCTTTGACAACTTCTATTGCTAGTATACCTACTTTTACATCAAACATAATGACTACTTCAATACAAGACATTCCTCCTATGATCACTAGTCATGGGGGCAATCCTTCTTCTTCAATCAACCCTCTTCCTTCATTCAATCCAACTTCTTCATTCATTCCTTCAATGAGTGTTCCTATTATATCTCCACAAATAAACATGACGCAAGGGGGCAATTCATTTAATCATTCCATTCCTCCTTGTAGTGTTCCTCCTTTCCAATCATCTCCTATGACTAACTATCATAGTGTCCCACCATCTTACTGTCTACCTTCTTTCAATAACATAACACCTCCATCACAATCTAACACGTCTAATATGAACTCTTCGACTGAAGCAACCATTAACAATCTTGCACAAACTATCTCTTCTTTACAGCAACAAATAGCCTCTATGAATCAATCTAAGTTTAGTGTGCCCACATTTGATGTTGCGAGCCCACTTTCTCTTGACATTGTCCGAGCTATTCCCCCTAAACATGTTGAAATTCCACATTTGGAGCTTTATAATGGTAAGGGTGATCCTCTAACACATGTTAAGACCTTTCAAACAATATGTACCGATTTTTCTTATGACCAAAGGTTGCTTGCAAAACTGTTCACTAGGACATTAAGAGATAAAGCCCTACAATGGTATTGCTCGTTGCCTTCCTATTCTATTACTTCTTTCGAACAACTTGCAAATGCTTTCATTCAACAATTTCAAAACAATATAAGTCCTAAAGTTACTTTGATTGATTTAATGCATTGTAAACAAGGTGTTAAAGAAAAAGTGACTGATTTCATTGGTAGATATAAGCATTTGTATGCTCAAATTTCCTTTCCAGTGCCTGACAATGATATTCAAAGAATCTTTATTTCTAATTTACAAAAAGATATTAGAGAAAAACTCTTGTTTCCTGAGTTTACTTCTTTCCAACAGTTGTGCGCAACTCTTCACAATTATCAACTGACTGTGAGTCAAATGGAACAAGAAAATCCTATGACTCCGAGTGATAAGGGTGATAGTAGTCAACAACCATTTGGGAAGTTTAAACCGAACAGAGAGTCCATTAAATTCAATGAAAACATCATCAACAACAATGTGAATGCAGCATCAGGTGTGCCTCCTATTTCTAAATTTTTCAAGAAAGAAAGAAAGTTTACTCCTTTGAATGAATCATTGCATAGTATTATGAATAAGTTATTGGAACAAAATGTGCTTACTCTCCCTCCTATAAGACAAATAGATCGTGCAAAGATTAATTCACCCTATTTTGATAACAAATCTTTTTGTCAATTTCATCGTCAACCTGGGCATGATACTGAAAAATGTTTTGCTTTAAAGGGGAAAATTCAAGATTTGATTGATAATAATACTATTTCTATTTCTGGAGTGAATGATAAAGGCAACACATCTGTAGCTCCTCCTAACCAAAATCTTAAGATTTTCACTGATCCATTGCCTTCTCATACCTCTAATGTGATTGATACTACTGATTCCTCTGTCTCACCTGATGATCTCATGTCCATGACTCCGAATGTGATTAACTTTGTGGAGCAGCTAGAAAATCCCTAAAGAACCTTCCATCACATTTGATTCCAGTGAAACTATCAGGGCACCTGATGGTCCTTTATATATAGTTGCAAAAGTAAAAAATACACCTTGCCGTGGAGTGCTTATTGATCCTTCTTGCATGGTTAATGTCATTACTAAAGAATTTCTTTTTACTTTGCAACTGAATCAAGTGATCTATGATGAAACAAATGTGGTTGTGAAATTATTTGATGCATTTTCTTCTCCTGCAATTGGTTCTATTACATTACCTATTGAGGTCCATAACAAATCCCCTAATGTGGACTTTGCTATTATTCCATCGTCCGAACAATTTCGTGTGAAGCTAGGCTATCCTTGGCTATCTTCCATGAAAGCTATTGCTTCTCCTATTCACAAGTGTTTGAAATTTCCCCATAATGGTGAAGTTGTTACTGTCAATCATAGTCTCTTTAAACCAGCTGAAAGAACTTCTAGCGTTCCGATTGATTACTTTTGGCCCAAACAATTCCAATCTCTTCCTCCGCGAAGTGATCATCTTTTCAAATCCTATCAAAAGTGGAAAAAAGATATGATCCTATCTCTAAGTGAACCTAGAACACCCAAACTTGACATTCCTATCGTTCTTGAGAAGGAAGTTCTTCCCTTGAAAGATAAAACCAATGCCTTTCCTCAAGAAGATTCCCAACCCATCCCTATGGATGTGACTATGTCTATATCTAATAAACTTCCTAAAAGTAGACATATCCCTCCTCATCATGATGGGCTTGGTCTCCTTCCTAAACCAAATATTGCTCCCTTATATGGAGCAGTTCCTCCTCCTTCCTCTTATGGAGAGAAGAGACCTTCCTCTTCTCCTATTATTCAACCTAAGAGACCACAACATAAACACCCAAGTGAAAAGGATGAGAACATTCCTCCTCCTCAATCTTCTCAACTTCCTACTAAGACTAGACGAAATCGTTCTGCACGTGAACGCCGATGAAAGTGTCATCTTAGAGCTCAGGCAGCTGCTTCTCAAACTTTGCAATCCCCAAAAACACCTTCAGCCAGTATTATTCCATTTTCTCCTCAGCCGAGAATCGAGCCGAAATCTCCTAAACATAAGATGCATGATGGTCTTGATCCTGTGCGAGTTAAAGATCCTATTTTTATAAATCTTGATGATGATATAGATGAAAATGTTATTCATGATGAAAATGTTACTCCTGTTCATTTTGATAGTGAATATGAATATGTTGATGTTGATAACCATTTATCTAATGAATTTTCTAAAGCACTTATCCTAGCTCCTAGACAAGAACAACGTGGCTCGGAACATGAACATAGCCCTTGTTTGGATCTTGTGATAGTTCCATCTGCTGTGTTGGATGTTCCTCCTCTAGTGTGTTTCCTACTTTCCCGAAATATTGATCAGCAAGATCAGGGGGTAGATGACGTGCTAGACTAGTTTCATTAGCATAGCAGATTCTCTCCTCCTACCTTTTGTTACTTCTTCTATGTGTTATTCTCACTCTTCTATTTGTTGTCCTTAGTGTTGTCTACTTGGGGACGATGCAAAACATTGAGATCTCTTTTGGTCTCTCTCATGTTGACTCAAAAGACACATGTGTTCCCTTCTTCTAGGTGACCTTCCTTGATTGGGGAATGAAGAACAATTATGCATACATACATATGATATACATGAATTATCATACAGCATACTGACCCCGAGGAAAGCGAAGTCACCTTGTGCTTTTATGTTTTGTGTCTATTATCCTTGGGCTTATCTCACACTTGGGGGCTAAATCCTTGTGGTAACGTGCTCCTTTCCCTTCTCATTTCTTATATGTATCACTACCTTAAAGAAATCACCCCTGGTGAGGCATGTGCAATCACTTTAACATAGGGGGCCATACATCCCGTCCATATCTTTTCAAGATACTTGAAAATTTCTTGACAAATTTAGCTTTGCCTTGAAAATGTTGATATCTTTCTTGCATGACTCATAGTGAGGGAGCCTTACTACTAACAGTCATGGTTCTCCCTTGTGATCTTCCCTTTTAGTTTGTCAATCGAAGTCGTAAGATCCTTAGTCCACTGGGGGCTTGGTGCATCTTGCCTCCTTGACGTGGTGAAAGTTTTTCAATGTCGTTTTCTTGTACTTTACCAGAAGTATTGGCGTACGCTTATACTCCCGCTAAAGTGGGGGCTAAATGTAGCGTCCTAAAATTGTGACACTTGCAATTTCGACTGCATTTGGGTCCTCACGATGGCGATGCAACACAGAACCTGAATGAGACCCCGAAACTTGTTCATGACACCAAAAACTGCATTTCTCAGCACCCTGGCCTGATCCTCCTTGCACCCTGCTGCCCCTGGAGGTGGGACCATGGCGCCCAGCGCCCTGGTCCCTAGCCCTATTTTGGGCCCAGTCTCTTATGGGGCTTCGGGTCTTTAAGTTTGCAAATTGGAAAATAATGTTTCCTAGTCAGCCTAAGGTCGGGAAAATCAGTCTTTTAACCCTAATTGGCAAGTATATAAACTAAATTTCCTCTCCCATTTTGGAGAGATGGAAAAAAGGCGGAAACAATATTCAAGCATTCAAACATTCAAGCATTCAAGCATTTCTTCAGGCAATTGATCATTCTAAGTCTCCATTCAAGGCTAAGTGTTGCATTCAAGACAAGGATTCAACCATTGAATAGGAGATCACATACAACACATTACATGCTACATACATTACACCTTCGCATGTAAGAATACAAACATTCTTACAACAAGGTATCAGTACTTGTTTACATTACAAACATTTACATTTACAACATTCTCATTTCTTGGTTAATTCCAAAACCGGGGTTTGACCTAAAGGCAAACCCCTCATCCCTAACCCCCCAATCATCCTCTCTTTTCTGTGTGAAGGTTGTAGGTACGCGGCTGTAATTGAAGATCTGGAATCCTTATGCAGAGACAAACAGATCCACCTTCGTTTCGCGGATTTTTCGGAGGACCGTGTGCACGCCGGGCGCCATTGTCCTGTCAACTTTCACTCAAATTTGCAGAACAACACCGTCTCAACATTTTACTGCTAATTCTAGGTCCGCAGCTTCATCCTGTACCCCTATCTCTGTTTACAAGTGAATCTTTCCTACTTTTCATGCATTCCTAGTTCAATCTTTCTATCTACATTTCTTTACAAAAGAGGGTATCCTTAATGTCTTAACCCTTGAAACTCATATAGAATCCAATCTTGCATTGCGTGGGATTGGATCTTGTGGGTTTCAGCCCCTCTTTTGAATGTAAAGTCTCTCCTAAGTGAAAACCATCAACCCTAGTGACTCTCCCTTCTCTCTCCTTGGAGTTGGGGAGGGGAGAACGACTAGGGTTCGATTTTTCCGCTTTACAACTATAAATGAATGTAGGCAATAATAAATGATAAAAGATGATAAAATGATGATAGATAATCAATACTATATGAATGCCTAGTAAATGATTTTTAAAATAATCACAAGACAATTTGATCCCATGAATGAATCTAATTATTGATGATTGATGCAATGATGCAATTGATTTAATGAAAACTAATGTAAAAAATGAACTATATGCAATGTTAAGTTAAGATGACGTGAATGTACTTAATGCAAGATGCAACTAAATGCGATGATGATATGACCATGAGGAATGTAAGGTTTGTAAGACTTTGCATGATGCATTGATGATGTATTAGAGTACTCGGTCGTGATTGTATCCAAGACCAGTTTTAATGGTCACTTTTGCATATAAAACCTACATATGAATGAATGAATGGGTGATATGCAATGGAATGCAAGGTATAAATAGATGAGATGAAATGACGATCCATAGTGCTCTATTTTCATCATTTAGCTTTAAAATGTTGGAAGAGAATACAAGCATCTTGACATAATGATTCAAGATGACCTGAGTATTCCTTACATGGATTTTAATATAGCAAGTTAATACAAATAACTTGATATAAGGGTCAAGTTGACTAGAGTATTTCTTGCAGAACAGACAAGGATTATCTCTGTTCATGCATGACTTGGATCATCCTCCTTGATCTTAGGCTGATCATATCCTGAGACAAGTGCATACCGTACTAAGAGATAAAACCTTTATCCAGTTTGGATGAGGTAGGAGGAACCAAAGGAAGAGCATTGTACCTACAAACAAATAGTATATACATAAAGAATAAAGAATAAGGATCCTTGGTAATGGTTCATGTTCATATGGTCGAGGTATATGCTGTAGTTAGCAAGCTGTAATGATCTATGACTGCATTTTGCATAAGATCACATAGCTTGGTGAACTTCCCACGTAGACACCATTAGTACATGCCCTAGAACTTCATCGGAAATAATGTGCAAATGATACAAAACAATGCTAAAAGATCCTGATATAGATAAACGAATGATTGTACTCACAAATCAACCAAGTATTTGATAGCTTAACATAATTTTCTTGTCAAAGAAAACATCACTTGTCTTTGTTTTTGGTAAGGAAGGATGCATCCTTGTTGAAGATAGTTTTGAGTGTTGATGTCAATTGTATGGTCAATTGGTAAATGGTCATCGTGTGAGTATTTTGTCGATGCTTGTTTTGGTATATGCATGGATGAGTATGTACAAGGTGTTGCCATGTTTTTGTGTGATTTTTCAATGGTTTTGTCGATGTTTTTGGATTTTGAATTGTTTTGAATGTTTTTGGTATTTTTGCGAGATATTTTTGAATGTTTTTTGGATTTTTGATGATTGTTTGGAATGAAGAACTTTAATGAATCATAAGACAATGTAGAATCCACTTCCATCAATAGGTTAAGGGCATTGCCCCCGGTTTAGACATGATTATGATAAAGCAGGATGCAAGACGTATGGAGTACTATCATAATTGCAGAGGAATAACAAGCCATGGTTTTGGATGGATGGATGTATGTATGAAGTAGATGTGATCGCAACAAGTCTGAAAGACAATGGAGCCATAGCCTTTACGAGTGGTTCCTGTTTGCTAGGTTTTCACCATCGTACTTACCCAAGGTGCCACCGGAGTGGTTGTTCACTATTTGGATGCATGATTTTTCTTTACTTTTTTTGAATGTTTTTGTATTTTCTTCAGGACATTTTTCTGAATGTTTTTGGTATTTTCTGGTATGTAGGGGAGCCTGATGCTCTGTATAGCTTAGGTATAAAACCATTTTAGGTGCATGCTATTGATTGGATCTGCAAGCGGTTCTCCTTCTGATGTAGCGAACTGATATGCCTCAGACCCGAACACAGCAGTGACAACATATGGGCCCAGCCAGTTTGATTCAAACTTTCCCTGATGTTCTCTATTTGGTTGATTACAAGGATTCTCTCGTAGAACAAGATCACCTACCTCAAATGTGTGAGGTCTGAATCGGTGATTGTAGCTTCTACTCATGCACTGTTGATAGGCTTTGAGATGATTGTATGCAGCTTGTCGCTTCTCATCGAGTAATTCTAAGTCTTGGAGGTGTGAGACTCTATATGCTTTATCATCAATTAGATTGTGTAAGGAAACCCGTAATGATGGTATCTCGACCTCAATAGGCAAGATAGCTTCTGCACCATAGACCAACGAATAAGGAGTTGCACCTGTAGGGGTTCGAATGCTAGTTCGATATGCCCATAGCGCTAGATTTAGTTGAACATGCCAATCACGGCCAGCATCATTGACTGTCTTCTTTAGGATCCTCAATATGTTTTTATTCGATGCTTCGGCCTGACCATTGCCTTGTGGGTAATAGGGAGTGGAAAAGCGGTGTTGGATATGAAATTTCTCACAAAGTTCACGGACATCCTGATTTTTGAAAGGAAGACTGTTATCTGTGATGATGGACATGGGCACACCATACTGGCAAATGATGTAGTTGAGGATGAAGGAGGCGATTTTCTTGCCGGTGACTTGGGTAAGTGGAACAGCTTCAATCCACTTTGTGAAATATTCGGTGGCGGTAATAATGAATTTATGGCCATTGGATGAAGATGGATGGATTTTACCCACGAGGTCAAGGCCCCATTGACAAAAAGGCCATGGTGTTGTGATTGGTTGCAGTTCCTGGGCTAGTGCATGTATCAGGTCGCCATGAACTTGACATTTCTTGCATTTTCTGACAAAGTAGTAGGAATCCTTTTCCATAGATGGCCAATAGTATCCATTATGCAGGAGTTTCTTGGCTAATGATGGACCACTTGAGTGAGTCCCACAAATTCCTTCATGGACTTCTTCCAAAGCCTTTGTTATCTCATCTTGTTCTAGACATCGAAGGAGAGTACCATCAAGACTGCGTCGGTATAGGGTTTTAGCAATAATGGTATATCGAGTAGTTTGGTGAATGAAGGTTTTTCGTTGGTTATTCGATTGGTTGGGAGGAAGGGTGTGATCACGGAGGTAGGTGTAGAATTCACCATACCATGGGGATTCAGAACTGACAAGGCGACATATCATTTCAGATTCGGGGATATCATAAGTGGGAATCCAAAGTTGTTCGACCAAGAACTCGTAGCATGTTGAATTTTGTGGAAGATCTAGTAGAGATGCGATGGTAGCCATGGCATCAGCAGCTCGATTCTGATCTCTTGGTATCTGCTCAAAAGTGAGAGTAGTAAATGATGTCTTTAGAGTGTCCACCATTTGCTTATATGGCATGAGTTTATCATCTTTGGTCTGATATTCATCAGTGGCTTGTCGAATGACTAGTTGGGAGTCGCCATATACTTGTAGTTCTTGTAATTTCCATTGTACGGCTAACCTGAGTCCTGTGATCAAGGCCTCATACTCTACGATGTTGTTGGTGCATGGAAATGTGAGCCTATAAGACTTCAGGATGCTATCACCTTGAGGTGTGATAGATAGAATGCTTGCCCCTGAGCCATGCTTAGTGTATGAACCATCAAAGTATAGTTTCCATGGTTGTGTTGTTGTGATCATGAATATCTCTTTATCTGGAAAATTGGAAATGAGAGGATGATTGCCTATGAGTGGTGCATCGACCAACTGATCTGTAGTAACTTGACCTTTGATAGCTTTACGGTCTACATACTCAATGTCAAATTCACTTAAAATCATCACCCATTTGGCCAAGCGACCTATTAATGCTGCTTTGCTGAGTAAATACTTGAGTGGATCAATCTTTGCAATGAGTTGTACCTTGTGTGTTAACAAATAGTGCCTCAGTTTAGTGGCTGCCAGGATTACTGCTAGGCAACCTCGCTCAATAGGCGTGTAATTGAGTAAACAACACACTCTTTTCCTTCTGCATTATGTTGTGCCAGTAGTACACCCAATGTTGTACTGGTTGCTAAGATATAGAGTAACAATGGTCTACTTGGATCTGGTGGGATCAGCAATGGTGGATTCATGAGATAGTCTTTAAGCGTCTGAAATGCTTGTTGGCATCGGGCATCCCACTGAAAGTGGATGTTCTTGTGTAGCAAGTGTGTGAATGGGTGACACTTATCAGCCAATTGTGCAATGAATCTTCAGATCGATTGAAGTTGCCCTTGTAATGTCCTTAGCTGACTAATATTCTTTGGAGGTGGCAAGTCCATGATTGCCTTAACCTTTGCTGGATCGACCTCAATGCCTTTGCTTGAGACAATGTATCCTAGAAGTTTCCCGGAGGTTACTCCAAAGACACATTTCTTTGGGTTGAGTCGAACATGGTATTGTTCCAGTCTATCAAAGATTTTATCTAAGATGTGGAGATGCCCTTCTCTGGTGAGTGATTTTGCTAGTAAGTCATCAACATAATCTTCCATCATAGTATGCATCATGTCATGGAAGATGGTGGTCATTTCTCTTTGATAGGTTGCTCCTACATTCTTGAGACCAAAAGGCATTACATTCCAGCAATATGTGCCCCATGGATAGGTGAAGGTTGTCTTATGTTGATCTTTTGGTGCGATCTTTATTTGATTGTATCCTGAAAAACCATCCATGAGTGAAAGCATGGCATGTCCTACTGTCAGATCCACTATGATGTCAATATTTGGTAAGGGGAAGTCATCCTTAGGACATGCCTTATTCAGATCTCTGAAGTCAGTACAAATGTGGATGCCCCCTTTTGGTTTGCCAACAGGCACAATATTGGAGATCCATTCTACATAATCAATTGGCCTAATGAAACCAACATCTAGGAGTTTCTTGAGTTTAGTTTTGACTAGTACTGCAATTTGAGGATGCATCTTACGAAGTTTCTGCTTGACAGGTTTGGCTCCTTCTACTACGGCGAGGTGATACATGACTAAATCAGGATCAAGCCCAGGCATGTCCGCATATGACCATGTGAAGTTGATCTAACACTTCTGGAAGAACTCTAAAAATTTAGGCTGTTCCTCTGGAGTGAGAAGAGATGCCAGATGTATGATATGAGGATTTTTAGGAGTCCCCACATTGTACTCTTTGGTTTCCTCGATGAGAATCGTTGATCATTCCTGTTGTGTACTAGCAGGGAGAATGTCAAACCCTTCATCCTCGGGCACCTCAGAGAGGTTTTCACCATTGGATACGCTCTTTCTTTTTACTTTTTTCAGATCAAACAGTGCCATAGTGTGGTTTTCACTGGAAGATCCATGTTTTATTGTTATATTTTTGCAGCTGAAAGGTTTGGCATCTACCCCGAAGTATGTTGTGCTATTAAGTTCAATGGAAAATCTAGCTTTGTGATCCCCGCTTGGTAGGTTATCCCTTAATTCCAAAAAGTCAATGATGGCCTCATCATTTTGGAAGAAGTCAAGACATGGGGGATTTGGTTGGTTCCATTCGATGAGTTCAGGGTGGATAATGGGTATTACTTCATCGATTAGGTTAAGTTTGTTAGATGTATCAGTGAAGGTTAAGACGTTATGGTGAAGGTCATTGATGGTACTCTCCCTGTCAGAATCAGGTATAGGATGAGACGTAGGGTCTGTGGAAGATGTTTCTAGTTCAGGAACCCAAGTGGTCTTTATCTGTGCTTCTCCGTAAACAGGGATGTCTTTGCGTGGTGGAGGTGGTGATGTGTCTTCCTCATCTGAAGTATTAAGTTGTACAAAATCAAATTCCCACTCATGTGAGTCGGTCTCTGAGTCACTTTCTAGCATCCGATTACTATACCATATTGGGATGTCTTTTGAGTTAAATACTATAGGTGTGATTGGTTGATGTACCTTTTTAGTGATCGGTGCTATAAGATGGTTGATGGGGATCAAGGAATCTAGTACAGGGAGTATCGGTAATATTGACTCAGTGGTTTCTGCTGGAACTATTGGTGCCATAGATGTTGCTACGGGTTTTGATACAGTTGCTGCTACTAATGGTACTACTGATGGGATTACTGGTTTGATTGGTGGGATGATTGGCATTGGTGATAGTTGTGTTGGAGTTCTGAGCCTCGGTGGGGCAGTTGTGATGGTGTTTGAGGCTACTTTGATAATTAAAGGTGTCCTTTTTGCAATAGGCTGACATAATGGTTTGTTGGGTTTTCCTTTGAATTTTAATTTAGGAAAAATCTCTTTTTCAAAGCCTAGGCCTATATTACCTTTGGGTTTTAATTCCGGCAGTAGAGGATCATGTCGTCCTTGTTTGCAATATCCCAAAGCACTCTGACCATCATACCCCATTCTTTGCATAATGAGGAGACCTTTGCCATACTAATCCATGGGAAGTCTAACTTGTGGTATATCGGTGGTGATGGGATCTTTATAGATCCAGTCCGCTAAGTCCTCCTCTTGGGTTTCTTCTTCTTGACTCTTTCCAAGGATGAAAGGTGTCAAAGAACATGCTGGTGTGACTAGTGGTTGTTGGAGTACCTGCTGTGGTTTACCATGTGTTCTCGAAGAAATGGGCATTTGTCCCACACAAAAGAGTTCACTCAAGTTGTATTCCCCAGGACCTTCCTCTACTATCTTCATCTTAAGCTTTTCTTGCTTTGGTATAGTGGTGTTCGAACTAGCAAGAGAGGCGAGACTTATATATGATGTGGAGGAAATGGCTTCTCTATTATTGGGAACGGTAATCTCTAGTTGATGGTTGATATTATGATAGTATGCAAAGGGATTTGCATTGCCCAAGATTGTGATCTCTAAACTGTTATGTGGGAACTTGATACATTGATGGTAGGTAGATGGAACGGCTTGCATGAAATGTATCCAAGGTCTTCCTAACAATAGATTATATGGTAGAGGAAGGTCCAGAACCTGACAGGTGATGTGCTTTACCATGGGGCCCACTCAGATTGGTAGCACCACAACTCTCATAGGCTTTGATTGTGATCTTCTTACGAGGATCCACTGATTCTATTGCATATCCCAATGCTATGACCAACTGTAGTGTACAAATATTCAGGCCTGCTCCATTATCGATCAAGACTCACTTGATCCTATGCTGGTTGATAAATCCTTCGATGTGGAGTGAGGCGTTATGAGGTTGCTAGAAGGAAGAGTTGTCACTTTCGGAAAAAGTGAGACAAGGTGATGACTTTAGACTTCCAACAATGGCTTGAAATTGGTCTGTATTCAAGTTTGCAGGGACTGACGCCTCTAGGAGTGGTTGATCCAAGATAGTTTTATGAGAGGGCGATAGGCGCAATAGCTCTAAGATGGATTTAATCGCAGGCATTTTGTCTAATTGTTCCACAAGATTGTACTTCTTTGGGATGGAGGTGGTGCCTTGTGGAGCTGCTTTTATGGTAACTTTACCGTGACGTGTAACAACATTGCAATTTGAGTTGGGATTTTTGAAGGTTATGGTTGCAACTTGTTCACTGGCATCATATAGATGATTTACAGTGTAATTATACGTAGCCTGCAGATAAACTGTGGTATCAGTGCCTCACTGGGAAGTGGAAGGACCCCTTTGATCTTGTGATGGAAGTGGATTTTTGAACATTAGATGATCATTATTTGTTGTTTTTGGGTCATGTCCTTCAATTTCAATTTCTCCTCAGTCAATAAGATCCTGAATAAGATCTTTTAATAAGTTACAATTACTTGTCTTGTGTCCTCTTCCTTGATGGAATTCACAGTGTTGAGTATCTCTCCACCATGCCAGTTTGACTTGAGGCTCATAGTTTGATAGCTTAGGTAGAGTGACCAAATTTTGAGAAATGAGTTGTCGCAATACTATTTCAATGGGTTCCCCTAAGGGAGTGTATGTTCATTTTTGTTTTTGCTGACGAGGTCTAGGTTCATCATGAGATGTGATGCAACCTTGATTGGAAGGAAAATTTGTGGTATTCTGAGGTGGAGGATTTTGTCCTGCAAACCGAACCACGGGTTGTGCATTTTGGATAGTCCAGGCATCCACAACCCCATCGTTGACGATATTCTTGTTTTTGTTCCAGAAGCTTGGTTTATCACTATTGAAGCGTGGGCAAGGACCATCTTTTGGTTCATTAAATATTTTGATGAGTCCTTTCTTGATGAGTGCCCATTCACACTTCAAACCCTTGGTGATCATATCATTAAAAGAGTCTATGTCTTTGGCATCCAGGTGAAATTCCATTTCTTCGTTTAAGTTGGAAATGAATATTTCCACTAGTTCTCGTTTAGGCAACTAAAGAGAATGTCTACTAGACATTTGGTGCCATCATTGTAGGAATATTGAGAATAGTTCACCTGGTTTTTGTTTAGTGTTGCACAGATCAGCCATGGTGATGTCGCGTTCAATATTATGGGAGTAATGAGTGAGGAATTTCAGGATAAGTTCCTCAAATGTTCTAATGCCACCTGATAGTTGGGAAAACCATGATGTGGTTGTTCCTCCCAAGCTTTGGGGAAAAGGCCCATTAGGTATGTGTCTTCATATGCCACTTTGAGACAAGCAGAATGAAATTCTCTGACATGATCACGAGGATCTCCCTTTCCTCTATATTTTTCAAATTTTGGTGTTTCAAATCCTTAGGGAAAGGGTGGCATATAAAGATTCCTATCAAAAGGATAGGGACAAATGTCATTGAGTGAGAATTGGTTAGTTTTGACACCACTATGAAGTTGTTGGGCGAGATTCTTGACTTGTTGTCGCAACATCTCCATTTCATTTGGAGGAGGAGGTGGTGGGTTACCTCGAGGAATGTTATATCTGATGGGATCTCTACCTCTTTCCTCTTCATGGCGACTTTGTCTTTCTGAGGCTTGTCTTAATTGGGAAAGATCAAAGTCAGAGGGGAGTTTTGCTCCTTCTTGAGCGAGCTTTAAGAAGTGAGCATCCACATTGCTCCTGAGTATTTCATCAAACAATCTATTAAAGAGAGGGTTATGCTGAGCCCTTTCTATTGTTGCAGGAGTAGGAGTACTTGGGTTTTCGTCATTTGCATTTCCTCCAAGTGCTTCTTGAAATTGATTGAGATTTTCTTCTTCTTCTTCTTCTATTTCTATTTCTCGTTGCCTTGACTATGATCGGGTTTGAGCCATTTTGCTTATGAGTCTTTGTTGAAGTAGAGTGAAAATGATGATGAGTTTTTGATGAAATGAGAGATTGATGATTGGTGAATTGTGTTGCATGTGGATCTCTAGCACTTTTAAGGTAGATGTAACCGAAATTCCTTCTTTGAATTACTTGCTTGTTTTGATAAGGTTGGATGTGATAAGGTGTAGAGAAATTTGAGATGTGTTACAGATTTAACTACCTAGTAATGAGAGGATTCACTCATGAACTAGTTCTAACCTGCGTAGATGTCTCTTAGGATGAGCTTATCCTAGATGTAGAAACAATCTAAAAAGAGTGAGGGGATGTGTTTGATTTCAAGCAATATCTAAAAGAGAACTTGGGACAAGAACCTCTTAGTGTTTTGAGAGTTGGAACAGATTGATGATGAAGTGATGATGTATGAATAAGATGATGGATGAAAATGTTTTCAACTTTAATAAAAACTTTGTGTCACAAATGGGACAAACTCTACCTCTTCCCTTTCAGGTGTTGGTGGTATTTCTCAAGCTGTGTTATAGGTGATACAGATGTTTGGGAAAAAATTGGGATTAATCTTACCTCCTTGGTTTTTGTGATAACTCAAAGCTCTATATTGCATAAAAGCTCTGTGGTTCAATGATTCTGAATCAAATTCATTTGTTTTGCCTTGAAGGTAGAGACGCATGTGACGCAAAAAGACACTCTGTGAGACAAAGATTTGTCTATTTATATAGAAGAATTTCCTCTTTTTGATCAAAGCCTTTGAGCTTAATGGTCTTCTTTTCAAGTTGATATTCTGATGATGCTTCTTCTTTCGCAAGATGTGAAGAATGGTCATAAAATTTTGACTCTTTGTTGTTTTGCACTTTGTTTTTGATGTGTTTGGTTGTTTTGAGAAATGTTTGGTTGGATGAATACTTTTGTTTTTCTTTTGGGAAGTGATTTTTTGATTTGATGTTTCTTTGACTAGAAAACAAAGCAAGCACACAAACACAAGAATGTAGCCTCAAAGGCACAAATGAGTATGGGTCTAGATCAACCCAATCCTTGGACTTGTATATGACCCTTCCTTTAGATGTATTTTAAGGTGTATTTCCAAAGCCTGAAGTCGGCTCAATTTGCACTTGGTCTTTAAAACGAACACACTTCAAACAGTTTTTATCACTAAGGTCAAATGGCCAGTTGTGATAAATTTAGCCCACATCTTGATATTTCTTCGACTTTGGTACTACATACCTTATGAATCCCACCATGGCAGGTAAGGATGTGATATACTAAGTCTTGCACGAGCATAACAAATAGATGATCCCTATGATGGGGGAGTCACCACTTTTATCAAGCCACAAGGGACTTTTCAAAAAGCTATGTTTCTACTCAAGGAAATATGTATGGTGAGTATCTTGGGAGCAAAACCATCTATGCTCTTGCACTAAATTATATCGCAAATATCCTCAATCAATAGAATGGGTGGGATACTACTTAAAGGTGTTTAGTCATGTTCAATGTTTTTGGACATAAGTTCATTCTGCAGTGACTCATTTAAGAGCCTTCTAACTAGTGGTGGGGCCCATTTGTCCTTTCGGCTAGTTACACTGTAGGAAGAGCTATACCCAAGGCTATAGCTTTCGCTCTCACCTGATTTCTATAGCGGCTCGAAGGATTTACCGCTCGAGGTCATTCCCAAGAGTATCAATCCCTTGGCAGGCCTCTCTTAAAAAGATTAAATTTGAGTGTTACTAACACTTTTCTCTTACACCTAGGACCACAAAAGCTAAGGGAGAGGATAGTGTGTGTTAGAGGTAGGACCACTCGACTGACTTTTTGCACAAGTGTGCCAAGCACGAAAGACACTTATTCTTTTTAATCCACCATTGCAATGTGATCTAACTATTTGGAGATGTTGCTCCAACAGCCATGGTGTTCTTTTTAACTTCAAAGGCAATGTGTTTTGTAAACTAGAATTTGGAAATCCTAGTCAACTTAATGAAATACACGTTTGCTTGAAGTAAAATTTATTTGTAAAAATCAAAACAAATGGATTGTGCATTTTATGTGCACCAAATTTGAAAGTGTGGATTGTAAATCTTTTTAGTTTGATACAAGGAAATCAAATTTGTTTGTTGATTTTAAGCACCAAAAGACAAGTGATCCTAACTAGAAAGCAATGAAATTTTGTTTGTGTTCAAGTTTTAATGCACCAAAAGAAAATTTGTGATTTTTAATGGTTCATTTTAACCTATACAAACAACAATGTGTTAGTAAAATCGATGTCCAAGGGGGGGCTTCCACAAGCCTAAAATTTTCACTTTTTTGGTTACAATGCAATTTTTACGACATTCTATTACAATAACGCTAGTCTGCATTTGAACAGAGGCGCTATTTAACATAGAAGTGCTGAAAGAATGGGAAAGCCAGAGAGGCAAAAGCGCTAAAAGATTTCAATAGCGCCAAAATAATGACAAAAGCATCAAAACAAACCCAAAAGTACTGAAATTTGGACAATAGCGCTATTGTAAGAACAATAGCGCTAAAAGAATAAGTGTCGGTAGCGCTAGAATGTGTTTAATAGTGCCAAAGTGCAACCTGTGTGACATTTTCAACATTCAGACATGTTAGTTTGTTAAAAAGATGATATTTTTTTTGGTGTTTCGATTCACGTCGGGTTCACCAAATGATGCCCTGCAAAATGGACAAGGTTAGTCTAAGAGATAAACAACACAAGACACACAAGAAAATTGTTAGTGTTATTTAATCAAAGACTAATCTAAATAGGCATACCAAGAGAGACACTAAAAACATGAAAGCATATTTAACTAAAGAAGCAAATATGATGAAGCATCTCCAAATACCTCCTAACATGCTCTTAGCTCTTTCTCCCTTATTCCTCTCCTCTCCAAGTTCCAAAATAGTGTAGCTCTCAGTAGTTTTTTGCACTATGGATGCTTATGGAGGATTGAGATTGTAGTATTGTGCTCCAAATCTGAAAATGAAAAGCTAATACTAAGCTATTGATACTAAAATGATTTACTTTATCCAAGATGACAATACATGAGTTAATTATGCTAAAATGCTCTCTTAAAATGTCTATAGCTTAAATGCATACAAGTTTTCAAGATCTGGATTATGAAGAAATGGGCTCTATTTATAGGAAAAATGGAGCAATGAATGGTTGAGATTGAGTAATCTCAACAAGGGTCAAGATTGAATGATTTCAAATCCATGTGAGGGCTTTCAACCCAACCCCAGGATGACAAGTGTCAATGTGAGATAGGTTGAGAGTAGAGGGAATAAGCATTAAATGCTTGATATGACCTTGGAAGTTAAAGTCAAGGTTGGTTGAATGAATAAACTCTTTATTCAAAGAATAAAACTTTTATCCAATGGATAAACTCTTGTGCAAATGTGAAATGGATGAATATGGTCAAAACAATAAATGTTTGGGGAGACAATTTTGAAATAACCATAAATAGTTATGTAAGAGCCATAAATGGTCTTGGAAGACTTTGGGGGTTAATTTGTTGAACACACAAAGCATTAAATGCTTTTCAAAGACTTTGGAGTCTTTGAGAAGTGACTCCATTTTGCTTAGGAATGTGACAATAATTAGGGGATGGATTAGGCTAATTAGGAAGGGGTTAGAAGAATCTAGAAGGGGATTAGATTTTGCAAGTAGATTTGGTGGGTGAGGGAAATAAGGATTTTATTAAAATAAAAATTCATTTATTTCAATAAATGTGTGCAAGTTGCATTTGTAGGAAAATGCAAGTGGGGTGGGGATAATGATTTAAATAAATGTTTTATTTAATTTATTTAAAAGAGGAATAGGGGGATTTTATTAAATAAATAGATTTTATTTATTTAATTGATTGGAATTTGATTTAATGAATTAATTAAAATAAATTGAATAATTTATTTAATTAATAGAAGAATGTTTGGGGATGAATTATTTAAATATTTATTTAATTAACTGATGGTTAGTGGATATTTAATCAAATAAATAGCGAATATTTATTTAATTAAGCTGGACAGATTTGTGTGACTACAGTTTCTATAGGCATCCATGTTAGGTAATGTAGTATGATCAGAATTGAAAAAGATATCATTGTCATACTCATAAGAACTCATGTTTGCGAACTCTTGAGCCTCTTTAGTTTCTCTTCTAGATTTTTGAAGATGGGTTTCAACCATGAACTAGGTATTGACCAAGATGTGTGAGACTAGATGAAAATGGAAAAAGTATGGAAGACCAAGAGTTGGATGGAATGTAAATTAATTTGAGGTGTACTTGCAATGTACAAAGTGTAAGACCAAGTATGTATGTAGTAGAGTAGGTGTGGCTTCCAAAGAGATGATAGTTTCTCTTGATGAGGTAAGTTGACCTTGACTCTAAGTAAGACCAAATGAGACCCAAAGGTGATAGACCTTGATGAGGGACCACTTAGCAAAATGTTTTTGTATGTAGTGTGTTGACAAAGTATGATGAGGACAAGCAAGTGACCTTTTGACTCAAGTTTAGACAAATGTAAATTTAATGCAAGATGTAAAGCAATGATGGACTTTGTGAGACCCAAAGACAAGTTGAATGCTAGATGAAAACCTAGAGAAACAACCTAGGAAGCTCAAGAATTCTGAAACTGATTGCTCTTGTTTGCTGGACTATAAAATTTTTCCACTTTGTGAAGTTGTTGGTTGTGACCAAATCTGAATGTTTGGCTATTTTTCATAACAAGAGGACATAATGTTGATGAAGACTCAATGTTTACAAGTGTTTAGACTCAAAATGACTCCAAGAAAAGTGTGTTGTTTGATGTAAAAATGTTTTGCATACACTTGAAGACACAAAAGACACAATGGTTTGCTGTTTGGTCTTGAATATTTTGAATGTTTAAAATAAGTCAAGCATAATTCTTATGGTTGGCCAAGACAATAGTTGTTGATCCCACATGAGGTTTTACCCCCGAGGCTACGCTATTCAGAGCGGATACTTAGATGTTTGACCTCACTGGCTCCACCCTCGGCACTCACTTCTCGTGTCATCCAAGCATTAGTCCCCATGAAAACTCCTCATGGTGAACTTTGTATCTCTACTAAGAACTGTATGTGTGTGGGCAGCTACTAGAGGTCCGACCTTCTGCCTCAACAACTAGAGGGATTTTGGCTTCTAAAACAAAAAGGTGCTAGTAAGGGCATCCGCTCGTGTGGCCATACATGTGGCACTTTCAGCTTTGTAAATATAGAAGACTCCCAGCTAGTAGGGGTTATGCCCTACAATTGATCAAATAAATTTGATCAAATGGGTTTATGGAGAGACATAGTGTCGGTATGAACTAATCAGCACACGTTATCCATAGTTTTCACCATGAATACAGTTGTTTATAGTGGTTCGAAAGAGGTGGGTTTTCCTCGCTATCACTTGGGTTGTTCTCTTCTCACTAGTAGTCCTAATGACCACATGGGAAGATAGGCCCTCTAAAGATTAAACAAAAAGAGCCTATTGCTCAAGACACAAAAGACAATGATTCAATTTTAGTGCACTAATTGAAGTGTTTGCTAGTCTATGAAAACAAGGCACATAATAAAAATCTGAAAACCCTTGCCAAGGACCTACAACAAAGATTTATTAGTAGTTTGGATTGTTTGAAATAATCATCCCTTCCTGCAAGCACACAAGTTAGGTAAATTTTAGATCCAAAAGACTTTGTGAAATAGGGGCCTTCAACAGTGCATTTTGTTGACCAAATCAAAGATCTAATTCATCATAAAACAAGACCACCTGTAAAATTTCAAGAGATTTCCAGAAATATAAGAAAATCCAAAAAATTTGCTAATTTGCTCCAAAAATTAATTTTTTATGAAAAATCATAAAAAGTTCATATAAAATGCAAAATCGATCCAACAAATATGAAATTTTTACTGGAGAGTCTTGATGGTATTCCAAACTTGCATAAAAATATTTCTGCAACAAATCCAAGCAGTTTGTGAGATATGAGTAAAATAATGCAAAACCCTAATTTTCAAAGATTTGATTTTTGAGGAATGATTTTGCATCAAATTTAAAATCACAAAGAACAGATCCTATGTATAATTCTCAGAGATTTCCAAAAATTTAAGAAAATCTAAAAAATTCGATAATTTTCTCTCAAAATTAATTTTTAATGAAAAATCATAAAACATTCATATAAATTGAACAAGTGATCCAAAAAATCTAAAATTTTTACTAAATCTGTCTGATAATTTTCCTGACCTATACAAAAAATATGATGCCAACATTCAAAGCCATTTGTAAATATGATCAAAATAAGGAAAAACCCTAATTTTTAAACATCTAATTTTTAGGGAAATATTTTGCATAAAAATTAAAATCACAAAGACTAGATCCTATGTATAATTATGAGAGATTTCCAAAAATATAAGAAAATCCAAAAAATTCTCTCATTTTCTCTCAAAATTAATTTTTTATGAAAAATCATAAAAAATTCATAGAAAATGAAATTATGCTCCAAAAATTCTGAATTTTGGATTGAGAGCTCCTGATACTTTCTTCAACCTGCAAAAATCATTTGGTGCAAAATTTTCAAGCTGTTTGTGAGATATGATCAAATCTCTCCAAGATTTTGATTTTGTGTCCAAAACCCTAGCTACACAAGATTATTCTCCAAATTGTTTTACAAAACAAGAATATAGGGTTAGAAAAATCTGCAAAAAACATAGATCTAACAAAAATACATGTCCCATGGGGTGTGCCAAAATATTTATGGTGAAAATGGATAACAATAATAACAATATTGAAAGGCTAAATGAATTCAACCACAAAACCCTAGTCTAACAACAACAAAGATCCACCATAACATAAGAAGATTACCTAAGACAATGCAAATCAAATGAAATCACAAAGATTATACCATCACATGTCCAATAGGGTTTGGATCTCCATTCTTCCTATCTCCATTGATCTTTCTTGATATATTTGCTCTCAGATTTTATGTGCACAAGAGCTCAACAAAGAACGGAATGTGGTTGCAAGTAGGGTCGCCTATGTTCAAAAGTGTAGTATAGTCAAGTAGTGAATGGGGGGGTTTGATAATGAAGGAAGCATTTTCTTATATAGAAGACACTATATGAAATAGAGTGATAAGATTGAGAAGTGTACAAGGAGGTCGGCTATGATTAGAAGGTAGGTAAAAGAAATAATAAAATAATGAAAGGGGTAGGTAGTGTATGAATTAAGAGATGAATGACATGTGTCATGGGTAGAAAAGGTTAATGAATTAATTAAATAAATAAAGATTTATTTAATTAATAGAAGGAGTGAGATCAATTAAATAAATAAGATATTTATTTAATTTAGAAAAAGGAAAATTTAAATAAATAAATGTATTTATCTAAGTGAGAAATAAGGCTAGAAGAGGATAAATGAATTAATTAAATAAAAAAGGATTTATTTAATTAATAGATGAATTAGGCTAAATTAATTAAATAAATAAAGATATTTATTTAATTAGATTGGACAATTTTAGGTGTCTACACTATTTATATTAATTCTACTTCTACATTCACTAGGCTTGTGTCCAAATTTGTTGCAATAATGACAATTTCCACTGAAAGAATATCCCCTTTTCTTATTTCTACAATCATTTTCTTTGTGTCCTACGTGATTACATGAAAAGTAGTTTCCTTTGAAAGATTAATACTTGGAAGAAATAGGAGGAGGTCTTTGGTTCATCACAAACTTTCTAAAATTCTAGTTAGGCATGCAATTCTTCTTATCTTTAGTAGAATTATTCATTTATTTCTTGACTTTGCCATTTTGCTCATTGATCTTCAATAATTCACCAAACTCTTCATTACTCTAAAACTGGAAGACAAATTCTCATATCTCAGTTCAACCTTTCAGGTTTAGGCCATTACTAATTTGTTCTTTAGCATATTTAAGTTTACTTTTCAGATTCATCACTTAATCTAATTTCAAACATTCTCTAGTTTTCTCATCAATCTTTGTTTCACATTCATCAATAACCTTCTTTCCTCTATCGAATAATCCCTTTAAGAGATAAATATTCTCAACTACGTTCTTGTATTTATCTCTACACTCATCCACATCAACCAATGTAGATCTCAATTCTCCTTTCATATCAATAACTCCTTCAACATCATCCCAATCACATTATTCTAAAGAATTAATATTATTCATCTCTTCTTGAAACATACTGTTGAATACTTTGGATCTACCTCAAGTGGTTAAGCTTATTCAAGAGGAACGTTGCTTTGATACCAATTGTTGAACACACACTATATACTGAGAGGAGGAGGTGAATCAACAATAACTAAAATTTTAGACATCACTCTTGCATATAAAAAGTTTATTCCAAGCATTCATTTCAATGAGTATTAAATGTTAATATCATAATATCATTCACATCAAACATACACAAACACCAATATTTTATGCATGGGAAACCCAAAGTGAAAAAAACCGCAATGAGCACCCAACTCACAGAAATGATCCACCTTATAAAAATGTTTTACAAAAATGGAGCTCGTTGCTTCAAACTTAAAGACCAAGGCTAATTACTCTTGGTGAAAGTGTAGTGCCCCTCTCTTTTGACTTGACATACCTTATATTTATGATCTTTTTGTGTGTGGCTTTGACCTTTTTGGTGTTGGTCGATTTTGGTTTTGGATTATGATGCTTGACTGTGTTTCCTCGATTTCTATGTGACTTTGATATTTCATGTTATACGGATGGTTAGAATTGTAGATGTATAAAACTGACCATATTCCTAAATGAATATTTTATGTTCATTCTCTATTTAATTAAATCTAATTTAATTAAATTACCTGTATTCCTCTATTTAATTAAGTAAATTACTCAATTAAATTCATTATACCCATTTAATGAATAAATCATTTTATTCAATTAAATCCCTTCTATCCACTTTTAATTAAATTCAAATTTAATTAAATAGTTATCCTAAATTGAATAAATCTAATTTATTTAATTTCCCCAAATTGTAGCCAAATTGAAGTAAATTCATTTTATTTCAATTAAATCCTATTATCCCTCCATCCACTTGCAAAATCCTACATCTCCCACTTGCCTCCTAAACCCCTTCCTAATCTCTTCTAGACCCTTCTAATTACTTCTAAATTAACCTAACGCATCTTCTAAACTTTGTCACATCCCTAAGCAAGGGGAAGTCACTTCTCAAACCCTTAAAGTCTATGATAACCATTAAAGGCTTCAAATCTTCAACCACTTAATTTTCCAAAGTCTCCCAAAACATTAATGGTTAATTCAACCCTCTTACATGGTTAGAGACTTTTTGTCTAACTTAACCTTCATCCAACCCAAGGGTCTCATCAAGCCTTTAATGCTTTGACCATGATTATCTCTTAATCATTTGCACAAGAGTTTATCCTCGGATTAACTCTTAATCCAATGGGTAAGCCTAACTTAAGCTAAACCCTTATCTCTAGATGACCATGAGGTCTTCTCAAGAATTTATTGTCTCCAACCCCTTCACTCAACCCAACCCTATGTTGACATTTGTCATCACTTTATTGGTGCCAATTGCAAACATGGGTTCCCAACTTTTAAACTTAACCCTTGATCAACTCTTTCAATCCTGACCATCCATTGCCCTATTTTTTCTATAAATAGAGCTCTTATTCCTCCATTTAAAAAATCCAAGTTGGTAGTATCAAACTTATGCTCAAATACATTCAAGCTTTCATACCATTTTTATCTTCATCATTTTAGCCTCTCTTTTAGATAGAAATTAATCTAAATATGCATGTTTAGAATACTTTCTATTATCATTAGCTTAAATCATTGAATCTTGTCATCTTATAGTTAGTTTATTGCATTTCTAGAATCATGCATAGCTTAGGATGCATCTCATATTAAATCAATAAAAAGCATTCCTCGTTCTTGCATTTGCCATCCCTAAACCATTTTGCTCAGTGATCTGAGAGTAAAAATATTGGTTTGAGGGACCGTGTAAGATAGAGAACCATGGGACCCACCTTGGGAAGCTGAGTGATACTTTATTACTCCATAGCTTGCACCAAGAAGTCATGTGGGTGTGTGAGCAAGGCTCCCTAGAGCTCCATTTTTCACATATTGAGTTCTATCGACCCACTTTTCTCGCATACATTTTTGGTGCCCACCATGGGGCATCACCCCATATATCAAATCGGTTTTTGAATTTAACCACTTTTGCAGGCACGTGAGAAAAATGAATTAGCGCGTTAAGTTAACTATTTAGCGCATCCGGTTAACAGCCTAGCGCATTCGGTTTACTGTTTAGCACGTGGAGTCCATCATCTAGTGGGTAAAGTCCATTTATCAGTGCATAATATTACTAATTTTTCGTGTAGGTCTCAGCGTGGAAGAAAAACAGAGCAGCGCTTTCGGCACATAGAGTAGTGCATCCCAAATACAATGTAGTGCATCATATCCATCTTTTAGCGCATCTCTGTTATATTGTAGTGCATACAGTTTGTTCTGTAGCACATCACAGACAGAAAAGAGAAAATTAATTTGTAATAGAAACTAAAATTTAGACTTGTGGAAGTCCACGAAATTTTCCTTTTTGCTAACAAATTGACTAGTTTTCTACAGGTTACTGACAGTTGATTGCAGGTTTTGAATCCATTCTATTTAGGCTAGAATTAATGTAGTTTAAATTTTTACTAACTTTTCTAAGTTAGCCAAAGTTCAAATTTCTTTCTTTTCTTGTTTAAATAAAATTAAACTCACTTTTATTTTGGGCAAATAAAACAAACAACAAATTAAAATCTTTTTTTGCTTTTCTAGGAGAAAATTTCTCACTTTGGGCTCTAAAAAGAACAACACAAAATTTTGTTTTCTTTGAAACGAACTTAAAAAGAACCTCACCATCATTTGGTGTATAAAAGGATTCACTTTTGAAATTTTGCAAATGAAAGAACCTCACCTCAAAAGGCTTTGTTACAATTAAAGAGGGAAGTTATTCCCCTTTTGTTTACTAATTTTTTTTGTTGACCAAATCAAACCTTTTGCTTTGTTGATGTGGTTATTTCCTTAGAATAAATAATCATTGTTGTGAGGAAGTAAAATTAACACCATGCTTTTCTTGGAGAAACATCTCCCAGTAGAAGTTAGAAAATCATTGAATTAAAGGTTTAAAAAGAATTTGTGATTGCCTTGAATCAAAAGAGGAAGGTATATGCTCTCCCCTTAACTGGGTGATCCAAAAAACTAGACCTCTCTTTAAAAGCTTTCTTTCCTTCAAAAGCATTTTACATCCTTTAGTAGGCCTGCCTTCCCAAGGAGTTGAAATCAACTCTTAAAGCCGTTTATGGCCAGTGTGAAGGGAATGACCTAAGTGGGAAATGACTTTAACGCCAAGTATTCCAACCCACTATAATCAAAAGTGGAAAGTGATGAAAGTCCTTTTCAACGGTTGCGCACAACGATTAGCCTTCCCCCAGTATCGTCGAGATACGTAAAACCTTTGTTCTAAAGGGTGGGAAGCCTCCTAAGGGAGTTTATCACTGACGGTTGAACAGGAAGCCTAATTACAAACCATAGAAATAGAAGCTTTGAACCGGGTCAGTAACCAGACATTTATAACATCATAGTGCAAGGGTGGGGAAGAATCTGGCCCCAATATTACTCACCATATATCTCCAAAAATGAAGTGATTCACTTTGAATTAATTTCTGGCAAAAGGCAAAAAAAGGGGCACCCTCTAGGGGGTGACATGATTGTTTGAGCTGACGGAGTATCAAGGCTAGTGGGCTATGATGTTATTTATGACCTTTGAATAAAGAGTCTTTCTGAAGTGTACTATTTGTATCCAAACCTATTAAAACATTGGGGATTTGAACACATCCTCGTAGAACATACACTTTTTGTTAGATTAGGCAAAATGGTTGTACTTTTTGTGCCGTACTTGCATTTACTATAGAAAATCATCCATCAAACTTGAAAAATTTACAAAAACCAACCAAAGGAAAAATCAGGGCAGTTTAGCACGTAAAGTACTTTTGTTAGTGCATCCAACCATCAAGTTAGCGCGTCGGTTCCAAATAGTAGGGTTTTATCCCAAAATCAAAATAGTGTTAAAACATTTAGCACATCAGAAAAATAGTCTAGTGCATGGAAGCATCAGCTTAGCGCGTGGAAACCAAAAATTAGTGCATTCGGTTCACAAGTTACCACGTCACAGGCCCAGGCTAGCGCATGACTTTTTAAACAGGTAGAAATTTTTTTTTTTGAACGGTCAAATCTTTAGCGCGTGTCTGGGGGCACCCTAGCACATGTGGTCACTATTTTAGCGCGTAGAGTAATTTTGGTAGCGAATTTCATCCCTGTTTTAGTGCATGATCAAAAACATATGGATAGAGGGCAAAAAAATGAGGAATTTAAAAAATTTTGAAAACATTTTCAAAAGCCTCTCATTATCAATAGCATTTTTCATCAAAGAAGAGTAGCAAAAACAAACCATTAAAACTATTTCTTGAGCTAAATTTGTGTCAAAACAAACGTTGTAAAAATCCTAAACTGATCTCATGATAAAACATATCTATCTTATCATAATCTGGAAACCTCATCATCTATATCAACAAAATCCTTTACCATCTTATGGATTTCATCTCAAAAACACTTGTTTAAAAATTTCAAGTTGTCAAATCAAGTCTCCATATCGGGAGGCTTTTATCCATATCATTTGACATGCTTTGTCGTGAAGGGGCATCTAAACCTTCACTTTGATAGAGTAAGATTTGAAATTTTCCAAACAAGATCAATTGAATCCAAACAAATCAAAGGAAACCATTGATCACTCATGCATGACTAATCCCCATCTTCTGAGAAGAAAGAACCTTTATCGTAACATCACGTTGAAGAAACAACAACCTAGTTTTTCCAAGTTCATCAAGAGAAATAAGTTTTTATACATCAATCGTCAACTGTTCAAATCTTATCGGGTATTCCTTCATCACATCAAACATTATATCTAGAACAACGCCAACGAATTTGAAAAAGAGCCCTTAAAAACAAGAGCCTACTGTCAAAAGTCTTCTTTTAATCAAATCATAAACCACGGAGGAAAAATCAATCCGACATTCTTTCCCAATGAGTGTATCACTTATAACACATCTCAACCAGAACCACCCACCCCCAAGCAACGTATCAATGAGGATTTTGTCCCCTTCATCATTGAAAGTTTCTACTAAAATGCCTGTTACTCGCTCTCAAAGAAACTACCAAAAGCGAGACACATGCAGAGTCTAGTATGAATTGAAGGTTGTCAAATCCTTTTGAAGTTCCACACTTAGAAGAGACTGAAATTTCTGAAGCGCTTCTTCAGGAATGTTAGGAAAACCCTTCATTCCAAAAGCTTGTAGAAAGGCTTATGGAAAATGACAAAGAAAAGTATCTGCTCATGCTCACAAGTAAAGGCGTTAAACTTCTCGAAGATTTAGACACAAACATCTTCAGAACTGGATCTTGACAATATGCATATCAAGAACAACAAAGAGAAGAAGAAACTCGTAACCTTGAACAACACATTCTAGAGCAACATATACCAGAAATGCGTATGCCCAAGCTAGAAAGTCCAGAGCAAAATATACCATTTAACACACCTTTTCAACTGAGAACTAATACAAGGGAAGAGTTTCTTCCTCAGCAAAATAATGTGCCTTTGGTTGCTCTTACTCAACAAATGCAAATGTTATAAAGACAAATACAAGACATGCAACAAGGGACAATAGTGCGGTACTCATTAAATGAAATCTATCCTTATCCATTTGACAGAAGATTGAACATGGTGCCTTTTCCTCCAAACTCAGATGTTCCCAAATTTGATAAATATGATGGGAAAAGTGATCCTCGGGATCATGTTCGAGCATTTTGCACAATGAGTCTTAAGTTTGCTCATGATGACACCTATCTGATGAGGTTATTCCCAAGAAGCTTGGGAGGGCAAACAATGGAATGGTTATCCAAAATTACACCACTTGTCAGATCATTTGATGAATTGGTTAATAAATTCTTAACACAATAATCTTATAACATTCAACATGCCATAACCATGCTAGATGTTTGCAACACCAAAAAAAAGAACAATGAAACATTCATGATATTCCTTCAACGCTGGCAACGTATGGTCTCCAGATATCCTTGAGATATTCCTAAAAAGGAGAAAATGAAAATATTCATTGACAATTTGAATGTTGAAATGAGTTACAGGCTAAAACTTCAATGCATACCGTCTTTCGCTAAATTGATTGAAAATGGCATTCAAGTAGAGGAAGTGTGTGTCAAAAAGGGAACACTCAAATTCTACAAGGAAGGAACAAACTCATCAAACTACAATAACCAGAATAACACCAACCTAGACAAATCTCGATTTTGGACTCGAAACAAAAATGAAGGCAACAATGAATCACATGATCCCAAATCTAAGCAACCAGTGCTTGTATTATCCAGAAATCCACAAAATATGAAAAATCCTAAAAATGCGAATCCAAATGCTAACACATATGCACCAAACACCGATCAAGGAAAACTCAACACAAACAACACCAATGATACTCAAAGCAAAAACATGAATCTAGGACCTAACAAAAATTCATGCAACAACACAAATAATTTCCAAAAGCGTATCTTCACACCATTGGGGCAATCACTAGAATCAGCATTCAGAGAACTTCTAGCAAACAAAATTCTCTCCTTGCCTACAATCAACAACTATGAACCCCATATCAAACCACCTTGGTGGAATGATTCACATCATTGTGATTTCCATCGTAACAAGGGTCATCGGATGAATGATTGCATGAGATTAAAACACATGGTGTAGGACATGATTGATTGAGGTGACTTAACGGTAGATGGTCTCAAAACAAATAGTGATCATGGAGCCTTTAAAAATCCTCTCCCAAATTACAACAAAGATGGAGCTTCAACCTCAGATGATACACACAGAGCTCATATCAACCATATCTACAACAACACCATAAATCACATATCAGCTGAAGATCATCAAGTAAATGTCATCACCATCTGAGATCAACGTAATCATGAATTTGTTAATGTGACAACCCAAACTCAGAAATATGTCTTAAAAGGACATACGTCACCTACAACTACTACCCCAAAAATCCAATATGACTTGGTTAGCCAACTACGCAAAACTCCAGCTTAGATATCTATACTAGAATTGTTGAAACTATCACCGAAGCACAAGACATATTGGAACAAGCGCTATTGGAAACCAATGTAAATCAAAATCTGGATATAGACAGATTTCAAGCCATGGTTGCCCATATGACAAGACCTCATAACCTCACCTTCTCAGAGCATGACAATGCTCCCTTGAGTCATCCACATAACACTCCTCTCCATATCAAAGTCATTGTTTGCAAACATCGAGTAAAAATAGTCTTAATAGATGGAGGAGCTGGACTTAATATATGTACTTTTAAGCTTATCCATGCATTAGGCTTCTCAAAAGAGTCTATTGATCCCTACAAGAAGATTACCATAAAGGCATATGATGATGAGGAAAGGTCCTCTAAAGGAACTATGATGTTACCCATTCAAGTGGGACTAGTGCAAAAAGATACTATGTGTTAGGTCTTAGACATAGATCTCACCTACAATATTTTGTTAGGGCGACCCTGGATACATGAAATGCAAGCAGTACCTTCTACATATCACTAGTGTGTCAAATTTCCTTATGATGGACAAGAAATCTCCATATCTATTGATTACAATCCATTTCAACATTGCAACGCAATGGGGGCAGCCCAAGACAGTTTGGTTCCTCATAATAGAGAAAAGAAGCGATCTTCAACATCAGATCTACAAACAGCAAAGCCCAACTCCTTATTTGGAGATTTCAAGTAGAAAATGCAAATCAAAGACCAAGGCATGGGATAATACTCTTTGGAGCCCTTATGTTTGGCCAAATTGCCAACATCACCTAGATCTCATGGATTGCCTACTACATCAACACATCTGGTCACTTAGCCCATCACCAAATTTGATGGTATCTTCATCCAATTGGGCACTCTAGTGCATGAATCAGAAGACAAGGATATTCTTAGCTGGTTATACAAAGATGAGGAAGAAGGTAATAGAACAGCTGCTCTAGACATTGTTCTACCTACACACCTGTATGGAAAAGGATACTTAATCATGTAGCAAATGGGATATGATGGTAAAGGACCTATTGGGAAATGCAAAGAAGGAGTCACTGAACTCATAGATCTTCCTTCACAGCCTAGTAGAAACAAAGCAGGATTGGATTGTAAGCTCACTTTCCTATTAATAAATCCACCTCGTATAACTGCTAAACCTCAATGGAAAGTAAAGAAGAAGTACAAAGAAGAATCCTGGCAGGAAGCACTCTTTGAATCAGCCGAAACAATCCACAAGGCACAGGAACGTCAAGATCAGAAGTTACATCAGGAAAAAATTCTAAGCTACAAAAGGGCCATATCGGCAGTAGTAGCTCATGTTCAGAATCCACTATTTCAAGAACCAATAAAATCATCTCCGGATACCTTTATTTCTCCCCAAGGAGGCATAGTCTATGAACAAATACAGAAAGTAGAAGCAGGATCTGACACCGAATCAACCAAAACTATCAAAATGGTATCCATCATCAAAGATTTATTTTCACCATACAACATACCTGTTTACAACACTAATAGAATCTGGGATGATGCCTCAGAGATTGATTCCAATGAATATGAATGGGGTACCTACTCCAATGCTACTATAGATATCCCTAATGATACTGATTCCATATCCCTTTCTCAAGAAGAACATAACGCAGAAGATAGACCTCTTAAATTTGGACCACATAATATATATGACGCCAAGGAAAATGAATAGAAACATTATGAACAAGTCTATACGGAAGATAATACCATCAAAGACCTTGATGAAATCCTAGACTTCTTTAAAACCAAGAACAATCACGATGAAAACTCTATCCTAACACATACAGTAGCAGAACTTGATCCACCTAATGATTCCTTACCACTTGTCTTTCCTAACCTCATCGACTGGGATGAACCTGAAATCCATGATATACCAATTTTCCCAGATGATGAATCTATTATCCATTACCTATGTACTGTAAATCTAGAAATAGGCTCTACCAGTGACAAAGTAACGATATCTACCAATTAGGGAGTGCCAAGTTTCTTAGTCACAAAAATAAACCAAATGAAAGATCTGATGCTAAAAACGAGTCAATGGCAGCTCTAGATCACAAAAAGTAAAAATAAAGGACGCATCTGAGGGTGAAAACCTTTTTAAGGCACCTAATGATGGGAGACTTGACACTCTTCTTGAACACTTCCATGAGCGATCACCCATATTGATTGAGCCCACTCAATCAATCAACATTGGTACCACAGAAGCAATAAAAAACATACACCTTGCAGAATCTCTGACAGAGGAGGAAAGATCAACATTCATCATTTTCTTTAAACAATAGCAAATTAACTTTGCTTGGTCATATGCCGATATGCCCATAGTGGATCCACACTTAATCATGCATCACTTGTCCATCTCTTCAGGAGTTAAGCCAGTCAAACAAAAGCTAAGAAAGATGAATCCATAGGTGGCACTCATGGTCAAAACTGAACTAAAAAGACTATTAGATGTCGGATTCATCTAACCCATTGACTATGCAGAATAGATTTCCAACATCGTTCCAATATCAAAACCAGATGGTAGTATCAGAATATGCACTGACTTTAGAGACGTGAACAAAGCTTATCCAAAAGATGACTTTCCTCTACCCAGTATCGACATAATTGTAGATTTCACAGCAGGCCATGCAATTCTCTCACTAATGGATGGTTTCTCAGGCTATAATCAAATCAAAATAGCCCCAGAAGATCAAGATAAAATTGTGTTCACCTATCCTTGGGGAATGTACTGTTGGAATGTTATGCCTTTTGGCTTAAAGAATGCAGGGGCCACTTATCAAAGAGCAATGACAACAATCTTTCATGATATGATGCACACATTTATGAAAGATTACGTGGATGATTTACTAGCTAAGTCATTCACCAGAGAAGAACATCTAAGCATCTTAACAAAGATCTTTGATCGATTGGATAAATTCCAAGTCAGGCTCAACCCTAAGAAGTGTGTCTTTGGGGTTACATCAGGCAAGTTACTAGGCTACATAGTCTCAGCTAAAGGTATCGAAGTAGATCCAGCAAAGGTACAAGCCATTATGGAAATGCCACCACCAAGGAATATCAGTCAACTTAGATCTCTACAAGGATGACTTCAATCAATCAGGCAATTCATCACTCAGCTAGCAGATAAAAGTCTACCATTTAACCATTTACTACACAAAAATGTACCTTTCAGATGGGAGACCAAGTGTGTAGAATCTTTTTACCAAATCAAATAGTACCTAATGAATCCACCAGTTCTAGTACCACCAGTCGCAGGAAAGCCACATATCCTATATATCACAACAACAGATATATCACTGGGGGCACTATTGGCACAAGAAGATCAACAAGAAAAGGAACGAGCCATATATTATATCAATAGGACATTGAATGGCTATGAACTCAACTATACATTCATTGAAAAGGCTTGCCTAACACTGGTCTTTGCATCTTAGAAGTTTCGACATTATATGCTAACACACACCATTAAGCTAGTCGCAAAAATTGATCCTCTCAAATATCTACTTAGCAAGGCAACTCTTACAAGCCAATTGGCTAAATGGGTCATGATTCTCAGTGAATTTGACATTCAATACATAGAAAGACGAGCCATCAAAGGACAAGCAATTGTAGATTAGCTGGCTGAAGCACCGCTACTAGGAAAACAAACCATGGAGATTGAATTTCTAGATAGGGATGTTCTTGCTCTTTCTACCAAACAATGGACCCTATACTTTGACGGATCCTACACAGAACATGGTTCAGGTGTTGGCATTCTATTCATCACTCCTGAAGGACACACTATACCAAGATCATATAGGCTTATCTTCCCGTGCACAAATAATGTGGCTGAATATGAGGCATTGGTTATAGGCATCAAAATGGTTGTAGAATGGAAAATCACAAAGTTAAAGGACTATGGAGACTCACAACTAGTCATCAATCAAATCAACAATGACTATTAGACAAAGGATGACAAGATGCTGCCCTACAAGTGAATGGTGGATGACTTCAAATAGTATTTTATGCATATCACCTTCGAGCAAATACCAAGGTTGAACAACAAAGCAGCCGATGCCATGGCTACTGTCACTTCATTACTACAAATTCTAGTGCAACTGTTCTCCCCATCTTATGACCATTCTGAATCCCATGTTATCTATGCCTTGACTAGTTTAGATTCTCTATTATATGGACGAATATACGACTACCTCAAGAACAATATCTTACCAATTGACCAATCCCGTAACCAAAAATGTAACTTTATCTGGCAAGCTGCCCGTTATACCCTTACCACTGATACTTTGTATTGTCGAGGTCTAGATGGTACTCTTCTTCATTGCCTTGATCATAGTGATTCTGATTCCGCTTTACACGTGCTTCATGAATGTATTTGTGGCACACATTCAAGTGGTACTACTCTTGCTAAAAAACTTCTAAGGATGGGATACTACTAGCCTACAATGGAGAAAGACTCATATCACTTCTCCAAGAAATGTCCTAAATGCCAGATCCATGGTAATCTGATACATGCACCAGCATAGGAATTGCAGCCATTTACAACATCCTGGCCCTTTTGTCAGTGGGGACTAGACTTAGTTGGAAAAATTCATCCTTCATCTTCAAATGGACACAAGCTTATTATAATGGCAATAGAATACTTTACCAAATGGATAGAAGCAGTTCCCATGACCACAGTTACTGGGAAACAAATTGCCTCTTTTATCCTAAATTATCTGATTTGCAGATATGGTATTCCAGGTTCAATCATCACAAATAATGGATGGCCTTTCAAAAACCAAGATGTACAAGAACTATGTGAAAAATTCAAAATCCAACATTGGTTCTCTACACCATACTACCCACAGGGAAATGGTCAAGCAGAAGCATCTAACAAGACAATACTAAAAATCCTAAAGAAAATAGTGAATGATGCAGGCAGAGATTGGCACGTCCAACTCAATCCAGCACTTTGGGCATACAGAACCAGCATCCGCACACCTACAGGAGAAACACCATACTCATTAGTATATGGATTAGAGGCCATTTTACCCCTAGAAGTAGAAATCCAATCTCTTAGTCTTTTTGAAAGGTTTAATCCCAGATGAAGAGTATCGAGTTAACCAACTGCAAGAACTCAAACTATTAGATGAAAGATGTCAGCATGCTTACACTCATCTCAAAGCATATCAACAATGCATGTGCAGGAGCTATAATCACAAGGTCATCCCTCGCAACTTCAAAATTGGTGACCTAGTCCTCAAAGAAAATCCAAGAAATCAGCAAGATCGAGAAAAGAAAGGAAAATTTGAACCTAACTGGTTGGATCCCTATGTCATCATATCAATCTATGGATTAGGTGCCTATCAGCTAACAACTTCAGAAGGAGATGTGCTTGACAAACCAAATAATAGCATCCATCTAAAGAAGTACTACACTTAAGTAGCCTAGTGCCTGGAAAAAGCCAAAACAAGAAAAAAAATGGTGAAAACTTGGTAAACAGGTGCTCTTATGAAAGAACAGCTCTTCTATCTATCTCTATACCATTTTATCTATATCCTTAAAAACACTATCGGCCATCGCCCGACACTTAGCACATATCCATTCAGGACATACTTAACGTAGTCACTATCTTGGTTTATCCATATATATCCTGTTACCACATTCCACCATGGCTTGGAAATCACTGTACATATTCACATCAAGAGGGACACTCAGCTAGGGGCATTAAAATCGTCAAAACTTGTGAACATTCAAGATGTCAAAACTAGAAGCAAAACTCCACAGTATGGCATCCAACAAACAAAACTATGCTTCATCGCAAAACAAAACAAAAAAATTCACAAAAATACCAAGGATGGATGATTTTCTGAAGTACTGAATGTTGAATTATCACATAAAAATCTTGACTAGTTTTGCATTTTGAACCTTTTAAATTATTAGATTCTCTTCCTTTTCTCACTAAATGCTTCAAAGCTAGAGATCATGGGGAACTTCCAATATTTTCTTAGTCTTCTGTCTGGGAGGCGATCACTTGTATTGTGGGAATACTTGCCTCGAGACGTGATACATCGAATATCACTGAAAGTCTGATTCCACTTCATGCATACAAATGATTTAATCTTGTCTGTTTACGCAATCTGCACTCAAGTGATCCTAGTTTAATTATACCTTGACGCTTGTGCTATCTTGCAAAATCAAATATCATGTAAATTTTTCTCAGGTCATTATGGTTCAATTATACCATTGTGCTTGTATAAATTTTCAACATATCCTAAACAAATCAATGCTCAATGATGATACCTACAAAGAAAGCAAACAACATATGGTTGTATCGAGATGACAAATGCATAATGAGGATGCTCCACAAACATAGTTGCATATCATTTTACAATTAGTTACATATCATTTTCCAATTAGTTGCATATCATTTTACACTTAATTACATATCATTATCATACATCTCAAAGATACATTTCACAGCATATAAAATCATACATCTCATTTTCAAGATACATCTCACAAACATATTAAAAGCATACATCCTGCATCATACATTATATCATATATTTAAGCATTGCATCATCATCACATAAGGAAAAGAACACATAAACACATACATCCATATAACACACCACATGATCAAAGATAATGATGTCGTATATATATATATATATATATATATATATATATCTCCAAAAATGATCAAAATGTACCAAATCTATCATCTCTGTGTCCAGTACAAAGAATACAATGATCAAAAATACAATAGAGACCACATCTCTCAAGTATGGCTATCCCCTGACAGAGATGGTCTGGCTCTAGATGTCCCCACCCTTGGATCTCTAGGGGGATCCTGTCTCGATGGCCCTATCACACCTCGGCTCTTAGACCATGACCCAGTATCTCGAGATCGATTGGATCTCGACTGTGTGAAGCTCTATGCTCGGTGATCGTTGGGTACCACAGCCTCATAGTGCCGACGGTAGTACTCCACCTCCTGAGCTCTTATAGATAGCTCTCTCAGGGTGTCTCTCATCAGACCACCCGCCGCTACTCTCTGCACGCTGGCTGCAAGCTCCTCTGCTCGCCCTCTCCACTCTATCTCTATGTCCCGCTCAATGGTCAACTACACAATCTGTCACTAATATGTCAAAACTTGTGCCTGTAGCTGTTGTATAGTCACCTGCAGGGTCCGAATCTATGCATCCTCAACATGAGTGGGGATCTGAACCCGTAGCGGTACTTGCACAGGGACATCCCCTCTAACTCTGCCTATCCTCAATGTTGGAGGTGGGAGCACATCCATCCTCCTCCTCTGTGCTGGCCGTATCACCTTGTCAGTACCCTACACTACAGCTAGAACTTCCCCCACCCTCCCCTCTCCACCAGCTCCAATAGCCAATCCACCTCTCCCCCTGTCTATCACCGCCTGTCTGACTGCTCTCTCCAACCCTCTATCTCCTCTCTTCCCTCTATCTCCCCTCCTCCCTCTAACTCCTCTCCCTCATCATCCTCCTCCACCATCTCCATCATCCTCATCATCTCCCTCTCCCTCCTCATCATCATCATCGAATGTTGGCTGCATCTCCTCGAGATCCGATATCCTGGCCACTGCTCATGCGGTAAACAATCTCGTGAACTCATCGGTCATGCCTGCATCCAAAATCTCTGGGAAATAATCCCATATTTGGCCTGCCAAACTAACAAACTCCTCCACCGCCACTGCACTATCAGTGGTTGGGCCCCAATTTGATGTATCCTGCCTCCACCGTGCATATAAATAGGCCCCTTGAGGTATACATTGTTTTTGATCAAATTGTCGCAAAACTCTGGTCACCACAAACCTCTCAATAACAAATGGGGTCCTCCCAATCAAATATCTCGTCATAAACATGTAGGGCATCTCCAGCCCGTCCTCCGCCCACACCTCACACCCTGTATACAGCCGCCATGTGACCGTATTGATGTCATCCAAAACTCTCCTCCAATGCTCTAGTTTGTCAGCTTCCGCTGGACAACTAGACCCTTGTATCCATAAGCATAGGCACGTCCAACGGGCCTATCTCTATCTGTTAATGGCCTAGCAGTCAGAATATGCTCCTAGCACCATACCTGTAAGAGCGTCACGCTAGCTGACAAACTATCGTAACCTAGGTATACCACCTCGTGCAGGTCCCTATATAGATGGGCTAGCATAGCCGATCCCCACATGAACCTACGGCCCTATGTAACCATGTGCTCTAACACCAACCCCCATCCTACAGAGAATCCCTTTGACCTACGATCAGGACAAAGGAATCCACCGATAAACCGTGCCAATACTGATGGAAGCAGTGCATAATCCAGGTCTAAGAACTCCTACCATGGGATCTCGTATCCACATACTGTCTCATCATAAAAAATATGGCGAAGTGCCTCTGTGCCACCCTCCTCTGACTGCTCATATGGTAGTAGTGCACCTACTACTGGTATATGCAGAATCCTATAATAGTCCTCTGGTGTGACTATCATCTAACCTATGGCAAAGTGGAAGGTGTTTGTGTCACTATGCCACCTCCCTGCGAGCGCTATAAGTAGCCCCCAGTTCATAGTGAACCGAGGCATATCCAACAGGGACGTCAACCCGCATCTCTCAATAATATCTAGGTCAGTCTATGTCAACTGTGGTATTAGAGTCCAAGGCCTAGGAAATCGCTCACATGACTGCATCATGCCCAATCACTCCTGTCAACTAGCAAAACAAGTCCAATATCAGTTTCCACATCAAAACAAAGATATCAAAATCAAACTCACATCAACAACATGAAACAATTTTCTCGTCTATATCAAGTTCAAAATCCTATCATTTCATATCAACTTGTAAAACAACTCAAGTTATCAAAAACCATATCAAAACTTGTAACATAACTCAAGTCTCCAAATCACATAAACTTGTAAAACAACTCAAGTTTCCCACCCATATTAACTTGTAAAACAACTCAAGTTTCCAACCCATATCAGCTTGTAACACAAATCAGGCTTCACACATTGAACTTGAAACAAAGTGCAAAAACAAATCATGCTTTGATCAAACCAACACATTAATATCTATGCATAACTTGAAATATCGCAAATCAAAACAGGTTATATCAACAATCATATTGGATAAATCCATAAAAACCATGACAGTAAGACACAACAATTTCACACTTCCCCCCATCGCACAAATTTTTTCTTGATGCACTAAAACAGATTCTCATTGCGCTAAATCTACCCATGCACTAGGCTATTTTTCCCATGCGCTAATCTATTTACCCTATGCGTTAGACTGACTCTGTGCGCTAGTCTTTTTCCCGCATGCACCACCTAACCTCCCCTATGCACTACAACCTATCTATACACTAACCTAGACCTCATTGATGCTACCTATTTGCCCCTATGCACTAGGTCTACCCTACGCGCTAAAACCCCTTGCCCATGCGAACCCCTATGACCCCTATGCACTAGGTCTTATTCACGCACTATCTTGTTAACTCAACGTGCTACCCTATGTTCAGCATGTGCTATTTTCACTCCTTGCGCTAACCTAGACTTTCTATGCGCTATACTATTTTGTTTCGGACGCAACCCTAAAATTAAGCTTCATGCGCTACCTAAATTTTCGTATGTGCTAAATTGTGACTTTGACGTGCTAAAATGCTAAAACCGAATTTCAAAAATAAAAAAATGACCAAAAATAACAAAATCAAAAATCAAAAAAGGGTCAAAAGTGTTGACTTACTGGTGGTCCATATGTGGCAGGTCTTCGGTTCCTCCGAACACAGTCAAAATGATGCCTGGAATACAGAATAGGCATTTTGACTTCTCTCCAAATTCTCTTTCTCCAAAGTCAAAAATGCACAAATGAATCAAATCAAATCTATTTTCCCCTTTTATAGGAGTAAAATGAAATTAGGGTTAGGGAACCAAGCATGTAATTTGCTCATGGTCTCCCTTATACCATAAAATCCATAAATTATCGAGAGATGAATCAATTTAAACATTTAACATAGACAAAATCATACACACCACACAAAAATCATCAAATCCAATCAAAATTTTCAAAATATTGATTCATCTCCCGAGGGGGCATCACGCATCAAACCAAATCTGGGGCACGACATGAAAAATAAGAGCGGCACAAATATTCCATTTGATGATAAAACATGATAAAACATCATTTTCTTTGAAATAACATGTGCACACACGTCACTTCAAAGGGGCAAAATGTAGACGTATAAAAATGACCATATTCCTAAATGAATATTTTATGTTCATTTCTCTATTTAATTAAATCCAATTTAATTAAATTACCTATATTCCTCTATTTAATTAAGTAAATTACTCAATTAAATTCACTATACCCATTTAATGAATAAATCATTTTATTCAATTAAATCCCTTCTATCCACTTTCAATTAAATTCAAATTTAATTAAATAGTTATCCTAAATTGAATAAATCTAATTTATTTAATTTCCCCAAATTGCAGCCAAATTGAAGTAAATTCATTTTATTTCAATTAAATCCTATTATCCCTCTATCCACTTGCAAAATTATACATCTCCCACTTGCTTCCTATACCCCTTCCTAATTTCTTTTAGACCCTTCTAATCACTTCTAAATTAACCTAACCCATCTTCTAAACTTTGTCACATCCCTAAGCAAGGGGAAGTCACTTCTCAAACCCTTAAAGTCTTTGATAACCATTAAAGGCTTCAAATATTCAACCACTTAATTTTCCAAAGTCTCCCAAACCATTAATGGTTAATTCAACCCTCTTACATGGTTAGAGACTTTTTGCCTAACTTAACCTTCATCCAACCCAAGGGTCTCATCAAGCCTTTAATGCTTTGACCATGATTATCTCTTAATCATTTGCACAAGAGTTTATCCTTGGATTAACTATTAATCCAATGGGTAAGCCTAACTTAAGCTTAACCCTTATCTCTAGATGACCATGAGGTCTTCTCAGGCATTTAATGTCTCCAACCCCTTCTCTCAATCCAACCCTATGTTGACATTTGTCATCATTTTATTGGTGCCAATTGCAAACATGGATTCCCAACTTTTAAACTTAACCCTTGATCAACTATTTTAATCCTGACCATCCATTGCCCTATTTTTTCTATAAATAGAGCTCTCATTCCTCTATTTAAAAAATCCAAGTTGGTAGTATCATAGTTATGCTCAAATACATGCAAGCTTTCATACCATTTTTATGTTCATCATTTTAGCCTCTCTTTTAGATAGAAATTAATCTAAATATGCATGTTTAGAATACTTTCTATTATCATTAGCTTAAATCATTGAACTAATATAGTATGCTAGGATAGTTTGTTTACTAACCTTGTCATCTTATAGTTAGCTTATTGCATTTCTATAATCATGCATAGCTTAGTATGCATCTCATATCAAATCAATAAAAAGCATCCCTCCTTCTTGCATTTGAGATCCCTAAACCATTTTGCTCAGTGATCTGAGAGCAAAAACATTGGTTTGAAGGACCGTGTAAGATAGAGAGCCATGGGACCCACCTTGGGAAGCTGAGTGATACTTCATTACTCCATAGCTTGCACCAAGAAGTCCTTTGGGTGTTTGAGCAAGGTTCGTTAGAGCTCCGTTTTTCACATATTGAGTTCTATCGACCCGCTTTTCCCGCATACAAGAATAATGATGTTCTGAGCATGTGATGTTATATGATGTATCTTCACTCTATGTGCTAGGTGATTATAGATCAAATATTATTGTGAAGTTATAATTTAATCTTGATGTTTTTAGATATATATATATCTTCCTTGATCTTACATTGCTTGTTATTTCTGATGTGTTTGCCGTGAAGGGGAAAAGCACCATACTGCTTTTTATGGGAAAGCTACATTGCTTATTCCTCTTTCATGATATGATGTTGTATGTTATATGCACATGTTCAACATTTGTTTATGTAGCTACAAGTACTGAGCATCTACTCCACCTAAACTTGCAAGTCTGAGCATTCTCATAAGCCCAATGGTAAACTAGAACCAGAGATATCAGTCTGACCCTAGATTCAACCCCTTTTTGTCAGGTAACCTTGAGGTTGTGGTTAGCCTTGTGATGTCGGTTTACCCATGTGTAGTGTTGTCAACCTTGGTTGCTCTCTCTCTATGTAAGTTGGTGTGAATTTGACCTTGCATGTTAGTGACATTTTCATACTCATGATAAAATTTTAGTGAAAAATAAATAAATGAATTATCCTTTTCCCCACTCTCTTTAAAAAAAATATAATAAGAAAATTAATAGAATTGTTAGTGGGTCAATTAATTTCTCCTGTGCATGTCATGAGTTATGAAATAAAATTTAATGGAGGAATCTGGTAGGCACGATATCACGCTTTTTAACATTAATTTTTTTTGGATTTTTGGAAAAAGAAGGTTTTCCCGTGAACATCTTCTAGAGATTTTGAAGGGAAAATGATAATTGAATTGGGGAAAATTGTTTCTACTAGAAAAATGGGGGTTTTTGAAAAAAAAAATTCAGAAAAACTCTTGGTGAATTAATTTGATGCATGTAGAAGAAATTCTTTGGGGGTTTTGGATTCATCCTGCAAATCATCTAGAAAGATATTTGAGGTTTGAGAGATATAAGTGGCTCTCATATTGAATCTGTGGATCTCACTATTTGCATTGAAGGTCTATTGTGGTCTTCTGACGTGGTTACTCCATCAGATTTTCTCCCAAGAAAGCGATTTTGAGGTAGGAAATTTTACCCACATATTGTTTGAAAATTTTAGTTTTTAGAATATAAACCAGTTTTCGGGGTTTAACATTTTGTTTAGGAAAAATTTGCTGTGAATTGAAATCAAATTTGTTGTGTGTTTTTTTTTTACTTTCAATAAATTTGAAATGAGGGTTGCCATAAAGAAGAATTTGATATTTTTCTTGATATGGATTTAGAAATTAGTAATAAGGTTTACTTGAATTTTCAATTTATTCAAAATTGGGAAAACTCAATTTTAGATTTCTCCTATGACTGTAGATTTCTTTGTATGCAGATTTATATATATATTCATTGTTGATCAAATTGTCCACATATATTGATCTCTAAATTTTGAGCTTCCTGTGTATTTGAAGCTCTTCCTGTGTTATCTGTGTTATTTATTTATTGAAACATTTTCAAGAAACTTTGATGTTGAAATAATATTATTTGTTTATCGTGGTGTATTATGTTATCATCACTCACTGTCTATGTTGAGCTATGGGTTTACAACCCACAACCGTGGGGATAAACCATGACTATGGGGTGTAATACCCATAGTTGTGGGTACCCCACTATTGTGGGGTGTAATATCCATATTCATGGGTGTAGCCATGACTGTGGGGTTACACCCCTAACCATGGCCTCCACAACTTCCTTTGTGCTCACTTCCATGGAGCCGATAGTAACATTCATTGCTTTATGGTGATATTTGGATTTTGACAAGTTTTTTGTATATATGTGTATTTACACACACACACACACACACACATATGTTTGTGTGTGTGTGTGTATAAATATATATGTATATATGTATGCTATTGTGATATATTGATTTTAGATACTTATGTTAAAATATATATATATATATATGAATGGTTTCTTTTTCAATTGGATTATATGCATTAAGTAGGAATAATGTTTTGTCCTAATCAGAGAGATATTAGTTTAATTAATGGAAAGGGAATTTTATTAATAGGAAATACTTGTTTTTGAATATTATCAATTTTCCTTTTTATTAGCATAATAAAGAAAGAATGTGGAAGAGTGACTATGACTAGTTGTAATGCTTAATGTATTTCATTGTAATAAGATTTTTATTTTGAATGGGTAAGAATAATGAAAATGTGGTATTTGTTTTTTTGAAGTATTGATGTAAAGATTTTGGTATGTAATAGTGTTCATCTTTTGGTTTAAATGTGTCTTGTTGTTTTGACTTACGTGTTCATAATCAAGTCTTGGTCTTTCGGTTCTTGTGGGTATACTTCCAGTTCTGAGGTTTTATGTGTCATTCCAGAGGCCAGGGAAGGGTAATTGTGGTCTTCTCCTTGTGAGGTCATATTCTTTTCTTGGAATAAGATGCCAGTCTAAATGTTAGTTTGGAAGCTAGATGATGATTCCTAGCCCTTCCTGTATCCTTCTAGAGCTTCATTTTATTTAATCTAGCAAGAAGGTAATGCCTTGATATGGTATCATAGTGTTTTCCTTTTAGATCTTGGTTTTTGATTCATAGGTGCATTAATGGGAGAGTGGCTTTTATTAAGGGTTGAGACCCAAATTGGTCGCTAGGTTAACCCAATGAAAGTTTGTTAATAAGTGATAACATAATATAATAAACTTCGGAATGGGTAGTTAGTTCACACTTAAAAATATATTTGTTTTAGAATCATCTCTTACTCCCAAATGCTCATATAGGTTTAGAGTAAGACAAGAAGGCATGGAATGGCATCCACCAATCTTGTTTGTACAAGAGGTTGGTGTGGTCCACTAGAGATGTATCTGGGCTGGGGGTCGAGAGAGGTAACCAAGGTAAGCTAGGATGTGGGTTGGGACCTAGTGAGGACCTGCTAAGGTAACCCATGACCACCCAATGATGATACTCTTCCCAGTTACTTACCTAGTGGTTTTCTTTGTTATTCTTCTATGTTTGTTGGGCCTCTAGAATACAATGTATTAGTTATTGTTCTTGAGTATTTCTTTGGTCATCTTGTGGTTCCCTTATTTTGTTAATATTGAGAATCCTTGTTCTTGTTTGGCATATAATATGTTGCATCCATGTAAGCCTTGATTATGTTATTGCTTTGTGATTATCACCTCTCTCATGTCTCTGGGGTCTGACTAATACCTCTTAGCATGGGGAGTGGACCTTATGGTACCGCATGGTTGGGTGGAGTGCTTTTCACACCCATTGGGTTTGGTACAAGATCTTTCATGTTCATGATGGTTCAAGTTGAAGGCTAATGACCTACCTTGCACTCCATTTATAGAGTTTCAGGCATCCTTGTGTTAGAAAATTGTATCCATTGTGATATCATGTAATGTAATAATAATCACTTGTATATTCATGGTTATGTAATCTAAACCATGCTCTTTGAGCAAGATTATGTAATATTATTTGTAAAAGTATTTTCTTCCTTCATGTATATTTGGTTATTGATATGTGAGTTTTTTTGTTTTGAAGCCTTGAGGACACTCAAATGATGGTTTATGTTGATGTATATTATATCCTTTTATTGTGTGTTCATGATGTTCATTGGAATGTATAGAACATTTCTTAAAAAAAAACTTTATTTGCATTGTATTGTGTATTATGGCATTGTCCTTTGGGCCTCATAGCGGGGGCATGACACTTGGTATTCGAGCCATGTTCAAACAATGGGATTCTCTGGGTGTACTTTGGTTCTCTTTGTTGTTGGTGTTAGACTTTTTCATGTGATTTTGATTCTATTCCTAAGCTTGTCCCTTGTGTGTTGTTGTATTGTCTAGAAGGATGTCGAGAGCACATGAAAGAGGTTGTGGTAGAGGATGAGGTAGGAGATGTGGAAGAGGGGTAGTAGCCAATAATACCCCCATGTAGAGTTCCCAAGGGGATTATGGAAATTAGGAGCATGAGTAGTCTAGGGCAGTAGGATATCAGTTGCAGGTGTTGCTAGAATAACTCCTTAACTATTTGGGTCCCCACCAGGATAATGGGGCTCGTGAAAGGTCACCAGTAAGTATGGTTAGTGATTTGTTAGAACAAGAGGTGAAATTCATGAGAGACTTGATGAGAACCAACCCTCCTAAATTCCATGGTACTAGAACTAGTTTAGAGGATAAAAAATGGTTGATTGAATTGGACCAATATTTATCTATGCACCCCTTTAGTACTAATACTAAGGCTATATGTGCAATCATACATCTAAGTAATTTTGCATCCACATGGTGGTAGTTGAAAGAACAGAATCTTTGCCTGGACATCATTACTATTTCTTGGGAGTTGTTTGTGGAACATTTTCGGACACGGTTCCTTTTAGATCATTGGAGATAGCATAGAGTAGACGAGTTCCATGATTTGCGTCAATTGTCAATGTCACTAGAATAGTATGAGAATCATTTTTACGAGATCAAAAGATATGTGCGGATAGGAGATGATGAGATGATTCTAGTACAACATTTTATCAGGGGTTTCAATGATTGGATAAGTGTTGATGTGTGGATTTTTGTACCAAAAACCATGGAAGTTGCAGTTGAGAAAGCTCGATTGGTTGAGGAGAAACTTTCTAGGGCTCAAGTTGGTAGACAGGTTCTAGAGCATCACATAATAAGGGAGTAGGATCTCTTTGAGGTTAGCAATAGCAGCCGAAGTGTAAGAATTCATATTATCAGCAGAATGAGGGAGCTCAATTAGGAAAGAATAGGAATTCAAAGAGAAATAAACATGACCACAATGACCAGCCTTCTCATAGTACTCAGACGATAGCTAGAAGAGGTGGTCATCAATAGTTGAGTGCACCTACTAGGGGTGGCAGTGGTAATTACCGAGGGACAAGATGTTTATTTTGTGGGCAACAGGGCCACCTTGCTAGGTATTTCCTTGAGAAGGGAACTCAGGGATCTAGTTATAGACCAACTACTTGAGAGCCTATAGTTGGGGATGTTGGTAGGAACCATAGGATACATGTAGTGGTCGACAACCACCAAGAAGAACATCAAAACACTATAGTGGAGACTTCAGGCATGTTGCACAGTAATTATGTTTTTGTTTTGTTTGATTTTGGAGCAACTAATTCTTTTATATCATCTTCTCTTGTTAAGCGATGTGGACTAGGAAAAGTAGAGAAACATGTTAGGTGGAAATTAGAGTTAGTCTCTAGAGTTAAGGTCATGGTAGAAACCTTGGTTCGTAGATGTGAATTAAAAATTAGTAAACTTCATACTTCTGTGGACCTACATATCATGCCTTTGGGTTCTTATGATATTATATTGGGTATGGATTGGTTGTCAGCCAATTAGGCAGTCATAGATTGACTGAATAAAATAGTGAAGTGTTTGGATCGCTCAGGAAACTTGTTCGAAGTGGTTTGCATATAGAGACCCATTTCTCTATGCGTAATTTTTGCTATGCAACTGAAGCGGTGTATGCATTGGGGATGTTATTTATTTGTTGTGTCAGTGAATGACTTAGAGATGAAGGAGAGTCAAGAGGAATCTTTCAATTATCATCCCTTGCTTGGATATTTTCCAGATGTCTTTTCGAGTGAGATACCAAGTATGCCTCCTAAGAGGGACATTGATTTTAGAATTGATTTGGTGCCCAGAGCTATACCTATTTCATGTACTCCTTATCATATGACAACTATGGAACTTGAAGAGATTTAGATGTAGTTGGAGGATGTTTTGGTGAAAGGGTTTATTTGACCTAGTGTCTCTCCTTGGGGGGCACCAGTTATATTTGTGAAGAAGAAGGTGATGTAGCCATAACTGGTTAAAAACCCTCACAAGAGTCAACTGGCTTATGCAGTAAGACTGACATAATAGAATAAGTAAGAACACATAATAAATTTATATAAATATATCAGATTATAGCCTTAGCACTTCTGATAATCATCCGACAATCTTCACATTATCATCAAGAATATCTCGTAGTTAACTGGTTACATGCAGGATTCAAGCTAGATACAATCCAACTGGGACTCTAAGAATCAACTGGATCACAACACACAAATCTCAATCCTTATTCTCAGTTCTACTTCCTCTACCTCTAAAAATGATTACATAACATCCTAGTTATACCTGTTGAAACATATCCGAGTCAACCTCAAAAGATTGCATTCACCAATGCAGGAAAATGAAACGTGTAATTAGGTCGGCCCTAAGATTTAAGAAATATTTCTGGAAAATAACAACCAAGTGATGTGGTTCAACAGGAAGGTTGGCCACATGCTAAAGAACATCAGAGAAGACCTAAGATGGATCCACATGCCAAGAATCACATCGGTAATGAAGGAAAACTAACCAATAATCATAAGAATTGTCCCGAGAACCTAGAAATAGCCAACCAGAAGTGATAACTAACCAAAGAAGGACCCAAATAAAAAAGAAATCTAGAATCAACCACATGAATATTCCTGTAAACTACAAGCAAGATCTCCCATGAAGAATAAGAAACTATCGGTACATACTAGTAAGAATACTGAAACTACACAAAGAACATAAACACGGAAGACATGTTTTTGGCTGATGCAAGATTGCTCATCAATCGGGGATGCTCCTATTTTAGACAACCCAGGTAGAAAAACATGTTCCTTGAGAGGCAACTCATGAACATCTAAAAGGATTCAGAATGAAGATCCCATGCTCATTTTTGATCCAAATATCTTTATCTACCAATTTGTTCTGATATTCGACTCTTTCCTCTGAAATTCGACTCTAAATTTGAGATGATCATCATTGATCTTTTATGACTTGGTTGTAAACACATCTAAATCTCCACTACTTTTCTCTTCTACATTCCATTATCTAGTCCCTTGTTACATCTATCTCCCCCTCTTTTCCAACTCAATAGTCTATATATAGTCATCCAATATGCCTTCTTTCTCTATGATTCTTAGTTTGTCGCTCTTCTAATATCATTGTTCTCTATAACATTTCTATTCTCTACATATTTTCTCCTTCTATCTTCTTGTCGTTCTTAATATGTTCTACTTCTTTGTTCTTCTTCCTATCTTCCTACCTTTTTCCCTCAAGCCTTTAATATTACTTATACTGCTCTCCATCTAAATTAGTTGCTAAATATTTGGCTTTAACTTAGCCATGACATTGACACCTCTGCTAAACATTCAAGGTTCCCTTAGATCTAATGATTTAAAACTCTACTTGTTTGCATAATTGTCGACTGGACTGGATTCTATACACCTCTGCTCCACGTCTAATTCTTACCTCGACATATCTAGAGTTCTATTTAACCAGCTAAGCATGATTGCAGTCGTAGATCTTCCTATCTCTAGGTTGTCTACCTTGTCGACACGTCTACAATTCTATGGCCATTGACTATTGTTCTTTGCAGTCATGGAGAGCTAAGTCGGGTACCTCTTGTTGTGGTTTGTTGAAGTTAAGTCAGCTGCAGACTTTTTGTATGTCATGGACACTATGTGCCAGGCCGACCTCGACTATCGACTTCTAACAGTTGATAACCAAACAAACCCACCACCTTAGATATATAAAATGCATAAAACATGTAAATAAAAAAATATTATATTTAATAATATATACATTACATTCAATTTATTAGATGTTAAATTAAAAACAAAAACTAGTTAAAACATTAGGATATATAATAATTAGATATTATATATATATATGTATATATATATACATATATATATATATACATATATATATATACATATATATATATATATATACATATATATATATATATACATATATATATATATATATATATATATATATATAATTCTAGATTATATACAAGCATATTTTGAATTGAAAAGATTATCTAATCACTTTAAAACACGACATAAATTATAAAATAATTATCAAAATTACATGCATATGAATTCCATATAATTGTAAACACGTCAATCATAAATAAAATTATATTTGCATTCTCTTATTCTAGAAACTCTAACTATCAAACTATTTTTTACTTTTATAGACGAAATCAATGTAATGATTACCAATCACTCATATCATTTTATTCAAAATCATGCACCGATGAAGTCACAAATGCACAAACATAATTTGTTACTATGGTGTGTGAGAGATTCCATCTATTCTAATGAAATCCAGGAGCTAAGACAACTCTACCTTAACCATGTTCTTGCCTTCATCTGCGTTCACCATTTCCTGCTTTCACTTGCACTTAGTTGCTCATTAGCAATGACGATCACAATTTTGCAATAATAATCATTACTGATCATTCAATTATATATAAATCATTTCAGTGCATTTGATCTCCCATCTTATTTTATTAACAATTCTAATTTCATTTCATTTGAATTCCACTTGCAAAAAATAAACATCATTTTCCTAATTAAATAATTATGGAAAAATAGGGTTCATGACATTCTTCCCCTCTTAAAAGAGACATTGTCTTGATGTCTTATTATTCTATCAATAAGCACATACTTTCTCAACATCATAAAAATTAACCATACATTATGATCTCAGTCAAATATAACAATAATAATACCATCTATACTATCCAAATTTACATGTAAATCAAAATCAGAGTATTCATGTATTTTGTGTATCAAACAAATACTACTCTAAGAAAACAAAAGAAGAATATTACAGTCAATCGTCGCATCACCCTTCCAAGTATCACTACCATCAAAATATTAGTCCTACTAGATCCAATACTAAGTGAAATATCTTCTATGTAGCTTAACACTACACCAATCAAGAATTTGGACGTATTTCTTCCATTCATATTTTTAATCCATGCGATACATCAAAAAGAATTCTCCACAACCTGATTGATTTTTTTTTTCTGTTTCGTCATCTATCTAAAGATGTCATGTCGATTTAATCTAGTTCCCAAAGATATATTCAATATTGTCCAATTTCAAAAAGTCATCCAGACATTCCTATTTGATATTTCTATTTTTGAAACTCCATTCATGAATAAATGTCTTCACAAGATTCAATGATTCATCTTTAAATATATCCAAGTACAAAATATGCAATCTCTGTCAATCTATTGACACTAACCAACTATGATATCATGCTTTTTCTTACTCAAAAGAAATTCTTGAATAAATTTCATATTGATTTGCTGCCACCTATACTTAGGTTTGATATAAAAGTCCTATTGTATGGTCATGCTCAACTTTCACTTGTTAAACATTGTACGACATACTCAACTACCTTTTCCAAAATTCTTGGTTTCCTCACATCTTTATCAACAATCTCTAGATTAACTAGATATTTCCAAATGTTCTAAATAGAGTGCAATATTAACTTCCTCAAGTTTCTGTCTCGAAGTGAGTACATCCTTCATTGACGATCTTAATTACCCTCAAGTTCTTATCCTAAATTTATCAAATCTATGATCCATAATATGTACTTTCAAAACTTGCTTAACCCTTAGATAATGTTCACTTCCAAGTGATTCCACAACTATTACTATCTCAGGTTTGACCTTATAGTAGCCATGATAGATAAAATTTCCTTGATTTATGAGAACCCATCATTTGACTTCCTTTTTTTCTTTTTGCAACTATTCCAACTAACTCAATCTGCTTCATGCCTCAAACTTCTATCAATCCATAGGATTTGCAAATTACTATGTATTCTTTTAATCGACATATAATAGGCCAACCATGATGAAAGAAAATTCTTAACATCATAGCATATGTTATAAAACTACTAGTGCAACCTTTTACTTAATTATTGCAAATGTGTCTTTATGCCAAAGACCATATATTCTTGGATGTTCAAGACTCCAAAACCCACTTTTAACCCAAGACATCTTACATGGTCAAATGATCTTGAGGGTAAAACCAAGGAATATATATATATATATATATCTATATATAGTTACCTTTACAAGGAATAACCTCTAGTTATTCCACACGTTGAATTTACTCATACCAAAAATTACACATACACATAGTATTATTTCCCTAATTGACACAACACCTATGTTTGGTACACTCTCCACTTTTACTCTCTTGGACATACTATCAGGGGTTTGCTATGAACATGATAAAGAAGGAATGCAATATGCAATTGAAAGACAATGAAAATTTAAACATTAAATAAGCCACCATAAAGGTTAAGAGAACAAGTGATCAATTTCAATAGTAAATTATAAAATGCACATAATGAAACATTAAGTCAAGTGTGACCAAGGGTCACAAAATAGAAAATTGGTGACTCATCCATTTAGAAAAAGAAAATATAATCAAGTCAAGAAGTCAAAACTAATCCAAAAATCAATGATCAAATAATTCATCAATAAACCAAATAAAGCATTAAACTAAATACATATCAAATGTACTGAGTGACTAGAAATAGTTACATATTAAGGAGTGTTACAACACCTTGGGGTATCTTTTTGAGAGTGTGCGAGAGAGAGTATCAAACATAGTACCCATAATTTCATGATTGAAGATAAGGATACAAAACTAGAATACAAAAGTCCTATGAATATTTCATCATATCATCCATGATTCCTATCAATATAGTACCTACCTCGTACACTATAGACATAAACTATTATCTTTTGCAAGATACAAGTTATAATAAATATTAGTCAAGCATCTCAAGCATCTAGGTTCTAATAACAACCATCATTTTAATATCAATAACATGTCAACTTACAACTTTACTATATAGGTGCTCAACTCTTACTCAATAAACTATCATTCGATGAATGTGTCCATTAAGTATGCCAATACTAGGATATACTCTTTCTCTATCTATCCAGACACCATGTCAGTTTCACAAAAAGCAACTTTATTTATCATTTGTTCATAAATGATAACACCTAAATTTATATCTCTTCTCATGGAGTCAATGGGGTATATCCTTTTGACTAATCTGAACTAAACATATTTGACTTAGTAGGGAGATGCTCATATAGATATTCTTCATCTATCTCCTCAATAGGATAGTCCAACTATTCTTGTTTCCCAAGGGCATGTTAGGTGGGATTTCCGTCACCCTACTCAGGTTGGTTAGCTATTTCTTCTTTCTTGGTTTAGGAGTTGATTCCTTTCTTCTTTCATCCTAGAAGTAGACAACTGCCTTCCTTTACCTTGTCATTATCATCTTGAATATCCTGAATTCATTCCATAGTAGGAGGGAAATATTTCTTCCTTAACCAACCATCTTCCTTCTTCTAGGTTGTTGTCATCAATTCACCTTTGCAAAAGCTTCGTGCTCCTTCTTAATTTGCATGTATCATGCATTAGATATCAAATAGAAAGTTTATTAAGTACAAGACTTCATTCATGAAGCAGACTCATAAGTCCTAGAGTTATAAACCTGGCTCTGATACCAAAATGTAAAGATGTAAATCGTGCTAACTTCAATAATAGCTGAAAAAATCTTTATTCTTAAATAAACTCATAATTCCTTTAATAAGTCTATTACATTCCACTTTTCCTTCCATAGCTTCATTTGATCATTCCATTTATATCGTAATAAACAAGAATTTTTTCATTAAATATAAAGATTATTCATTCAACAAATTGATATAAGTAGTATCTCAATCATACAATACTTAGGAATTTCATGTTGCCGTAAGCTCAATAAAATAATACAAAGTAAAGGGTGATATGTGTCTGTCCTTTGATCTGCAACCCAAGCTATCTTCAATGCACTCTTTAGCATGAAGACGAGAACAAGATTCAGGCTGTTTTTCCACCCAACTTTGAAACTTACACTTCCCTAGAATTCTTAGTTAATCAAGAATACCTGACCCTGCATGAATTGCTTAGCAAAAGAATTCGAAAGACAAGATGGAATCTGGTGCATGCCTAGATGATACATGCATTTTCATTTTTCTAAATCCATTAAGAAACAAGCAAGATCAATCAAGGATGTGGTAGAGTGGATAGATAAAAGAATTCCATCTATTTCAATGGTTATTCAATTGATTACTCGGCTGAGTATAATGCCATGCATAAGAAATAATATAGTTTGGAAAAAAATAAAACTCTCTCTCTATAATCCATATTCGGCACCTGTCCTGGAAGGTAAATTTCCACAAACACAAGACTATCTAGCTTTGTTCATATAATTCTAGAATAAATATACAGAGAAGACAATCTTTCGCTTCTCAATTTTAGCTTTCTATTTCTTGCAGGATAAAAAAATAGTGATAAAGAAGACAATCTTTCATTGAATAGAAATAGAAATAATCAATCTTTTGTTACAACCAATCCTATCCGAGAGGAAGCAATCTTTCATGGATAAACAAATATACATCTGAAAAGAACAATCTTTTGCTTCTATCTCTCAAGCAATTTAAAGACAAGAATTAAAATATTAGAAGGTATGTATGTATCTGACATATAAATTCAATAAAATGAGTACACATTCTTTTATTCAATTATCAAAACATTTTAAAAGCATAATCATTAACTTGCATTCCCTTTCTTATGGTTTAGAATTTTCATGTTTATATCATCTAAGCTCTATATCTTTCCATGTGTTTTGGTTTGTCTGCCTCTTTTCTTGAATAACATAATTAGTTTAATACTAATATGTGACTTTCCATGATTTAAGAACTCAACTCACTGATTTTACTAATTTTCCATAACAACAATCTTACATGATGAAAATTCATAAAGCGCCTATCTATATGGCCTTTCAAATGAGACACCTAATAATCATCTTTACTTTTCATGCAAGGATCAAATTCGAAAGCGTAAGTCTTTTCTACTCAAATTCAAAATAAGCTTCAATTTTTAATAATTCATTATCCTAGTACTTCATCTTCTTTTTTATTCAAATTTACAAGTTTTGTAGGCACAATCACTCTATCCTCTTACTCTATTTCTAGAAGATTTTGTGGTCTAATTTCTATGAATTTCACTTATGTTTATCAACAATCTTTTCGAATATATTTCCATAAGACATTTATGTATAGAATATAATTTTGTAAGAACATATTTTGATGTCATTCGATAGAATTCTCATAATCAAAAATCTAAAAAATATGACTCTAATTTTGTCTAAATCTAATAAAATTAGAACATTTTCTCTTTAGATTTCTACAACAAACTTGTTAGAACAGGGCCTACCTCTGACTGATTCTACTCAGTGTATTATTATCTTCTTTCTATCTCACCGAGTTCTCAAGAAGATCGTTGTTCCTCTGGCATGTCTGCCACTCTTCCTTATTCCTGTATTTGACTCTTTCATCTAAAATTCGACTCTAAATCTGAGATGATCATCATTGATCTTTTACGACTTGGTTGTAAATACATGTAAATCTCCACTACTTTTCTCTTCTACATTCCTTTCTCTAGTCCCTTATTGCATCTATCTTCCCCCTCTCTTCTAGCTCAATGGTCTATATATAGTGAACCAATCTACCTTCTTGTTCTATGATTCTCAGTCTGTTGCTCTTCTAATATCAATGTTCTCTATAACATTTCTATTCTCTGCATATTTTCTCCTTCTATCTTATTGTCATTCTTACTATGTTCTACTTCTCTGTCCTTCTTCCTATCTTCCTATATTTTTCCCTCGAGCCTTTTGCTATTACTTATACTACTCTCCATCTAAATTAGTTGCTAAAACTTTTTCTTTAACTTAGCCATGACATTGACACCTCTACTAAACATTCAAGGTTCCCTTAGTTCTAATGGTTTAGAACTAGATACTTGTTTGCATACTTGTTGACTGGACTGGAATCTATGGTTAATATATCTCTAACACCTCTACTCCACTTCTAATCCTTACCTTGACTTTGTTTATATTATGGATGTGTTGCATTGGTTTTGTCATTGATTTCAACACTTATCCTTCTGGTTATGTTCACCGGCAAGTTCAGTGACTTATACACAGTCATTAGTATGTGGTTCATCAACACTGAGGATGACTTGTTATCATCTGGAGATCACTTGGTTATGTCAAAGATAGGGTTTGGACACTTGGTTTTGGTATTCTGGTTATTAGTCTAATCGGGTTGACATATTTGTTGTTATCAGAAAATTGGTCTAAGTTATGGACCGACATGCATTATCTATTCTAGATCAGCACGACATGTTATTGAGATGATTTAATCAATTGGATATTATTGTAATTGTATTGATTTGACATAACGCATCACATCTTGACTTGTTGAAATTGATTTAATTGTAATATTCTTAGTGAGTCAACCTACACATTTGGTCTTAGGTTTTGGTATATATGTAAGATCTCAATTGTGAGATGTAAGGATATAACATGTAAGGTTATTGTATTGTAACATGGTATGTGCGAATATTGAAGATCATATGAGCAAACCATAGAGAAGGTTCAAGGAAGATTTGAAGAAGATTATTAGAACTTAACTAGTACTGAATCCAACATTAAAGATGCTACTTTGAACAATACATTATCACTGGATTTAATCATCGAATTGTAGTTAGTGTGACTCCGATCTTGTGATTGACTAGTGAGCTCTAGGCAACTGGCCTCTTTGCATGTGAAGACCCCATTTGTATACACATACTATCTGCAGTAGTATCATTTGATTGTGGGTAATGTTTCCCTCCATGGTTTCCACATACAAATCTTTATTCATTTGTTGTGGATGTTGTTTCTCTTTCTTTTTTCATGCATTAAGTTTCACCAGTATTAATATTAACTGTTAATCTGTTAACCGACATTAAGTTTGTTTTACCAGTATTATGTATCAAGTTTGATTAAGTTATAATTAGAATGAAATTATTAGATAGCTGATTCACCACCCCCCCCCCCACCCTCCCTTATCAGTTTCCTTGGGGTCCTAACAATTGGTATCAAAGCTAAGTCCTCTTTTTGTAGAAGTTTAACAACTTGAGGAGATTCTATGGCAACTAACTTTTTCAAGAAGGACAGTTTGAAACCTAATGGAACTAACTATGGTATATGGAAGATAAGAATGGAGACACATTTGAATTGCATTGGAAGAGACATATGGGATGTTACATAGAATAGCTATGCTGGTCCTACACCGGGTCAACCTAATCCACCTACATTGGGTAAGGATCAAGAGAATGATTGCAAAGCAAGAGAAGCACTCTTGAGCACCTTGTCAGATCATCAAATCATGGGATTATCAAACCAATCTACTGCTAAATCTATTTGGAATAAATTGGAGACATTCAATGAAGGAGATACCACTGTCAAAATTGCAAAACGGGAATGCTTCCGGGTCAGGTATGAAAATTTGAAAATGGAAGAAGATGAAAGAATTTTTGCTTTTATGGAAAGGGTTAATGAAATTGTTTTCAGAATAAAATGTTGTGGAGGTTCGCTAAGTGAAGATGAAATTGATTTTAAAGTTTTCAGAGCATTGACATTGACATACAAAATGAAAGTAACTTCTATCAATGAGTTAAGAACTATGGCTAATACATCAGTATCTAGAGATTCCCTGGTTGGAAAACTATTAGCATTTGAGCTTGAAGAATTTGGTCTTGTTGCTACAATTAAAATAGATTTATCCTTTGAAGCATCATCATCATCATCTGATAAATATGATTGGAAAGGACTTTATGCAAGAGAACTTGAAGATATCAAGAGGGAAAACGAAGAACTGGAAGAACTTGAAGCACTATTTGCAAGGAAAATTCCTAAAGGTCCCATTGGAAGTAAGTATGAAGGTAAAGCACCATTTAAATGTTTTAAGTGCAACAAATTGGTCATATGTCATCCAGATGTTCTGACAGACATGCAAGATTGAGAGAAGAAGCTAAAAGAACATACAAGCCTAACCCTGAATATCAGAGATACAGATTTAAGAAGATTAGAGATAAATCATGTTATTATGTTGATGAAGGAGTTACTAATGATTTTGATGAAGAACCGACAGACAATGGATGGGATTTTGTTGCAATAACAGAAGATCAACCGACACCAACTGTTCCACCAGTAGAGTAGGCCCTGGTAGCTAAAACTGAAGAAAATGATGAATGGATTATAGATTCTGGATGTTCACATCATATGACTGGTGATAAAAGTAATTTCTTATCTTTTTAGGAATAGAATGGAGGTCTATTAAGATTCGGAGATGATAAAGCTTGTTTGATTAGAGGAAAAGGCACTATATTTTTTGATGGTAAGCACAATACTGACAATAGTTATTATGTTGAAGGTTTGGGGCATAATCTTTTGAGTGTTGGTCAATTAGTTGAAAATGGATTTCAGTTACAATTAAACAATGGTGAATGCAAAATCATGAACATAACTAGTTTGGAAATTGCAACCGGTAATCAGACTAGAGGTAATATCTTTCATTTGAATAACAATGAAAAAATATGCTTAATTGCACATATTGATGAAATTTGGTTATGGCATAAAAGACTCTGGCATGTGAATTTTGATTGCATTGTGAAGATTAGTTCATCTAGGCAGTAAGGGATTTACCTAAGATTGTAAAACCTCATAATCCGCTATGTAAGGAATGTCAAATGGGAAAGAAAGTCAAAGCAACTTTTAAGAGTATTTTTGAGAAATCCAATGATGTTCTTGATTTAATTCATACTGACTTATGTTGTCTGAAAAGAACAAGAAGTCTATAGGGAGATAGATATTTTATGCTAATCATTGATGATTATTCTAGAATGTGTTGGGTTACTTTTCTCAAGGAGAAATCAGAAGCTTTTAGGAAATTGAAATTATTCAAGGCACTTGGAGAGAATGAAACTGGTAAGAAAATCAAATGTTTAAGATTATATCAAGGAGGTGAATTTATATATAAGGTTTTCAATACATTTTGTGAAGTGAATGGAATTAGAAGATAACTATCAGCACCTCAGACACCTCAACAAAATGGAGTTGTGGAAAGGAAGAATAGAACTATTCTGGATGCAGCTAGAAGCATGATATTAGTAGCAAATCTACCTCATGTGTATTGGAGAGAAGTAGTGAATACATCAGTTTACACTTTCAACAGAGTTCACATCAATGATGAAACCGGTAAGACACCCTATGAATTATGGTTTGGTAATATTCCTACTCTTAAGTACTTCAAAATATTTGGAAGCAAATGCTACATTAGGAGAGATGAGTATATTGGTAAATATGATCCTAGAAGTGATGAAGGTATATTTCTTTGTTATTCATCTAAGAGGAAAGCATATAGATGTTTTAATAAAAGATGGTAGAAAATCATTGAGAGTGCAAATGTGAAGATAGATGAACACTTTAGAGGAAATTCAAGGTCTATGGATTCTGAACTAGCAGTTGAGATGTTCACAAATGAACCCATACAAAATTCATCAGCACAAAATGTAGATTGAGTCACACTGGCATCATCAAAGAATGCCAAAGTGACTGAAGAACAACAACAAGTGAACACACCCAGGTATGTAAGATTGAATCACTCTAAAAGTTAGATAATTGGGAATAAGTATCAAGGAGTTATGACAACAAGAAGACTAGAGAATGAAGAATAATGTTTAATTTCTCAAATTGAACCAACATCTGTTATTGAGGTATGTGAAGATAAACATTGGATTAGAGCTATGGAAGATGAATTAGAACAAATTGAAAAGAACAATACATGGACATTGGCTCCCCAACCTAAACATAAAAATGTAATTGGAACTAAATGGGTATTCAAAAATAAACTTAATGAGGATGGTAAGGTAATTAGAAACAAAGAAAGATTAGTGTGTAAAGGATATTCACATAAAGAGGGAATTGATTATAATGAAACCTTTGCACCAGTAGCTAGAATTGAGATAGTTAGATTATTTATTGCATTTTCAACTCATAAGAACTATAAAGTATATCAGATGGATGTAAAATGTGCATTTCTGAATTGTGACCTTGAAGAGGAATTTTACATTGAATAGCCTGATGGTTTTTCATTGACAAATGTTAAAGACATGGTTTGTAGATTAAGAAAAGCTTTGTATGGATTGAAGCAATCTCCTAGAGCTTGGTATGCTAGATTGGACAAATATCTTTTGATGCTTGGTTACACTAAAGGTAATGTTGACAGTAACTTATATTTCAAAGTGACTATTGATGACATCTTGGTTATTGAAGTTTTTGTCGATGATATCATTTTTGGAGGACAAGATGGATTGTGTAAGGACTTTGCTAACAAGATGTAGGAAGAATTTGAAATGTCTATGATTGGGGAGATAAAATTCATTTTAGGATTACAAATTTCATAAACTGGCAAAGGTATATTCATATGTCAAACAAAGTACTTGAAGGAACTATTGAAGAAATTTGGTATGGAAAATTCTAAACTGGTAAGTACTCCTATGACTACAACTGATGAATTGACATTGAAGGATGATTCATCTCCTGTTAATCCGACAAGATATAAATCTATGATTGGAGATTTACTATATTTTCAACATGTTTCCATTTTCAAAAAGTTTTTATTTTTGACAAGTTTCTATTTTTGAAAAGTTGTTATTTTCAAAAACTTTGTATATTCAGAAGTTTTTAATTTTTGGGGTTCCTTAAATTTAGCCTTACAAGCCCTAAAAAGAAAGCTTCAGTTTTTTCCTCATAACTTGGTCATACGTCTTCTTTTTTTGACTTCTGCATGTCACCATAAAGTGTATTTTGGCACTGATCTATACATTGTGTTAGTTTTGTTATATTTTTTCCCAAGTGTTTGATACACCCCTCGAAAGTCAAATTTTTTTTCATGATTTTGGAGCCATAACTTAGGCAAACAAACTCCATTTTTTAACTTCCACACATTTCTGAAAGGTTCTAAAAGTCACCTATTTAGATTAGTTGTTAGATTTTCCAATTTATTGTCGAGGTCACTTTTATTCAGTATTTTGTGTTTTTACTTCATGGTAGATTACTTGGTTATTCTGGCTCTTGTAATCTTTTTATTTGCAAAGGATGGCTTCTCTTGGGTTGTCCTATATCTATTTGCAACAATTTTCCTTATGTGGGATTTTTGAGCATCCTTTTCATGCACTTCTTTGGTTGTAGACACACTAAGATAAAGTGTCACTCTTGTGTACAGTTTTTGGGGATTTTGCACATTCTATTGTCTTTTATTTTATAAATGCACATTGTATTATAAAGTGTCATGGGGAGTTGTGTATTGCCTTTTGTTTTACCTTCACACCTTTTTCCAATGAGTATCCCTCAATGACCACATTGAATCCCAATGATTCTTTCCCCATGCATGTGTGTGTTGGTTGCATACCCTTTTTCAATTACACAAACTTTCTTGAGCATATTCAGATTCTTCTGCATGCACTTCATGGTGACATATAGTTTTAGTGCAATTGTCATACCTCTCCCTTGTCAGCATTATGGGGTGTCTTTACTATTGGTGCTAATGCTTCCTTGGTTTTGTCTCTATTGCAACCTTCTTTTTTTGCTGATCAGAGTTCTTCAAACTATTGGCACTTGTATTTTCAACTAGTAGTTTTCTCTTGTATGGTTGAGTAGTGTCATTGGGGTCATTGGTGCACACTCATATGCCATCTATATCTTTGATTGACAAATGTTTTGCCTTTGTTTATCATATTATTATTTAAGTGGTGTTGTTGGGGAAACTCATGCATATTTTTGTCTTCTTGATCCTTATCATCATCTTGGTTTCAGAGGAGGTTATTTATTTGACACTATAGTAGTTATCATTTGACAGTTGTCTACAACTTCTTTGTGCTTCGAGGATGTTCTTCAAGTTCCTATTCTTTTGGGACATCATTTTATTGGAGGCTTCTTAGTCATTCCTTTTTTAATAGTTCATGTTTATTTTCATGTATTTCATCTCTCGCTTTTGGAGAGGGGTTTTTTCTCATGTGGTTCTCTATTTTGAGAGGCCTCATCGGTGTGAGTTGCATTACTTCATTGTTCTATACATGGGTATCTAATCAAGCCTTGTATTGTCAGGACCCATTTATGCATTCATGCATTTAGAGTTTTCTTTACTCACCTAAAGTATCACTTAAGAGGGGGTGTTAGAGAATATTCAACTATTACTTGTTTTTTAACAACTAGTTATGATTTTTTGCTCTCTTTCATATGTTCACTTAGGAGTTCTTATTTTATTGTGCTAGTTGTGCACCTTGTTTATTTTTAATGCACCTAGTTAGCTAGAGATGAGCTTTATTTAGCTCCTCATAATTGCACACTAGTTCTCCTAAATTTAGCACAGTGCTTTCTTTATACAAGAACGTCATTATTCTATTGTAACACATTCTATATTATTTTATTTTGAGTAATATAGCATTCTTTTGTGCAGTTCTCTCTTGTAGAAGGTGTTCTCGTTTGTCATTTGATCTTGTAGGCTTCTGTTGCAATCTTTTGCATTAAAAAATTAAACATGTTATCAAAGCTTTCAAACCTCAACAACTCCAAGATTTGTCAAACCATCAACCACTTTATTTCCTTCTTGAAAGACATGGGAAATTCTAAAATTATCAAGTGATATAAGCATCTCTAAATTATTTGCAATTAAGGTTTTTATTATCCAACTAGGATTTCTTGACCCAAGTGGGCATTTAACAATGTTAAGGGAGCCACTTTGCAACCAAATTCTTCTGTAGTTCTCCTTGATAGCCTGCTTTATACCAATGTAGATGAACATAGCCTCATCATTGTGGTTTGTTTGGGTTCCCTAAAATATTTCTTAGGTTAAATCTTTTGTTATGTTCTTAATTTTATACCAAATAATTTGGATTATGTGTTTAAGTTGAAAATTATTATTGTGTCATTATAGGTATTATATGCTACATTTGATATTGTATCTTATTTGAATTATGGGAATCTAGTATTTTTTCATAATCATGACTTTAGTTATAGATTTTTACATAGATCCATTTTGAAGTTTTAGAAAAAGGGCTATCACGTCTAAAATATAAAAGTGAAAATTTTGATGTTACTATATTTGACTATGAAAAATTTACAATGAATTTTTTTTAATAGGTTACATACTTAATTTCTTATTGTCACTAGTTTTATTCATAAAGGTATATATCTTAATATTTATGTTAAACTTGGTAGAAAACATAGACACATAAAAATTTCCATTAATTTGTCCTCATTTAATTCCAAATTTCTCTGAACATTGGGCGAGTCCTTATTATTACATTATTATTTCTCCATAATTCATCATTCATAAATTTTCATCTTTTATTATATTATTATTAATATCTCATCATTTATCCATTAAATTTATTAAATAAAAAATTTATCATATTCATTTATACGCATTCATGAATCCACCTTATATACATTTCTCTATTTATTTAATAAAACCCTTAAATATCCCTGCCTACCACTTACCATTTCCCATTAACCACTCATCTTCCCTATACCACTCATCTTGCATTATCCCACATTCATCCCACAACATGAACTTGTCTGGAGAAATTCTGTTTAAACAAGCCTCTCTCTCTTATTTGGGCATCTTATCTTTATGCGTCGAATTTATGTCAGTTTGTATTCTTCACCATCTTGGCATTTCATTTTCTTTAGCTTCTTTTGCATTAATCATCTTGAATCTCCAAAAACCATAGCTTCTTGTGTGTGCTTCTAAGAGCAGTATAATCTACATAAGATCTTGGTTTAAGGAGTGCAATGGAGTAGATTATGTAACATGCATGTGTGTTCTTAGTTTATATTTTAAGTTGCATGTGTTTTTGACGGAAAAAACTTCATTGTTGGATGTTGGAAGATTGAATCTTGTGTTCAAATCCATTTCCTCCATCTACTAATTTTGGTTTGTTATTTGATTTGATTTGTGTGGGTTGCGTGACTTTTTAATTTTTTAAGTTAAAATAGTTTATTTAAGTTTCAGTTTTCATGTTAGTTTTTAAGTTAGATTAAAAATTAGTTTTAATTTAGGTTTTTTTTAATTAGTTTTAATTTTTTTTTTTGAATTAGTTTTTTATTGTAATTTTAGATTTATATTTTTAATTTAGTTTTAAATTTTTTTTGTTAATTATATTTTAAATTATATTTTAGATTTAATTTTTAATTAGATTTTAAATTTTGTTAATTAAATTAGATTAGTTAGTTTAGATTTAGATTTTGTTTTTGTTTTTTTAGACTTTGTTTGTTAATTAGATTTTGAATTTGGTAATTAGATTAGTTTTTAAATTTTGTCAATTAGACTAATTTTTAGTTTTGTGTCAGTGTGTTTTGATTTCTTTTTGTGATCTAATATTTGTTGCTTTGTGTGTTTGTGTAGGTTCTCTCTTGTGGAATCCAATCTTGTGTGTCAAAGCCAATATCTTGAAACTACTAATGTCATCTTGATGCAGGACGCATGTCGAAGAAATGGTGATTTGAAACAGATTGTCTGATTTTTTAGCTTTGATCACATTTTGAATTGGTGCTTTAAAATTAACCAGTGTCTTTTGTGTCTTGAGCAATAGGCTCTTTTTGTTTTACCCTTTTAGAGGGCCTACCTCCTAAGAAGCCCTTAAGGCTCAGTGAGAGGTAACGACCCAAGTGGTAATGGGCTAAAGCCAAGCTCTTACAAACCACTATAAATAAATGTTTTTATGATGAAAGTTGCAAGAAACGAGTGTTGATTAGTTCATACTGACGACATGTCTCCCCATAAAACCTATAGAGCGCAACCTCTATAGGTTGGGATCCTTCCTTAATAAAGCGTATGCCTCCGCATGTATGGCCACTCAAACAGATTCCCTTAGTAGACACCTTTTGTGTTAGAATCCAAAAACCTTCTAGTTGTTGACGCAAGAGGTCAGACCTCTGAAGTGGCTCACATTCTTACGGTTCTTAGTAGACATACAAAGTTCACCACGAGGATTTTTCATGGGGACTGATGCTTGGCTATCCCAGAGAAGTAAGTGCCAAGGGTGGAGCTAGTGGGGTCAAGCATCTAAGTATCGGCTTTGAATTGCATAGCTTGGGGTAACCCCCCAAGTGAGATTCAACAACTATTGTCCTGGCCAGCCTTAGGATTGTGCTTGAATGTGTTTTTATTGCAAAATCAAACAAACATTTTGTCTGCCATGTTTTTTGATTGTGTTAAAAAACAAACATGAACATTTCACAACCAACACCACACTTGAAATTGAAACACATTACAAAAACCTTGGTCTAAACTTTGAAGTATCCATCCAAATTGTAAAACAACATTGTCCTTGAAACGTTGAATTTGTGTTCTCAAAACAATCATTTCAAATCTCTTGAGACATTGCTTTTGAATTTCTGATCTTTTAGGTCCTCACATAGCCACATCATTCTAGTTTCACATACCCTTTTAGATCCTTGCATATTCTTCACGTAGTTGCACCTTTCATCCTTGCATAGTCTTCACCTAGTTGCACCTTTCATCCTTGCATGTCTTATTTAATCATACCTAGTCTTTGCATATCCCCCCTAGATCAAACCCATACATAATCCCCCTAGATCATACTCATAATCTTTGCATAGCCTTCCATCATTCCTTTAGGACATAACCTTAAACCTTGCACAAGTTCCTTAGGTCATTTCATCATTGGTCCTAGCATTTCATTATTATTTGCATACCAAAATTTAAAAAAAAAAAAAAAAAAAAGAAAAAAATAAAAAAATTATTGGTTGCACTTAGGATTTCTCATCTTAGGTTTGACATCAAATTTTGATCATCAATCCCCCTTATCACTTGAGGTGCATCTTCCTTGAGTTAGGGAATCTATCAATGTCTTTGAGTTGGTATTCCGCTTGCAGTTCATCATCTCCTATCATAGCATGCCCTCTCTTTGATAACTTATCCTTGTGTCTATCCATCATAGCACAAGTCAATCCTCACATTGGACATATTTTCAGACCTAGAGTATCCTTAGTCCTTGCATCAAACATCATTCATTCTCATATCCTATTTAAGGTTTAGCTACACATCACTTTACTATCACATAGATTGCATTTTTACATTGATCCTTAGTTGCATCCCAATTTCACTCATATCATATAGATCCCCTTTTTCATTTTAGGGTTTTCAGTCCATCTAGATTCTCATACATTGTCCTAGGTCAAAGATCAGAACAATTTCTTATGTCTCCTAACTCAAGAATCAAAATGTTTCAAAATCATCTATTTCAAGATGGAGATGACCTTATTAATTTTGATGAAGAAGAACACATTAGCGTTGCGACCAGTGAAACTAGTGAAATAAGCGATGAAGAAATAACTCAATCCACTATTGATGAAGCATTTCATAGCCATAGATTTACTAAAATCCTTAAAGAGGTGGTTAAACATGATCCACAAGCATACTTCAAAGCCCTTGCTGATGAGGGAATTAAATTGCCACGTGATTTTGATGCATCATTGGTCATAATTAAGGACAAAGCGAGAGTTAGTGAGTCTAGACCTGCAAGGACAAACAATGAGGAGAGGATAAAAGACCATGGACCTTTCTACTTGCAACCAAGATATAAGAGATCTATGAAAACATCGAGACCTATCCCTACCAATGATTCCATTTTGAGTGAATTGAGAGCATTAAGACAAGAAATAGACACTCTCAAGAATAAGAAGGCATCATCACACAATTTTTCTATTGAGGACATATGTCCCTATCCTTTTGATCTGCATATTTTGATGCCACCTTTTCCTAGTCATTGGGAAATACCAAAATTGGATAAGTATAGAGTAAGCGGAGACCCTAGAGATTACTTGAGAGAATTTAGCACCACTACCTTAGAATTTGCAGTAGATGAAACGTACCTCATGAGACTCTTTTCTCGCAGTCTTGGAGGAAGTGCCATGGAATGGTTCTCCCAATTACCTCTAACTATCAAATCTTTTCAAGAATTGGCTGATAAGTTTATCTCACACTATGCTTACAACTACCAACATGATGTGACCATGATGGACCTCTTCAAAACAAAACAAAGACAAGGAGAATCCTTCATATCATTTTTACAAAGATGGAGACATTTGACCAAAAGAGAACCTTATGACATTCCCGATAAGCAACTCGTTGACCTCTTTTGTTGCAATTTAAACAAGGAAATTGGAAGAGAACTTTGCCTCAAGTGTTTGGACACCTTTAATGAGGTCATAGATATGGGATTCCACATTAAACAAACACTTATTGACGATGGTACTATAAAGATAAATGATGATAAAGATTACAAAGGATTAAGTTCAAATCATAAAACACCCTTTTGGGCCAAGAACAAGAATCTGGTTAATGACAGAGTTGTTGATGCAAAGGATACTAAAACATCATCACTTGTTTACAACATTAAGGGTTCATCCTCAGAAAAAGGTAAAGAAAAACAAAGAAGCTTCCCTAAACAAAATTTTACACCATTGGGACAACCACTTGAATCAGCATTGAAAGAACTCCTTGAAAATAATCTTATAACATTTCTAGAGATACGGGAATAGAATCCTCAAGTTAAACCCCCATGGTGGAATGATGATCACTTTTGCAACTACCATAGACACAAGGGTCATAAGACTAATAGTTGTAATAAACTTTGACATGTCATACAAGACCTTCTTGATGAGGCAAAGATTTCAGTTGATGGACATACTCCTTCCAATAGCTCTGATCATGAGATATTCAAAAATCCTTTCCCTAAGCATGATGAGGATAAAGGGAAGGCCCCAAAATTTGGTGATGGTGTGAACTATACCAATGCTAAATATGACTATACCATAAACAACATCAGCGAGGTTGATAATCATGTGAACACTTTCATCATAAAGGGGAAAGAAACTGATTGCAATGTTACCACCCGCAAAGGCACATTTATTCTTAAGGGATCTAATTCTAAACCTGCTACACCATCTTCACAATACAACCATATAGAGCATTTAGGGAAGACACCTGAACAAATTTCTATACTTGAGTTGCTATGCTTATCCCCTGAGCATAAATCCATCCATGATAAAGCACTCACTACCACTATTGTGCCTACAGACCTACATTTAGATCAATTTCAAGGTATGGTGGGACATATTTCCTCCCCTCATACCCTCACGTTTACCGAGAATGATGACTTGTCCATGTAAGAACCCCATAATGCACCTTTACATATTGAAGTCCTTGTCCATAGAGTTAAGATCAAGTGAGTTCTGATAAATGAAGGAGTAGGTCTAAATATTTGTACTCTGAAATTGATTAGAGAGCTTGGATTTGATGAAAATGTAGTTGATCAAAAGAAAAAGATTATAATAAAGGCATATGATGAAGAGGAACGCTCATCTAAGGGATTAGTTACATTGCCTATCAGAGTGGGACCAGTGGTGAATGATGTGGTTTTTCAAGTCCTTGAGCTCCCATTGACCTATAACATTATCCTTGGAAGGCCTTGGATCCATGCAATGCAAGTTGTACCTTATACCTACCATCAATGTATCAAATTTCCACACAATGGTGTTGAAGTAACTATACCAGGAGATCCAAACCCTTTTATGTATTGCAACAATTTGAGTTCTAAGATTGAATCCATCATTCCCATTAATCGTGAAGCACCTCCTTCCCAAGCATACATTGATCCTGAATCCTTAAAAGCATCCACTTCCAAATCCAATGAAGCTGAGATTAGAATAAAAGTAAAATACCATGGAATAGGAGAGTATTCTATGAGTCATTCTCTCTGCATTGGAAAGCTACTTTTGTCCCCTTACAATTTTGGAAAACCACAAATGACTGAGACCACATTAGACACCACTACTATAATCTATAAACCTACTATTTTTAGAAAATGGGGAGCTTCGTATGATGAAATGGAAGAAGAGGACCTCTTGAGATGGCTATATAAAGATGAAGATATAGAGAAAGCACAAATTGCAGAACCTGAAGTCAAAATACCAGCTAAGCAATATGGAAAGGGAATGAAAATAATGAAAAGATATGGCTATGATGGTCATAGTCCTCTTGGTTTGCACAAACAAGGTATACTTGAACCGATCAAACCTAATGGTGGGCGTAAGGTTTGTGGTCCAGGGTATGATACATAGAACGATAAGACCTTGAGTACTAAGGGTAACTCGAGTGAGGTAGGTGAGTCTTCTAATCCAACACAGACTAATGAGGAAGGTACCATCAATGACTCTAATGCCTTAATTGATATCTATGAATATGATTCTATTTGTACCCTTGAGCCTATTCATAACCTTGAACCTAATCATGATCCTTTACCTCTTGTTCACTCACAACTTATTGATTGGGACCATGAGGGAGACCCCCAGTTAGATGTTTTGCAAAATGATGAGGCAATCATAATATTTCTTGGAGCATGAAGTGATTTACCCCTTGGAGATCATAGGGTTGGATTCACCATAGAGCTCAATAGTGCGACTTACTTTGGAGAAGGTGCCAAGCCTTTTAGTCGCAAAATTATGGAAAATATCAATAGGTCTTCTAGTGAAAACCTCTTTGCAGCACTATTAGACCCCAAAAAAGTAAAAATAAAGGACGTATCCAAAGGTGAAAACCTCTCTAAGGTGCCTGAGGATCAAAGGATTTACACACTTCCCCTAGCATTATACCATGAAAAGTCATCTATGTTAGTGGAGAAGACAGTATCGGCAAACTTGGGCACAAAAGAGCAACCAAAGATTATACATCTAGCAAAATCATTGACCCATAAAGAGAGAGTAGAGCATATCTAGTTTTACAAGGAAAGATAAGTTAATTTTGCATGGTCCTATGCAGACATGCCCGGACTTGACCCTGATTTAGTTATGCATCACTTGTCTTTACCATAGGGGGCAAAACCTGTCAAACAAAAATTAAGAAAAATGCATCCTCATGTGGCACTATTGGTAAAAGTAGAATTACAAAAGCTACTAGATGCTAGCTTTATAAGACTTGTTGACTATGCTGAATGGATTTCAAACTTGGTACCAGTTTTAAAACCTAATGGGAGTGTCCGTGTTTGCACAGATTTTAGGATTTAAATAAAGATTTTCCTAAAGATGACATCCCACTTCCAAATATTGACATGATAGTGGATTCCACAATAGGACACGAGATGTTATCCCTCATTTATGGGTTCTCAAGCTATAATCAGATCAAAATTTCTCTTGAAGACCAGATTAAACAACATTCACTTGTCCATGGGGAACTTTTTGTTGGAATGTCATGCCCTTCGGGTTGAAGAATGTTGGAGCTACTTATCAACATGCAATGACTACTATCTTTCATGACATGATGCATATATACTTGGAAGATTATGTAGACGACTTACTTGGAAAATCTTACACTAGGGTAGGATATTTAGAAATCATGGATAAAATCTTTACAAGGTTGGAAAAATATAAAGTCCGATTGAATCCAAAGAAATGCATCTTTGGGGTAACCTCTGGGAAACTCCTTGGATACATTGTATCATCTAAAGGAATTGAATCTGATACTAAAAAAGTAAAAGCCATACTTGAGATGCCACCACCAAGGAATATTCATCAGTTGAGATCTTTACAAGGGAAACTCCAATCTATCTGTCACTTTATAGCACAACTGGCAGATAAGTTTCAACCATTTCAGCACCTGCTACATAAAAATGTTTCATTCAACTGGGATGACAAATATGAACAATATTTTCAACAGATCGAAGAATACCTTCTGTCACCACTAGTGTTAGTACCTCCAACAAATGACAAGCCTTTACTACTGTATATATCCACAACTGCTATAGCACTGGGGGCACTTTTGGCTAAACATGACTCTTACGGAAAAGAACATGCAATATATTACATCAGTCATACCCTAGTGGGATATGAGCTTAAGTATAGTACTATTCAAAGAGCGTGTCTTGCTATAAGTTTTGCCTCACAGAAATTGCAACATTACATGCTTACACACTAAACAAAGCTCATTGCAAAAATTGATACACTTAAATATCTTTTGAGTAAAGAAACTCTTACAGGACGACTGGCTAAATGGGTCATGATTCTTAGAGAGTTTGACATTGAGTATGTAGAAATAAAATAAAACAAAGGACAAGCTATAGCCGATCAACTCACTGATGCTCCTATCACCGATGATCATCCACTAGTTACAGAGTTACCTAATGAGTCAATCTTTAACATGGAATCTTCAAACCTTTGGACTTTATATTTTGTTGGTTCCTTCACACATGGTGGCTCTAGTGTTGGAATTCTCTTCATCAGGCCGCAAGGGGATTACATACCAAAGGCTTATAAAATACAATTTCCTTGTGCCAACAATATTGCAGAATATGAAGCATTACTTTTTGGGCTCCGTATGGCTGTACAATGGAAAACCTTAGATTTGAGTGTTCTTGGTGATTCTGAGTTAGTGATCAGATAGGTTAATGATGATTATAAGACAAAGGATGAAAATCTTATGCCATACAAGAGAATGGTGGATGATTTCAAGGCTTACTTTACCACAAACACATTTGAGAAAATTCCTCACGACAACAACAGAGCAACTGATGCAATGGCTACAATCACCTCGCTTGTAATAATGCCAATTAATGCCGAATATTGTGAGTTCTTGGTTGAACCGCTCTTGGAGCTTGCCTACAATGTACCACAATCTAAAATGATATGTCTCATCTATTAGGTCCCGAAGACAACTAAGAGGGGGGGGGTGAATCAGTTGTCAAATAAATTCAAAACAAAAATAACTTAACCAACTTACTGCTTAATACTGGTAAACCAATGTTTTATACCGATGGATAGCTTTATCAGATAATTGAAATACCCGTAAAGATTAATGCATGAAACAAAAAGACAAATTCATCCACAACATTTAACACCAATCTTTGTACGTGGAAACCTTCTAAGGGGAAAAACCACGGTGGGAAACCTTACCCACAATCAGATGATACTATTGCAGATAGTAAGTGTATACAAATAGGGTCTGCACATGCAAAAAGGCCAAGCGCCTAGAGCTCACTGCTCAAACACAAAATAGGAGTCACACTGACTACAATTGGATGGTTAAATCCAATAAGAATGTACTACTCAAAATAGCATCTTCATATGCTAGATTAAGTACTAGTGTAGTTCTAATATGCTTTCATAAAAACCTTGCTTCACCTTCAAATGATGTCTGCATGTATAGCTCTACTTAATCTCGCATATAACTTCACACAATTCTTCTTTGTATTCCATATTCGATCTTAAAAATAAGATCTTGCATTTATATTATAACTTAGGACCAAGTTTAGTAGGTTGGCTCTATAAGATATTACAATAAAATCAATTTACAAATAAATTAATGCCTGATGCAATAACCGATTCAACATGTTGGCTTAATGCATTTACAATAATAATAAGTCATCTCCATAGCGTGCCATGCTGATTTGGAAAAGATAATCCTGCCAGTGTATAACTTGGACCTATTTGCCGGTAACAGCAAATATGCAAATATGAATATACCAATAATCAAATCTCCAAGACAAGGTGTCCCAATGATGTCTTCAACACAACCAATTTTTTTCCATGCCATTCCAAGTGTCAATGATCATTATATCCTATGAGTGTACAAGATACCAATGACTATGCATAAGTCATTTGCTTGTCGGTGAATGTTGCTTATTCTCCAAAGTGCCAGAGTTGATAAGGTTTAGTAGGTGTTGACATCAATGAAAAAAACATACCAAAATACAAACATCATTGTTGGTCCTAATTCCCAGTGGTATGGAGATATTTATGCCTACTTACATGATAATACCTTACCTCCTGATCTATCCAACAAAGCCCACAAAAATTTTATTCATAAGACACTAGTTATGTCATTTTAGCTGACACCCTATATCGTTGGGGTTTTGATGGTACCTTACTTAGATGTCTTGAGCGTGATGAAGCCAACACTGCCTTGCGAGAGGTGCATGAAGGTATATGTGGGGTGCATTCAAGCGGTCCTATCCTAGCTAAGAAACTCTTGCGTTTTGGTTATTATTGGCCTACTATGGAGAAGGATGCTTATCAGTTTGTTAAAAAATGCAAGCAATGACAAGTACATGGAGACTTGATACATGCACCAACATAGGAATTGCAACCACTTATTACATCTTGGCCTTTTTGTCAGTGGGGACTCGACCTTATGGGAAAAATCCATCCACCCTCATCCAATGGGCACAAATTCATCATCACTGCTACTGAATATTTCACAAAATGGATTAAAGTCGCTCCTCTTACCCATATCACTAGAAAAAAAATTGCCACATTTTTTTTGAATTACATCATATGTCAGTATGGTATCTCCCTTTCCATCATTACTAATAACGGTCATCCCTTCAAGAACCAAGATTTCTGTGAGCTTTGTGATAAATTTCATAACCAGTATCGTTTCTCTACACCATACTATCCTCAACATAATGGCTAGGCTGAGGCCTCTAACAAAAACATCCTTAGAATCCTCAAAAATACGGTCAATGAAGCTGGTCGTGATTGGCATATCCAATTGAACCCTGCCTTGTGGGCTTACCGCATGATTGTCCACAATCCCATAGGTGCCACTCCATACTCCCTTGTTTAAGGTTCTGAAGCTATATTGCCCATTTTGGTCGAGATACCTTCCCTATGGGTCTCTTTGCATAACCTGATCAGTGATGAAGACTACAGAGTCTCCCACTTGAATGACTTAGAATTGTTGGATGAAAAAATAAAAATTACTTTTGATCACCTCAGAGCATATCAACAACGCATGTGTAGAAGTCACAACCACTGAGTCAGATCTCACACATTTGAAGTTGGTGATTTTCTCCTTAAAGAAAATCCAAAGAACCAACAAGACAGAGAGAAAAGGGGCAAGTTTGAACCTAATTGGCTTGGTCCATATATTATCACTACTATGTATGTATCAGGAGCATATTAGCTAGCAATTCCCGAGGGTGAACTACTTGAAGATCCAATCAATAGCATTCACCTTCGTAGATTCTATGCTTGAGTATTTTAGAAAAATTTTCTTTAAAAGATCCTGAAAAAAAGAAAAAAAGAGATGAGAAAAAAATCTTGAAAAAACTATTAAAAAAAAAAAACAAAACAAAACAAAAAAATAAAAATAGAGTAAATAAAAATAAGTTCATCCAGTGGTGAAAACTTGACAAATAGGCACCTTGGGTAGGTACCATGGTGAAAACTAGACAACCGGTGCCATGTGTAAACATTTGGCTCCTCTTTCCTTTAGTACTTTACTTGATCAATGCTTTATCCATATCTGCTCTCCCATTCCATGGTAGCCTTCCCCCCCCACCATAGCTTGTGGATCGTTTGCATACCCCGTGCAATGCTTCTTGTGCATACTATGATAGACTTATCCCTCATTAGGGCATCTTCTTAAACTTAGGAATGGGTTAGGATAGTCAATGTCTCACAGTTGGAAGAACTATCTTCTAAAATGTCTTGAAAAAATCATAAAATGTCCTAAAAAAATCATAAAAATCATAAACTGTCCTGAAAAAATCATAAAAATCATAAAATGTCTAGAAAAAAATCTTAAAAATCATAAAATGTCCTGAAAAAAATCTTAAAAATCATAAAATGTCCTGAAAAAATCTTTAAAATTATTAAATCTCCTGAAAAAACCCTAAAAATTAAAACATTCATAAAACCCTAAAAATCACAAATCTCCAAAAACATGCAATAAACATTGCGATGTCACAAACACTTTGGACAAGCATGCAACTTTGGAACTTCAATGGACTCAGGACACGATGAGACTTAAATTGAGCAAACAAGACAACATCTGATCAAGTTATACACCCGAACCCATCAACTGTGAACAAAAAAAAATCATTCAACATGAAACATATTGCTTGCTTATTTTCTCTTGATTGTTTTTTATTTTCCTTTTTGGTGACATTTCTTTTAGCTTTTCTAGGATGTCTCTAACTAGAGATTTTATCTCTAGTATTTCTTTGACTAGAAAGGTGAGGATGGGGCATGTTCACTTGTTTGCTGCTTATGGAATGTTCCTTAGGATTATGATGACACATCTTAGGACATGATTGCTTAAGATTATCGAGGATATATTGGTCTAATACACACTAAGGCATTCCTTTACCGTCTGATATATTGTCTTTCTTGCAATTGGTGTGACTTAATCATTTGGATCTTATTCATATCGAAATGATTTTTGCCTTTTTTCTATAATAAGCTCGATGATGACATAAGCACTTAAAAAAGCACAAGAATTCTCATCACCTTTCATATCCTCTTTCTCATCACTCATTCTTTTTTATCTCATCACTTTTCTCTTCTCATCCTCCTTTTCATCTATCTTTTTCACCATTTCTTTCATCATCTTCTTCATTCTTTTTATTGCAATGAGATCGATCAAACACTTTATCCAACCGATGCATGTCTTTGAATCTTTAATCTCTTTTTCAACCAACTTGCTTCATGCAATCTCAATGCCCCTAGAGTCAATCAATCAATCATTGGATCATCTTATCTTGCACTAGAATCAATCCTTATAAGCTTAATCATCTCAATCAGCTTAATCAGCTTATCAATTCGGCTATACTGTTCATTTCCATCAATTGTTCAGTTAGGCCTCATCAACTATGCATTTCTATCAAATGTACATCTCATTCTAATCACTTGTGCAATATCAATAATCCAATCTTCCCTCTCATGATTTATCGAGAAATCAATCTTCATCATTATGTTTGATCATTCTCTCAAGGGGGCATAACCAATCAATCATCACCCTTACCAAGACACCTCTGGGGCATATATCAGTTGATCACTTTGAAACAATGCGACAGGCTGCATTGTCTCAAAGAGGGGCAAAATATAGACACATAAAAATTTCCATTAATTTGTCCTCATCTAATTTCAAATGTCTCCAAACATCGAGCAAGTCCTTATTATTACATTATTATTTCTCCATAATTCATCATTCATAATTCCATCTTTTATTATATTATTATTCATATCTCATTATTTATCCATTAAATTTATTAATTAAAACATTTATCATATTCATTTATACACCTTCATGCATTCACCTTATATACATTTCTTTATTTATTTAATAAAACCCTTAAATATCCCCGCCTACCACTTACCATTTCCCATTAACCACTCATCTTCCCTATACCACTCATCTTGCATTATCCCACATTCATCCCACAACATGAACTTGTCTGGAGAAATTCTATTTAAACAAGCCTCTCTCTCTTATTTGGGCATCTTATCTTTATGTGTCGAACTTATGTCAATTTGTATTCTTCACCATCTTGGCATTTCATTTTTTTTAGCTTCCTTTGCATTAATTATCTTGAATCTCCAAAAAACCATAGCTTCTTGTGTGTGATTCTGAGAGCAATATTATCTACATAAGATCTTGGTTTAAGGAATGCAATGGAGTAGATTATGTAACATGCATGTGTGTTCTTAGTTTAGATTTTAAGTTGCATGTGTGTTTTTGATAGGAAAAACTTCATTGTTGGATGTTGGAAGATTGAATCTTGTGTTCAAATCCATTTCCTCCATCTACAAAAAACATATACGTAAAATTTGTTTATGCCTTTTACATGCAATTATTTTAAATTTTGTGAGATATATGAAAACCAAATAATGGGATAAAATTAATACTTTAAATTAAAAGTTCTCATGCAAAGAAGTATATAACTGTGCAACATATAATATGTTATTCTCAAAACAACCTTGATATTTTAGGTTTATTATTTCATATGGCAATGAGAAATTCTAAAGTTTAGATTGTTTCATTTAATTATTATTTATAATCATAATAATTTCAATAATATTATTCTATATGACTTTTACAAATTAAATATTGTCTAATTATATATACATATTTATAATAGAGGAAATGTGACTCTACAAAATGTAATTTATGTCCCTTTGAGAACCAATTTCACTACATACATTTAGATATCTCCGACTAATTATACAAGAAGAAATAACTAATTATAGATACATAAAATGAATTTTTAATTATCAAAATGGAATGTATGAATGACAAAGAGTTTTGGATCCAGATATAAAGATATCAACAAGGATGCTAGTGCAGCCAAGGATGACAACATGTTGAATAAATGTTTGTGCAATGTATCAAACAAGGAGTCTTGTGTGAACTACAAACAAAGAGATATAGAGAGAGTACAATAACCGAACAATGCACTTCATCTAACCTGCAAAAATAGGAATTAGAAACATAGGAACATATGCTATATAATAGATATGTAAATGATCCAAATAGAAGAGATAAATGATAACGAGAAACATGAAAACTTTTATGCATTTTGAGCATCTCTAATGAAATTACACGTGCATAGAAGATGAAACACGTTGAAGGTTGTTTTTAGACTTGCTTCAGTCAAGTCCATATTTTGATACATTTTCACCTCCACAACAGCTAGATAGATTTATCAAAAGAAAAGTAGGTATAATGATAAATGATTTAACAGAGAAGGGATGTGTAAATTCCTAGAATTCTCAAAGAAAAAAGACAAATAGAAAGATATTATGAGAAAAGATTGAGGAAGCCAAGATAGTTGCAAAGATTATTTTGAGAGATTAAGGTTACATTTGAATGCTAAAATATCATGCGATGCTAGTATGGCATGTAAACATGCATTCAAGGCACTTGTGTGAAGAAAAGTTATGGAAAAAAAATGGGAAACAAGAAAAACACATTGTTAATATGAAACTAATGTAAAATTGTAGCTACTAAAAATTAAACCTTAGCATCTTGAGAGAAGAAAGGGTTGATGCAAGGGTGAAATAAGCTTTTGCAAATGCTATAGAATGGACACTAAAGTGGCTACAAAAGTGTAGGTGAAATTGAAGGTATAGAATTTTAGACTCTACAATATTATATGTAGATAGAGAAATAAAATTGAATCCCTTGCATAATGAATTAAGAGAATTATCTACATAGAAAAGGAATAGATTAACCTTCAATTGTTGTAATTCTAATAATAAATATTCTTTATTTAATTAGAATTTATGTAAAGAACATGTGTAATCACCCCTTCTCATGACACTATGATATTTAGTCTCATGTCCATCTTACAACGCCTTCCATTTTTTAATTGATGGTCATCCTTTCTCCTATAAATTTTAATCCAATTATAATTTTACCTACATTTATATAGTATGAAAAATCAATAATTTGTAGGAAAATTAAATAATTTGATATTCATATGAATAGGACATTTATATCTTTATTGATCTTAAAATATAACCTTAGATAAATGAATAAATGGTTATTTTTTACATAGATCGCCATAAAGAATCATATTGAGATATCCCATAATATGACCATTGATAATACATGAATTATATTTTACTTAAATTGTGTTTGATAGCTATATTGATTGGTTATTTCTTCCAAATATGAAGTTGGTATAGATTTCAAGAATGGTTTGAGTTCTAGTTCGATGATATTGTTGATAAATTGATTATTTTTGTATCAAGGTTATACGTGTGATGATATGAACTTTATCACAACACCTAAAATCAACAAAATTATAGAACATATCAAGTATCAAGATTAGATCAACTATTATATTTTAGGTTCACTATTTCATATGATAATGTGTAATGTTAGAATTAAAATTGCATTACCATATTATTATTAATAATCAAATTTATTTTAATTATTTTTTCTAGTTGATTAAAGTATCAATTAAATATTGACTAGTCATATATTTTTAATATCACATACATATACCTCTAAGCCACATATAGTTAGGAAGGGAAAATTTGACGCTTTGTATACTTACAAAATTTACATGTATAGAAAAGTAATAGCTCAAATTTCACCTATAATTCTAAAAATATATATTATTTACTTAGAATTGGTGTAAATAATGGATAAACATCCCCTCTAAAAATATATTAGTGTAAAGAAGGATAACTATCCCTTCTCTTCACAATTAAAAAATAATATCATCTTTCACCCTTATAGTTCTTTAAGGTTTTAAATGTATGGTCATCCTTTCTTTAATAATCGTTCAAACCGATTATAAGTAGATGTCCATTTACTTGATACTAAAAAGTAGATTCGATAAGAAGAGGAAATTCCATCTTTGTTGATCCTTATAAAGAATGTTATATAGATGAGGTTCAATGGTTGTTCCTTCTTTCCCATCAAGATTGAGATTTCGATAGACCATCATATAGATATTAAATATATGACTTAAACTCCATGTGATATCTCTATTATAGGCCATTTTATCCCAATATAAAATTAATATGGATTCCAAACATGGTACTAGATATATTTCAAGAATATTTTAGATGTATTTATTTTAACATATCAAGGTTATATGTATTATTTTATGTACTTTTTATTCAGACTTAATATCAAAACAAGAGACACAAAGCATCATGTTCCTGCCATTAGGTTAGAGTAGAAAAAATTTGAGATGAAGATAAAGGGGGGAGAGTAAGACAAATAAATAGATAGAGAGATAGAGAGAGATAGAGGGAGAGATAAATATAGAGAGGGATAGAGAGATAGAGATATGTATATATGTTGTTTTCTTTTATTTTAACAATAGCATATGGAGGATGCCCATTTGGTATACACATTTTTATACTAATAGAATGTAATCATGTAAAGTGTCTCAACATTGTCTTATAGATATATTCATATGTTAAGGTCGTTACTAGAGACATTAATTCAATAAGTGAACAAGTTCTCCTAGGTCAAACCCTTTAGTGAATTAAATTAATGACAATGAGAAACATTAAAGGCAACATTTGCAACCATGTAGATGTCATATGTGATGAAGGTTGCTAAGTGAGGATCTTATCCTTCAAAAAGGTCCATTAAATTGAATATTTCTTTTGAAGCAAGGAAGATAACACAAAATAAATACATCTAGAATTGTGCTAAATGAGAGTAACTTAGAAAAAAATATAAAAGGATGTTACAAAGATGTAATGTGAAACTAGGGTTTTTGAGAACTTGTTTTCAAAGGGGTGATGGATTATAGATCCTAGATGATAAATAATCTTAAATGAGGCGCATAAATTTGAAACTCTAAGGGTTGAATTTGTAGTTATAAAAATGAATGGGTCAAATCCACAAGAGTAGAATTAAACTTGTCAGGAGAATACATAAATAAGATTTGACAAATGTCAAAGGATTGTAATATTATTTTGGAAAGATTTAGTTCACATAGCTAAGTAACATGGTAGTGGATTTATTATTAATAATATCAAACTTTAGAAATAACAAATTATATTCAAAACTCATAAGAATGCATAGAAATATTTGTAACCATAATTATCCAATGAAAATGTAGTTTTCTATTTATATCTCTTTTATGTATGATTTGAAAATCAAATCATACACTTTTAAAATAGAATCTTTTATTAAAAATTTGAATAATTCTCAAGTTAAAAAAATATATATTCTTTTGAAATCTAAAATAATTTGAATATCTTTATTTTAAAGTTAAAAATGAAAATGAAAATCAAGATAAAATAGTTAAATATAATTTTATTACAAATATTTTGTCAACAATAAGTTTAAAATTCAAAATAAATAATCAAAATAAAAATTAAATATAATTTTATTAAAAATAATTTATTTAATAATATATTTAAAAATTTAAAAACAAATAATAAAATATTTAACTGTTTTGAACCATCTTTATAAAAAATCAAATTTCAAAATAATAAATTTTAAAATAGAAATAATAATTTATATTTAATCTTAAATTTAATCTATTTCAATGCCAATAAATTTTTCATCATATATTAAAAATGTAAAATGTAAAAATAAAATTATTTTCAACTATTTTTTAATTTTTAAGTTAATTAAACACACATTTAATTTAGCTTAAAACATTAAGTAGATAAAAGTTTCTGAAAAAATGATATTATAAACTAATCTATCTTAAATAATCACTATATGATATTTATATACATATAAACAAAGTAAAAATTTAATCCACGACCAGTTGGAAAAAACCAAGCCAGTCAAGTAATAGAAATTATTTTTATTTTTACTTTCAAAATTTCTGATAAGCTGTGGGGCCATTAATATATAAAAATTAATTATAAAGCAACTTTTCATTTTAATGATTTTATATTAATAAATGGCTAGAGCTATCCTTTGCATTTTTAATTATTATTTTTGTTTTGTTTGTATAAGCATAGTTAAAAGTTGATTTGACATTTGTTGGTGTAATTATTTTATATTTTTTATTCACAAAAAAATGAAGTTTATGTCTGTTGAAAATAATATAAATCAATCATATGACAAATAAATCAGTTTTTAAATAACTTTTGCTAAAAAAATTTGCATGTTGACTTTTGAAAAGATAAAAATTTATTTTATTTTGAAATTTTTTAAAATGTGATTGGTTGGAAAGGACAATGATTAATAACTATTTAAGTCATTTAAAAATAATGATGGCTATAGTATCCTTCCATGGCAGTAACTAATTTTTGTGCAACATGATGTTCAGGTCAAACATGACGTTTTCCTTTTCATTATTTCATATTTAATTTTATAGTATGGCTTATTTTATTTTTTTCGATAAAAGTGGATTATTCCACTAAAATGTTTTATTAATATTTTTTATTTTTTACACAGGATTCAAAGAGCATACCAGAGGAAAGAACCCTGGGAAGAAAACCTTCGGTCACGACTCATTAAATAAACCTATAGTATCTAACGGATCAGTTTATACACCCCGCCCAAAACCACATACAAAATGTGGCCACAACGCATATAATATCAGTTTTGCATAGAGCCCATATGACAATTTGCCAACAAAACCCATCAGATAATTTTCAAATGTAGACTCCACAGCTGCTATCAATGGAAGAAGACATAATTTTCCAAAGCCCTGTGCCAAATCCCATGAGACAAAAACCTTCCTGCCAAAAAAGAAAGTATCAAAAAACCTTTGGAAAAACACTATTGTATCAAATACCATGAGCTCGAACTCTCCTCTAGACAACGAACATGAATACTTGAAATGAAATGGGAAAGCAGGAATAATTATCATCATAAAATTTTACATCAACATTACTCAAGAAAATTACATAACTATTGTTGCAAACCGTCTCATACCCTAGAAGGAATTGATAGTTCTGATACTTAATGTAAAGAGATGATGCTAATAGCTAACAAGATTGGGGGGGGTGGTGAATCATACAAACATAAACTTCCATAAAATCAACAGATTCAACCTCGGTAACTTATGCTTCAGCTATATAACCAAAAACTACTAAACATGCAAACTCATAAACACATAATCATCATAACACATATAACACCAGATTTAACATGGAAACCCAAACAGGGAAAAACCACTATGGGATTTCAGACCCACTAAGAAATATACTCTTCTAGAGTATGCTCAGTTAAAAGAAAATCCTGTTAAAGATTACAAACACATTGCTAGATGTGACCCGGTTAAGGGATTTCCCTCAGATCTGTTAGGATCTTCAATTTGTTAGAAGTGACCTTGTGAAAGTATTTCAAACACTCATTTAGAATGTTACCTTGCTAGAGGGTTTACAAATAAGACTGTTAAGTCCACTCGGTTAAGAGATTTTCTGTCACTTACAAAATAACAGTAATAAAAATATATCTGTAACTTCACATCTAAAATCCTAAAGTAGATTCCTATTTGCTCAAAACAATCTTGTCATAGGACTTATCTTGTCCCTCTACTGGGCTCTCTACTCTATTATTCAAATAGGTCTTCAAGCTTCTATGCTCGGTAATCACTATGTAGAATCCTTGTGCTTACACTTGCCCGCATGCATTGTTTATCAACAATTCCTTATTTATAAACAATTTGCTAACCTCTTAATCTCCTTGATCACATTTCCCATGATCAATCTTAGCCATCAGATCTTCAAACTTGACTAGGTTCAATGTATCCTTTCGATCTGAAAATGTTTTACCTTGCCTCAGGACTTGCATTCCTTTCTAGGAACTTGCACAAGGTTATTGCGGTTCAATCTGCGCTGTAAATCTTCCTGTCGATTTTCCTTTGCCATAGATCCTTAACAAACTTTATGCATGGATTCCAATCATTTATACATCTCCAACTCATCATTGTCCTTCATTAAATAATTCTTGTATTCATCCAATGCGCTCTGTCATAATTCGGTTGCAACTCAGTAAATACTAAACTTTACTCGGTAGACATTTCGCCTTCATTAACTGATATAGATAGCCTTAGGGTTTACTGACTAGGTTCCTTAGGGTTTACCAACTAGGTTCTTTGCTCGGTGACATAGTATACTATTAACCTTACAATCAACAACATATGTAGGATATCAAAACAATCTAAACATCATGATCTCATCATTGTCTAACTCGGTAATAGTTTCCCATTGAATAACTTATTTCTCCCCTTTCTTATCACATTCTTTATGTGTCATTTACCGACATCTTAATTCTCTTCAAATCAATCTCCTCAAGATATGGCAACATCATACTGAATCAGAAAATCAATTTCTTGACATAAATGACAAAATAATGTTATAAACATAGTTATCATCCTTCTTCAGTTATATCAAATAGTCTTCAACAACCTTCTCAATATCCTTAATGAATATCAACAATCTTTCTATCTACTAAAATGCCAACAATCTCCCCCTTTGGCATTGATGGCAAAACCAATAATGAAATGGTAATACCAACATGATATTCAAATTGATTTGGATTCAGATTGTTGTTAGACTTATCCTGTTATCCTTGAGCTGTTACAATCTTCTGAAGTCTTCTCCCTTTAGTAATCTTCTCCCCTTGTCATTAGTCTTCTATCATCTTCATCATTTAGGATTTTTACCATTTAGCCTTCTCCCCCTTTTACAACAATGCCAAAAAGTAAAAGATCTAAATCATGATTTCTTCCCCTGTGAAGTGATTTGCCTTGATGTGTATCATCTCAGTCTTGGTCAGAGCAACTTGTCTCTATTCACTATTTCCTGCACACCTTTAGAAAATCTTCTAGAGTGCGTACATCAGCATCAATCCACACATAATATTCTGTAGATTCATTGAATTGATGCTTTCACCAAATCCTATCAGTGAGTAGAAGATAGGGGTAGGACCCCTAACTTGCTTCTGAGATACTCAAAAGTGTCCCTTGGCAGTGGCTTTGTGAAGATGTCTGCTAATTGCTCCTTTGAACTGATATGTTCCAGCACAACTTTCTTCTCTTGAACTTCTTCTTTGAGATAATGATACTTTATAGATATATGATTTGTCTTAGAGTGCATTAATGGATTCTTTGAAATGTTAATGGCACTAGTATTATCACAGAATATAGTTACTGGCTCGGTAACTTTCTCATTTATACCTTCCAACAGTTGTTTTAACCATGCTATATTGGTAAAATTTAATGTTGCAGCAACATATTTAGCTTCTACTATTGACTATGAAATACATTCTTGTTTCTTGCTAAGCCAACTTACTAGTCTTTCTCTTAAAAAGAAAGCTCCACCACTTGTGCTTTTCCTATCATCAATGTTGCCTGCCCAATCAACATCAGTATAAACTTTTAAATCAAAATCACTCCTCTTTTCATATACTAAGCCATAATATTCAGTGCCTCTCAGGCATCTGAAAATTCTCTTGATTGTTGTCATATGGGTTTCCTTGGGATCTGTAGAGAATCTTGCAACAATACCTACTACATGTGCTATATCCGGTCTACTATGCACAACATATTGCAACTTCCCAATCATAGATCGGTAAAGTGTCTCATCAACAGATGCAGATTCATCATTGTTTGATAATTTACAGTTAGTAGTCATAGGAGTACTTATTAGTTTAGAATCCTCCATTCCAAATTTCTTCAAGATTTCCTTTATGTACTTGGATTGAGTAATGAAAATCTCATCTTTCATTTGCAGTATCTGTAAACCTATAGAATACTTTATCTCACCAATTAATGACATCCCAAATTCTTTGCTCATTTCATTTCCAAAGTTCTTGCATAAGGAGTCATTACCACAAAAAACAATATCATCAACAAATATGGCTGAGATTAGTAGTCCATTGTTCTCATCATTCTTCATGTACATATTGTTGTTTTCACTTGTCCTTATAAAACCAATCTTGATCAAATAAGAGTGCAGTCTCTCATACCATGCTCTAGGTGCTTGTTTCAGACCATATAAAGCTTTGTTTAATTTACATACCTGATCTTTACTCTTGTCTTCAACAAATCCTTCAGGTTGTTCAATGTAAACTTCTTCTAGTATACCATTTAAAAATGTTGATTTAACATCCATTTGATATACCTTGAAATTTTTGAAAGCAGCATATGCCAACAATGTTCCTACTCCCTCAAGTCTAGCCATAGGTGCAAAAGTCTCACCATAATCTATGTCTTCTTCTTGAGCATAACATTTGTAAACTAGTCTTGCTTTGTTGCGAATAACCTCACCTTTTTCATTTAGCTTGTTTCTGAAAGTCCACTTTGTATCGATTACATTTTTGTCCTTTGGTCTTGGGATCAGTGTCCATGTGTCATTCTTCTTGATTTGATCAATCTCTTCTGTCATAGGATTTACCCAATCTTCACTCCTAAATGCCTCTTTTACTATTCTCGATTCAAATTCAGATATCAGACATGTGTTCTGTCTCAGTTTGTTCCTTGTCATCACTGGATCATCCTTATCTCCTATAATCTGACTTGACGCATGATGTCTTCTGACATATTTCACTAATATAGGCTCGGTAGACTCTATATGATCTTCTTCATCACTCAGTAACTAGACATTATCTTCATTTTCTTTAGCAGTTTTCTTGGTAGGACTTCTCGGTTGAACATAAACAAATTCTTCATAATCTTCTGGTTCTTTGGAATTTCCTTCATCATTTCTTTCTGCAAATTCATCAATTTTCACATTTGCACTTTCTACTATTTTGTTAGATGATTTGATCAGACATTTAAATGCTTTGTAACTTCTAGAAGAATAACCAATAAATGTTCCTCCTTCACTTTTCTGATCAAACTTTCCATTTCTGTCATCTTTGTGAACATAGCATCTACTTCCAAAGATTTTAAAATAACTTACATTAGGTTTCTTGTCATACCAGATTTTATATGGTGTCTTCATAGATCCTTTCTTTAGTTGAACTCAGTTCAGGGTGTAAACTGCAGTGTTGATTGCTTCTCTCTAAAATGTTTGAGGTGCCCTCTTTTCTATCATCAGGGTTTTGGCACAATCCACAATTGATCTATTTCTTCTCTCGGCCATCCCATTTTGCTAAGGTGTTCTTGGTACAGACACTTGCCTTTTTATACCATGATCATTGCAGAATAAGTTAAATTCATTAGAAGTGAATTCTCCTCCTCTATCAGATCTAAGACATTTCAGTTGTCTTCCTATTTCATTTTCAACTCTTGCCTTGTACCATTTGAACATTTGAAAAGCTTCTGATTTTTCTTTTAAAAACATTACTGACATCATCCTTGAGTAATCATCCACAAATAATATGAAATACTTATCACCATAATAACTTTGAACTTTCATAGGACCACAAACATCAGTATATACTAGATCTAAAATTCCTTTAGAAGTGTCGGACTTACTTCTAAAGCTTGATTTTGTCATCTTACCCATCTAGAATCCTTGGTATATAGTGTTCTCAGGTTTTTCAAGACTTGGTAGACCTCTTACTCGGTGCTTCTTACTTATTTTGATCAGATTATCAAAATTTACATGACAAAACCTTTTATGCCATAACCAGGTATCATCTATCTTTGCATAAAGACACTTGTTCCAAGTTGAGTCAAGATGAAATGTGTTACCTTTTGTTTATGTCCTGGTAGCAGCTAACTTTCCATGCTTATCATGAACTTTGACAATTCCTTTCTGAAATTCTATTTGGTATCATGTATTGTTTAGTTGTGCTACACTCAACAAATTGTATTTCAATCTTTCAACCCAGTATACATCATCACATTTAGCATTGTCAAGAAGTGTTATAGATCCTTTACCTTTCATCGGACATGGTGCATCGTTACCAAATCTTACATAGCCTCCATCATAGTCTTCTAATTTAACAAACTTGTGTTTATCACATGTCATATGTTGTGAGCATCCACTGTCTATGATCCAAGAATCATTATTATTTATGTGAGATATTAGGGCTTTTTCTTCATACCTTACTTCATCAGATCCATATTTAATAGCCACATAAACAACTTCCTCTCTATCAATTTCATCAGATTTATCATCATTGGATTCCTCATCAGCTACTAGACATGTCTTTCTATCTCTCCTTCTGAAGTCTCAGTGTCCTCTGTATTGGTTGTCTTTCTGCCTGTTATCTTGGTATTTTATCTTTTCACTAGATTCCTTGTTAGGGTAGTTAGAAGCCATATGTCCTATCTTATCACAATTGAAACATTTTAAAGGTAGATTTCCTTTATACTTACCTTTTCCTCTCGGTAACCTTCTGGATAATAATGCTTCAAACTCTTCTTGCTTCTTAATTTCCTCATATAGTTTGTGCACTTCTTCCATGTTCTTATGAAATCTTTCACTTGCTCCATTGTGATTCCCTTTAGAATACTTACTCATTCTATCATTGTAATCATCAGTTTCACGAATATGAAAAGAACTGAATGCAGATTCTACTTTATTTACCGAAGACCCACTGTTATCAAAATTACTTAACTCAAATGCATGTAGCTTACTAGTAATAGCATCCAAAGAAACTGGCATGTTAGGTACAGACCTCAATTCATTGATTGCAGAGACTCGAATAACATAAGCTAGTAGAAGGGTTCTCAACAACTTACTTGTTATATCCTTTTCTTCAATAGTTCCACCTGCTCCTTTAATTTGATTGACAGTCTCCTTTAGCCTTGTACTGTATTGTGTTATGTTCTCACCTTCATTCATTCTCATGGATTCAAGTTTTCCTCTTAGACTATCTACTTTTACTCTTTGAACATGTTCATCACCACCATATATAGATATGAGCTTGGTCCACATAGCTTTTGCATCATTATAGCCTTCTAGATCATTAAACTCTCAATCGATCAATGCTGATGTTATTTCAATCATAGCTTGAATATGTTCTTTCTTTGCCTTTATCTCTTCCAAGGTTATAGGGTTGGTGCTCAGTGCAATGTAATCATTCTCTAGATAATATGGTGCATATTCTCCATTTCCTGATAAATCCAGCTTCATCATTTTCTGCCATGTGTAAAAACGTGACTTGTTCAGCTTTGGTGCATCCCTTTTATACATCTTCGGATCTTTGCCTCAAGTACCTTTAAACTTTTTCTTCCAGAGTCCAAAGCTCTAATACCAATTGATAGTTCTGATACTTAATGTAAAGAACTGATGCCAATAGCTAAAAAGATGAGAGGAGGGGGGGTGAATCATACAAACTTAAACTTCCATAAAATCAACAGATTCAACCTCGGTAACTTATGCTTCAACAATATAACCAAAAACTGCTAAACATGCAAACTCATAAACACATAATCATCATAACACATATAACACCAGATTTAACATGGAAACCCAAATAGGGAAAAACCACTGTGGGATTTTGGACCCACTATGAAATATACTCTTCTAGAGTATGCTCGGTTAAAAGCAAACCCTATTAAAGATTACAAACACATTGCTAGATGTGACCTGGTTAAGGGATTTCCCTCAGATCTGTTAGGATCTTCACTTTGTTAGAAGTGACCTTGTGAAAGGATTTCAAACACTCATTTAGAATGTTACCTTGCTAGAGGGTTTACAAATAATACTCTTAAGTCCACTCGGTTAAGAGATTTTCTATCACTTACAAAATAACAGTAATAAAAATATATCTGTAACTTCACATCTAAAATGCTAACAAAGATTCCTATTTGCTCAAAACAATCCTATCATGGGACTTATCTTGTCCCTCTGCTGGGCTCTCTATTATGTTATTCAAATAGCTCTTCAAGCTTCTATGCTTGGTAATCACTATGTAGCATCCTTGTGCTTACACTTTCCCACATGCATTGTTTATCAACAAATCCTTATTTATTAACAATTTGTTAACCTCTTAATCTCCTTGATCACATTTCCCATGATCAATATTAGTCATCAGATCTTCAAACTTGACTAGGTTCAATGTATCCTTTTGATCTGAAAATGTTTTACCTTTTCCTCGAGACTTGCATTCCTTCCTAGGAACTTGCACAAGGTTATTGTGGTTCAATCTGCGTTGTAGATCTTCCTGTCGATTTTCTTTTGCCATAGATCCTTAACAAACTTTATGTGTGGCATTCCAATCATTTATACATCTCCAGCTCATCATTGTCCTTCATTAAATAATGCTTGTATTCATCCAATGTGCTCTGTCGTAACTCAGTTGCAACTCAATAAATACTAAACTTTACTCGGTAGACATTCTGCCTTCATTAACCGATATCGATAACCTTAGGGTCTATCGACTAGGTTCCTTAGGGTTTACCGACTAGGTTCTTTGCTCGGTGACATAGTATAGTATTAACCTTACAATCAACAACATATGTAGGATATAAAAACAATCTAAACATCATGATCTCATCATTGTCTAACTCAGTAATAGTTGCCCATTGAATAACTTATTTCTCCCCTTTCTTATCACATTCTTTCTGCATCTTTTACCGACATCTTAATTCTCTACAAATAAATCTCCTCAAGATATGGCAACATCATACTGAATCAGAAAATCAATTTCTTGACATCAATGACAAAATAATGTTATAAAGACAGTTATCATCCTTCTTCAGTTATATCAAATAGTCTTCAACAACCTTCTCAATATCCTTAATGAATATCAACAATCTTTCTATCTACTAAAATGCCAATAGGAATTTCCTCAAAACCCACCTCTTGTTGATTAGCATTGCTATCAATGGCTAAATTTGCCAAATAATCTGCAATCTTATTAACTTCTCTATAACAATGGGATACCAAGAAATATTCAAACAATTCTAATTTTTGTAAAATGGGATCAAGTATATACTACAAATTCCAACAATTCGATTTCTTTTTCATAACACATTGAATAATCACCATAGAATTTCCTTCAATTATTAAGTCCTTAATTCCCAAAGAGATTGCCATATCCAATCCAAAAGACAAAGCATGCAATTATGCATAATTGTTAGTTTTAAAACCAATAACATGACACTTAGCTCGAATAAAATTTACATTGTGATCATAAATTACCATGCCTACACTAGCCGGCCTAGGGTTACCACGAGAGGCCCCATCAAAATTTAGTTTAAAGTGCCCCTACGGAGGAGGTTTCCATCTAACAGAGCATCTCTTACCTATTGCATCATTCTTTTTTAAAATTGAACCATGAGAGGGTAGAACTGACAGCATCTTCCAAACTCTAGTAACTCTACTATCCCAGTGTGAAAAAGAAGTAAGATTTTCTAAATTCTTATAAATAAATGACAAAGCAACCTTAGAGATTGAAGACTCAATTTTTAATAGAACCTCAAACACAGGAGAACTTGTTTTTTTAAATATCCTGTTGTTTCTCTCTAGCCAAACATTTCAAATCATAATAGATGGAGATATGATCCAAAGGCATGCATAAAAAGATGAGGCAAACATAAAGGGACAAGATCTAAAATGGGAAATGAGATCCTTACCAATAACAAAGGATATATTTAACTTCTCAAACAACCACTGCCAACATTCATAAGCATAATCACAATGTAGGAACAGGTGTGAAGAAGATTCCAAATTTTTGTTACAAAGGACACAAGGGAAAACAACAGTAATACCAAGCTTGTCTAGTCTCATACCTGTAAGGACTCTATCCTGAACTGCCAACCAAGCAAAGGCTCCAGCTTTAGGAAGGCAAGCCGAATGCAAAAACAACTTATAAGGCCAAGATGATAAATCTTTAGTAACCATAAGAGAGTTGTAACCATCTTTAATAGTGTACTTACCAGAAATATTCTTTGTCCAAATAAGTTCATCCTCAGAATCAGAAAGAAATAAAATTCTATCCCCCAAAATCTTCTCAAAATATAACTAAATACTTTGATCAACATCTAAGAAATCAATCAACTTCCTTCTAGCTAACTTAAGGGGTCCACTAGTCACAATTTCAAAATAATCTACTACAAAAACACCCCAAAGGGAGGAAAGAATAGTGATCAGAGGAGACCAATCCCTAATATTCACCAAAGGTGTGTGTCCATTCCATACTTCATCCCAGAATTTGACCTTTCTACCATTATGAACAATCCATGAGAGATGAGGCAAAATAACTGATCTACATTTACAAAGGAAATTCCAAATAGCAGAACCCGAAGGCAAATTTGAGACTTTAAAAATGTACTCTCTCAGTCCATTTATTAAATATTTGGCAAACATAATCTGTGCCCATAAGGAGCTAGGCTTGTCATATAATTTCCAAACCAACTTAGCACCTATGGCTAAATTCTGATCCTCCAGACTTCGAATTCCTGTTCCCCCAAGTTCCTTAGGCAAACATACCTTATCCCATGAAACTAAAGGGAGTTTCTTCTTGCCATCTTTATTATTGTTCCAAAGAAAATCTCTAAGATTATCTTGTAAACTAACCATAGCTTCTTTTGGAGACTTCAAAACAGACTTGATGAGAACAAGTTTACCCGCCAAAGTTGACCATCTATGATTCCATGAGAGAATTCTTGTAGAAATGACTGAAATAATCTTATCCCAGAAACAAATCTTATCATGTTTAACAAAGAAAGGAATCCCAAGGTAAGTACATGGAATATTTCTAGTCTCAAATCCCCAAAAGGATTGCAACCTATGCTAAACCAGTTGTGATGTATTAAGGAAAAAAATCTTTGATTTATCACCATTCACTTTTTGACCAAAAAATGATGCATAATTATGTATTATTCCTTTAATCACTTTTGCCTCAACTAACGAAGCATGTCCAAATAACAGAGTATCATTTGCAAAGAGACAATGAGAAATACTTTGGGGAATATTTTGAATCCTTGTACCTTTCCAAAGCCCTCCCACTTTAGCAGCCCTAATAGCCCAACTAAAGGTTTCAGCTAGGAGAATAAACAAAAAGGGAGAAAGGGGATCTCCCTGTCTCAAACCCCTAGAGGAAGTGAAAAAACCACAAGGAGAACCATTAATTAAAATCGATAATCTCGCAAAATAAATACATGCACAAATCCATTTGACCCAGGCCTTGGAAAAACCTAACTTCTCAAGAATAGCACATAAAGCCCCCCACTCTACTCTATCATAACCCTTCATCATGTCTAGTTTAAGTATCATAGTCAGGGTTCTTTGGGTGGAAATAGAATGCAGCACCTCATGTGCTACAATTGTACCCTCTGTCATCTCCCTTCTGGGAACAAAACCACCTTGCTCCAATGAAATGATCCTAGGTAGAATTTTTGCCAACCTAAGGGAAATTGCCTTTGTAAATATCTTATACAAAGTTTTACATAAAACAATGGGCTGGAAGTCAGCAAAAGTCTTAGTATCCTCCTTTTTAGGAATAATTGCAATCATTGTAGTATTAAGTTCTTTTAAAATAGACCTATTTCTCTAGCTTCCTCGAGAGCCAATAAAACATCATTTCCCACAAAATCCCAACATTTTTAAGAAAACAAAGGAGTAAAACCATCTGGTCCCGAAGCTTTATTCAGATTCATGGCAAAGATAGCACTCTTAACTTCTTCTAAGGAAAAGGGAGACATCAACATCTTATTGTCTTCCAAAGATACTAAAGGAGGAATATTAGATATAATATCATTGCTGAGATTTCCATTTTCCGAAGATAATAATGACTTAAAAAATATAACTGCCTCTAAAGCAATGTCCTCTGGCTCTATCAATAAATTCCCATTCTGACAATGAATACAAGATATCTTATTCTTACATCTTTTAATCTTAGTTGAAGAATGAAAAAAATTTGTGTTCTTGTGACCATCTGAAAGCCATAACTCTCTAGATTTCTATCTCTAATAGATTTCCTCTCTAGCTAACACCTCCTCAAGCTATAATTTTAGTGACTTCAATTCATCAAAAACTTGTGACACCATACCATGTTGAAGCACATGAGTATTAAGACACTCAATCATATCTTGAATACTTTGTTTCTCCTGAAAAATGTTCTTAAAATGTGAGATATTCCATTTCCTAATATTCAATTTCAAATAGCTTAACTTCTTAGCAATCTAAAACATACGGGACCCAAAACATAAAGGAGCAGAATTCCACCATTTCATAAGCAGAGGCAAAAAGGAAGAATCCCTAAACCACATGGGCTCAAATTTAAATGGAGACTTAAAAGAAGCCCTATCCTCAATAACTGAAAGGGAAATTGGAAAATGAGCAGAACCCGAGACTAGTAGAATAAAGGAAAAGAATTCAAAATCTGAATCAATCCAATTCTTAGATAACAAAAACTGATCTAATCTCTCAACAATCTGAAAAAAATCCCTTGTCATGTTTGTCCATGTGAAAGCCCCATTCTGAGACTTACAATAAAAAAGGCTCATATCAGAAATGAAATACCCAAAGTCATCCATAATCCTTCTATTAGGGAAAACACCTCCGCTTTTCTCATGTAAATCAGTGATAGCATTAAAATCACCAGCGAAGATAATAAAGGAACCATGTTTTAAGGGAGAAGAAATCCTCTTTAATTCACCCCATAACTTACTCTTCCCTTGAATTCTTGACGAAGCATAAATGTTAAAAAGCCAAAATTTAACCTTTGAAATATTGCTTATAACTAAAGTCAACATCCAATTTGTAGCAGATGCCACTAACTGTACCTCAATATTATAATTATTCCAAAGTAGTGCCAAACCTTTTGAAGAACCACAAGCAGGATAAGAAAGAAAATTCCACCTTCTCCAAGATGAAAAAACCTATTCAGCAAACTCCTTTGACAATTTTGTTTCTTGCAACATAAAAATATCACACTTAATTAAGTCCATATGGAATTTAATTAAGCATCTCTTGTTAGGGGCATTTAAGCCCCTAACATTCCAAGAAATAATTCTCATTGTCCTCGAGGGGAGGCCGAAGCTCCCCTCTTCACATTAATCGAAGAATTTTTGCTTTCCCCAAAGCAACCTTGCAAATTACATTTCACGACCCCTGATCTTGTCACAAGAGGACTAGTCATAGATCTTTTACTCCTCTTTCTTTTTACACTTATAGGAGTTAGGCATGTTTTCTTAAGCCTACCAAGAGAGACTGAATGCCTCCCTTTCCCACCAGTAGGAGAAAGGGACAAAGTCTTTTGAATTCTAGCATCAATTTCCATTTGAGTCTTAAGATTATTTGGAAGCCTACCTCTTCTAGGAAAAACTACCGATGGTGAAAAAACTGGAGTTGTTTGGACAATTGGTAAATTCTTGCATGACTTTCGAGAAGCCAGGATAATTGGATTATCTTCAAAACCCAACTTTGTTGTAGCCAAAACCGCAAAAGGATTAGCAGATGTAGAAATTGGAAGGGTCAAGTTTATACCCCCCAAATCATTCTCAATTAAAAAAACAACTCTATCGGTAATACCCTCATCCATTTGATGTGCATGATTATTAAAAATATCATTTACTTGCTAAACCAGATTCTCATCTGGCATAATAACAAGGACAACCTCTGATGGATTACTATTCCCTAAGGAAGATTCATTAGCCATAATAATTTCAACATTTAGAGGGGAATTATGAAACCAAATTCTTAATTTCTTGAACTAAAGAAGCATCATTAGGAAAACCTATGGTAGGTACATGTTTAATAGTTTCCATATGAACCACTACATTTTTATCTAAATTCACTTTCTTTGAAGAATCCAAAACCTCCTTTTGAGTGCATGAAGACAAATTGTCTTCCTTACCCTTTGTGTGATTATTTGGCATCTTAGGGAAATCTATCATCAATGGATGATCTACTCCATTCATTGGGGGATTACCATTCACTACACCCCTATTATTAGAAAATGTCTTCAGTAAAGACGAAAGTGAGACCAAACCCGAAGTGTGATCATTTGGTTTCCCAGAACTACGACACAATGGATTATTTTCAAGATGAATGTGACCCATTTCTACCAATTTATGCAAATAGACATTTCCACATCCTTCAACCGAAGGTCCCGCTGACAAGCTATCTTTATTAAGGGAGTTAGGGATAGAGCCAACAACCTGCTAGTTTTTCTTAAAATCCATAAGTAACGGAGCATCCAAAAGTAAAAGAGACTTAAGAAGCTTTGCATCTAATTTATTAATTGACTGGTGCCAAATACCATCATGAGACATGATATTACAAGTACGAGGGCAAACATTATTAGGGTTAATGAGAACACAAATTTTTACCATAACCTCCCCCTCCATAAAGTCCATTTTAGATGTTAAAAAATTTCCAATAGTATTTCCAATTTTCTCAAGAACATCTGGATCCATAAATTCAAAAGGAATATTAGGTAAACCAAACCAGAAAGGAATAAGTTTAGAACTAGACCAAGAAGGAACAAAAAAAGGTTTCCAAGCCGTAATTGAAATTAAATGTTTTTCAAACCAATGATGCAAAGTTCTTAATACCTCATCTTTGAAAGGAGAATCAAAGACAATAATAAAAGCATTCATAGACAATAATTGAAAATAATGCATATCCCCCCATCTTTTCTGCAATTTATGATAAAGCTTTAACAAACTAATTTGATCACCCCAAATTTCCCCAGAAATAGCATTTGTATGCAAACAATTCACTTTCTTATCAACATAGGAACCCCAAAGATCAATACAAGGGATAGGAGCCCGAACCTGTGATGAAGAAACCCCTGATAGAATAGGATCAGTAGGTATCTTACTTACATTTTCCGGATTAGCTTCCTTGAGGTTCACATTTACCTTATTTCTGACCTGCTATGAAGAAACAAAAACCCTAGCCGCAGTCTCCTTATTTGTCAAGCCAACAACCCTAGCAAACGTTCATTGATTACCCAAATCCAAAGACTATTTCCTTGAAAAGCCCTTGAATTGCTTCTCATAATTCACTTGATTCACACCATTATTAAAATGCTCTTGAGTGAATCTCCTTCCATTGTTATTCTACCTCCATGCCACATTACATCTATTCCTAAAGAAACCTTGGAAGTATTTTGAAACTGGCCAAAAAACCTTGTTATTTCCACTATGATTTACTTGTATCGCCATGTCCTTCCATCTGCCGTTCGTGTAGACCCACTGCAAAACATGAGGTGAGTCTTCCCACCCCACATCCGCCCATGAACCCAAATGTCCTCTATCAGCCATGTCTGATCACTGTATTAAATTTATGCCTCTTTCTTGCTTTGATTCCTCCTTCCCAAAGCTCATGCCACCTCCGAACAAGGAATGGCTCTGGAAAGCATTTGCAGACCCATCAGGAAGGAAATCACATCATCATCTAATGTTAGATCCATATTTTTTTCCGAGTGCATATGGCATAAAAATATCTTGCTATCTTATTCATGCTAGCCAAAAATCAAAGCCTCACATCTGTGTCACATAGAATGGAAAGCTCCAGAAAACACTTCCTCCACTTGAAGAAAGTGACATGAGTGGCCACCTTTTTCTCTATTTTCTTTAGTGGTAGGTTATGATCTGTAACCTCTAAAATGCAGCACTAGGTTTTCAATCAAAGGTTAAGATACATGAAATTGACAGTTAGGGTTTTATCTCTCTCATAGGGTAAAGTTTCCCAAATTTCCTTACGGAAATGTTGTTCGAAATAGTAAACAAGCAATTTGAGTTCTACAGAATGCAATCCAAGTTATCTAGATCAAATCTACCCCTTTCACTTTCCATTAATGGCAGAGAAGACGATATGTCATGGAGGCTTTATCTATCAATAGTCGCAATCACTCAGATTTGTAAACCTAAGGGTATCACATGCACCATGACTGGAGATAGGCAGTTGTAGACACCAATTGATGTTGTCCTTGCAAGAAGAATCCTAACCCAATTTTTTTAAACCCACAAGATTCCAAATTTCTTTTTTTTTATAGTTGCTTTATGTTAGTGCTCTAAATTAGAAGATTTTATTTATTGATATATTTTAAATTAAATTTAACAAAATTAAAATGTGAGATTTTTAATTTTATCAATTTCTTGTTATAGTATGGATTATGTTATTGATTATTATTCTATTTTTTTAAAGAAGTAAATACCTACAGAGGGGCAGCACCCTTGTATTAAAAAAGAAGGAGAATACAAGGCCCGATTCAATAAAAATTGTAGGGGGAAATAATCTGGAAGAAAACCCCCTACCATAGCTCTAATCCATGGAAAAGAGAAATCAACATAGGACTGGATGAGGACAACAATATACTGACCTCTTAAAGACCCCTTAAAGACGTAGAGGTCATAAGACAAAAATAGACAATCTCAAAAGGTAGAGAGACCGGAGGGTTTAGAGTCAACCGAAGTCACAGAGAGTCATTGGAAGCATTATCCACTAGTGCATTGGCCGCATCTAAGACAATGGGACATTCAGGGCCACAATTCAAATGAGCTGTTGATTCTTCCTTCTCCTTAGGGAGTCGGTAGTCATTTGGATACCATTCTTCACCCAACCCAAACCCCCAGTCATTTCCATCCACCAGATCACCATTCTCAAGGATCCTAAGGTCATCAATCACTGCTAAATATTTAGCACAGAGAAAAATTTCCCTCCAATTCGATGTGAAACCACTTTGTTTACCAGTCGCTTTTAGAAGGAACTCAATGTTCCTACAGATGACGGGCCAAGTTGCTTGGAAGGATATAAAATCCATAGAATTGACAATCACGAACTTCTTCACCTCTGCTTCGTTGCTAACTGACATATAGAAGTTTTGGGGAAGCAAAATTCTAAGATTGGCATCAATATTGTCTAATACAGCATCTATTTGTCCTAACAGGTGGTGCTTGAACATCATCTGGGTTAGTAGTTTTGCTTGCTGCTTACTAGTCCCCATGAAGATTAATATTGCAAGAAAAAAGGCTGGAATATCAGCACTGGCTCTCTACCTATGGTAAGCCATAAGAAATTCCTTTCCTAGGATCCTATTTAAGTTGTGGAGAATGAGAGGATGTCAAGAGAAAAGGACCTCTTGTAGACGTCTATCTGTGATTCTGCCCAAGAAATCCATCTCTCGATAAGTAGCTTCGAGGAGGATTGGGGTCTCCATACCGAGTTACCAAGAGAGGAAAGCAAAATATGGTGGAAAGAAGGGGTATTCTTTTTTTAAATAGCAAGGAGTCGAACCAAAGAATACGACACCCTGCACCCGCTTGTCCAATAAATGCCCACACATGTAAGCAGCCAGTATCTGACTAACCATCTACTCCAAACCTCCTCAACTTGATGTCGACTAACTTCAAGCATCAAGTGATCATAAACAAATCTTGAAGGATACACTTGTAACTAGATACTCAAGTACACTTGTATTAAATAGCCATGAGCCAAAAGATGGCACTAATCAAAAGTGTCGGCAATGCGTCACATCATGATGATAAGAGGAGACCTTAACTGGTTAACAAGGAAGTTGGTTGATCTTTCCACCAAAACCAAGACCAAAAGGTGGAGAGGGGGAGTCGCGTCTACCAGGGAACAGAGCACTGGTTTTCTCCACAACTGAAGGGGGCAGGTAGAAATGGAGAGCGCACACCTTTCAGGAGACCCATCGGTACATGCAATATTTCAAAGGACCCAACCTAAGTGAGGAGAGCATGACAATTGACCTAACAGGAAACATCATTGGTCGATCTTTAGGGGTGGTTACTAACGGTTATAGCCAATTTAGAAAGTCTATCAACTTCACCATTACCTTCTCTATAGATATGGCTAACCCAGAATTCATCAAAGGAAGCTAGCAACACCAGGATCGGTTGAAGCCACTAGTTAAGGTGCCAAGAAGGGGTGTTATTATAGTGAATCACATTAATGACATTTAATGAGTTACCCTCCAAATGAATTTTCTGCACCACAAGCTCCTTCCCTAGCTGAAGACCTCTAAATGCCGCTCTAAATTCCGCTTCATTATTAGTAGCCACTCCAATATTTTCGGAAATTTATTTTATACAAAGACCATTAGAGTCCCTCAGGATGCAACCAATGCCACTTGGCCTGGATTGCCTACAGAAGCACCATCAAAGTTTACCTTGCTCCACCTAACCACTAGTGCTTCCCAAATCACCCCTTCTCTTGGATTGGTTTGATCCACCAGAGAGCCCAGACCAAAAATCGAAGTGATAAGTAGGTTTGGAAGAACCATCTTAATCTTACAATCCCAGTCCGTGAATAGATTTTTCTTAAGTGTTTTGGATTGAGCCACCACATTCAAGAGCTCAGTTAGGTAGTTCTTAATTTTCACACAAATAGACTGAGGGCCCATATCTTTACCCTGGAAGATTTTGTGGTTCCTTTTTTTCCAAATTTCCCAAATCAGAAGTGATGGGAGGATGAAGAGCAAATAAAAAAAAACCACCTTTCCTACCGATTTAGGCCATTGCAAAAACCAATTGTCCAGCCCTGCTGGGAAGGGGCCAAATAATCTTTGTTTTTCCATGAAATACCACCAACAATGACTGGAGAATTTTCAATGGAGAAGAAGATGATCAATAGTCTCTTCCTGATCTAGACATAAAGGACATCTACTAGGTTCATTGATACCCATTGAATGGAGCCTTTATTGGGTTAATATTTTCCTTTGGTAGGCCAACCGGGCAAAGGAACCCGCTTTGGGAAGGAGATGTTGATGCCAAAATAGATTAACAGGCCAGTCTTTTTTATCTATAGCCGTTTCTTTCAGCTTGTAGCCAAAGCATAACTTGTGTTTTCTATCAGAGGAGCTACACCACCTAATAATATCCTTATCAAGGGAAGGGAAAATAATCCTTTTGTTGAGAATATCAGTAAATAAGTCCTTCTGAAACTGATCCAAGTCTAGCTTGTCCAAGGAGTTCCATTTCCATTTAGAAATACCATTTTCTAGGATCAGATAACCATAATCATAGATATTATGCCCCTAAAGGTGATAGGTTTCCTCCATAACAAAATGTAGAGAGGGGATGTGACATAGACCAGCTTCACTCGACCAAGAATCAAACCAAAAGGAGGCATCCCTGCCATTCCTGACCTCCCAAGTAACCTGATCGCTTATGATTTCCCTATTTTCCAAAATGAAATTCCAGATGGCCAAACCCCTGGGAGGGTTGTTGATAGTCAAAATCCTCTTAGGTTCTAGGGAGTCCAAATATTTATGTTTCAGGAGCCTTGCCCATTTTTTCTTCCCGCCGCTATAGATTTCCCAAACCAGTTTAGCACCCATTGCTAAATTCATAATTGATATTTGGCAAATACCAGCACCACCTACCATTTTTGGTTGACAGATCTTTTTCCAAGCTATCAAGGGAAATTTTCTTTTATCATCTGACCCATTCCAAAGGAAATTTCTCATTAGAGAAATCAATTCATCTTCAACTGCCACCAGTAATCGTAGGAAAGCTATGGAAAAAACCAGTAGCACTGAAAGGATCGACTTTATCATAGTGAGTTTCCTAGCAAAAGATAACCACTTGCCTTTCCAAGTTGCAAGATTGGATTTGCACTTATCAATGAGGTGCTTCCAGTAGTGAGCTCTATTACTACCAATGAAGAGTGGGGTACCAAGAAATTTCCCTGGAAAATTAGCAACTTTGAGATTGAGAATCCTTGATAATATCGTTTGCAAGTTGAGCGGAGTGTTGACGAAAAACACTTCAGATTTGTGCCAGTTGATTTTCTAACTAGAAGCCAAATAGTAGTCATCAAGTAAAGTTTTAATTGATCTGGCTTCCCACCTATAGACCGATCCAAATATAATGGTGTCATCAGCAAACTGAAGATGAGTCATTTTTTCAACCCCTATTGCCATATTAACTCCAACCCAATGGCCATCTTGTTGGAGAGATCTTATGGATCGACCTAAGGCTTCAACCATTATGATAAACAAAAAGGGTGATAGTGGATCACCTTGTCTAATACCTCTTATCGAAGAGAAGAAACCATGGGATGAACCATTGACCAGAACCAAGAATTTGGGGGAAGATAGACAACTCATGGCCCAGGTGAGCCATTCCTTGGAAAAGCCAAATTTATTGAGAACATCAAATAAGAAATCCCTGTCCACCATGTCATAAGCTTTCAGGATGTCCAATTTTAAAATCATATAGGAGTCCTTGGTTTTCTTGGCTGTGTGGAGTGTTTCATGAGGAATAATGATACCTTCTACAATGGATCTTCTAGAGGCAAACCCGCTTTGTTCCTCTGATATGATGTGCATTAGGAGGGGCTTCAATCTATTAGCTATGATCTTTGTTACAATCTTATATATAGTATTACATAGAGCGATAGGCCTGAAGTCACTCATCTATTGTGGATTCAGGTTCTTCAAAATTAGAGTCAAAAAGGTGTGATTGATGGCACCTAACATAATCATCTTCTTTCTTGATTCTTCTACAACAAGGTGTAAATATCGAGCAATGATATTCTAGTAATGATGGAAGATCGCGATAGTGAAGCAATCTGGGCTAGGAGTCTTCTCCGGTTTTAACTAGAGGGTGGTTTTCCTTACTTCATCAATAGAAATGGGCATACAAAGAGTTGAATTTTGATTAGCAAAAATGGTTGATGGGATTGAGTTCAGAATTCTGGCTCTTGCTTCATGATCGACCTCACAGTCACCATTCAATAGAGAGTTAAAGAAACTTATAGCTTCTTGCGCAATATCCTCATAATTCCTAACAGTGACCCCATCCGATCTCATAATCTCTGATATTTTGTTTCTATTACAATTGGCAATGGCCGACCAGTGGAAGAATTTGGGGTTTTTATCTCCATCTTTTAACCATAACTCCCATGATTTTTACCACCAGTGGATTTCCTCACATCTATGGATTTCATTTAGGTCGGATTTTAGAGAATTTTCTTTGATGAATAACTCCTCAATCATTCCTGAAGATGTAACAGGGTTGGTTAAATCTGCCAGTTCAGCCTTAATTCTTAATTTCTCCATATGAATATTCTTGAAGTGGTTATTATTGATGAATACTAAGAGAGGGGGGGTGAATTAGTATGCCAAAAACTTCTGCACTAAAACACTTACACGGTCTAAAGATAAACTGGTAAAGCAGTCTAATAGTCAGACCGGTTACCACACATGCAAACCAAAATGTGAATAAAGCATTCACCCACAAAAGCAATACAACCATAACACAAGATATTTTACGTGGAAACCCAACTGGGAAAAACCACGGTGAGATGGAACTCACAAGTCACTATCTGCAGAATAGAAACTAGACCGGTTAAGGTCAAACCGGTTAAGGTCAGACTGGTTAAGGTCTTACAATGTTCTTCACCAGAATAGATCCTATTAGGAATCTCAATCTCTATTAGGAGATAAGTCCGATTAAAGACTACCTTGCTAGAGGATTTTAGATTCACAGGTGTGAACCATCTTGTTAGAGGATTTTACAAAGGCTTTGAGGCCTACCTAGTTAAGGGCTGCAGACTTGTCAAAGATGTGAGTAATCAATGAGTGTTTGATCTATCTAATAGCACAAACTACTTAGTTAGATCCAGTATTGCTCATAGTTAATGCATTCTAGCATTACTTCACTCTTCTCTCTCTCTCTTACTTACAACTTGATCTTCTCAGATAAGATTGTTCTTACAACAACTTAACAACCACCTTAAAACCCTAGCATGACATTAACCCTTTCAGCAACAACTTAAAACCCTAGACATGATGTCCTTTTAAAGGAATCTGATTTCATGTCGATCCAATAGGATTACATTTACAATTCCCTAGGTTCAATGAATCTAGACATACTCAATAACACGACACAAAAAGCACCGTCAATGTGTCAGCACCCTCAAACAATTGGTGGATTGGTAACTCATCACAAAATGTTGGTTGGTAACTCATCACAGAGTATTACTGGTTCAAACAAAATACTGGTTGCCAGTTTGACAAAAATGAAGGATAGTAAGAATGTGTTGTGTCGCTTTGCTCCCTCGTACCACTTGGGATCTACGAACCACTTGGGGTTGATATGCCGCTTCGGACCAGGAAACACATTCTCCAAAATCACCACTAGTCTAAAGACTAGATTAGAACATACCAATTGGAACAAATACCAGTTGAGCTCAAGCTCATACATATAAAGGTGATCTTAATACAAGTGTGTGTCCATCAATGACAATCACAGCATAAATAAACAAAAGTGCCAACAATCTCCCCCTTTGGCATTGATGGCAACACTTAGGAAAATAAAATTTTGACATCTAAGTGTTTTACAACAAAAACTTGCCATTAACAAAATTGCTCCCCCTAAGCATATACACTATCCCTTAATCAATACAATGTATAGAAATTTTACATACAGAGCATAAACATTGAGATATCAGAGCATATAGCATATATCAAAACAGATATCAAAATTTCAAAAATCAGATACTTCTCCTTATTCTTCTCCAAAATAGATAGAGTACTTCTCCCCCTGTATCAGAAGATCAAAATTTTAAAACCAAAACCAAATACTTCTCCCCCTTTGCCAACAATGACAAAGTACCATTTAATAACCCTGTTTCCATTTGATATATATAAAAAAGTTTATGACAACAATGAATAATACTTGTCAAAAACCGATTTATAGTCCTGCAAAATTGTTTCATGGATAGAGACTAGGACTCAAGTAGGGAGGTTGCCACTTCTTTCTCTATTTGCATCTGGGATACCTGTTCCTCCATGGCATCAACTGTGCTCAGTTCCTGTGTGACTGTCAGGGCATCCAGGTTCAGATAACACTTCTGAAGAATTTGCAGTCATGGAAGTACAACTAGTTGAAGCTTCTGCAAATCCCTAGACTGTGTACTGATCTCTTGTTCCATCTTGGCTGATTGGATCTAGAACAGGTGAACGGTTTGCCCATATGCTGCAAAGGAATCATAAGGTGTCTTAAATGTGCCCAAGTAGGACTATAAGTCTATTTGAAGATTTTGCTTCTTGGCTAGCACATCATCGTAGAATAGATGAGGTTGACAGATTTTGCTGAGTAGCAAGTTTCCCTCATCCAAGGCATTCCTTATGTCCTTTTGGTCTTTTAGCAGTTCAGTCCTAAGCTCATTCATCTTTTTCACTAGAGCAACGTTAAGAGCCTTTTGGTGCTCTTTCTTGACATTGGCCTCAGCTGCTTCTTCTAGGCTCTACACCTAATCATCCACTACAGTACATAGTAGTTTGAGTTGTACTAGTGATGATTCAGTGTCCAAAAGATTAGTACCAGGGATTAAACCGATAAGGGTGTCTACAGCCACCTGAATTATGTCCTGTTCCTTTTTCTTGCGAATGAGCTCAAGGCGCTCTTGGGAAACCTTGATGCTCTACATAAGCTCCAACTCACTTGCAGATTGGAGATAAATAGGACTCGAGATATCAGTCGGTTTGGCTTGGCTCCTGGTTGCCTTAGGAGTCTCTATTTGTGTGTTCCTCATTGCTTTAGCTGCCTTATCTGCTTCTTCCTTCTTCCTTTTCTCTGCTTCTTTCTTCTATTCTTGTTCCTTGTCTTCTTCTTCTTCTCTTTTCCTCTCCTTCTCTTCTTTCTCTTTCTCTTCCCTCTTTTTATTTTCTTCCTCTTCCATCTTCTTCTTGTCTTCCTCTTCTTTCTTCTTCTTCTCTGCTTCTTCCTTCTTCTTTGCTTCCTCTTCCTTCTTCTTCTGTGCTTCCTCTTCCTTCTTCTTCTGTTCTTCCTCTTCCTTCTTCTTTTGTTCTTCCTCTTCCTTCTTCTTCTTCTCTTCCTCTTCCTTCTTTCTCTTTTCTTCCTCTTCCTTCTTCTTCTTTTCTTCCTTATCCTCTTCTTCTTTCTTCTTCCTATCAACTTCTTGCTTCTTCTTCTCTTCATCTTTTCATTTCTCCTCTTCCTCTTTTCTCTTCTCTTCCTCTTTCTTCTTTTTCTCATCTTCATCCCTCTTCTTCTTCTCTTCCTATTCCTTAGCCGCTTCCTGTGTGTCCTTAGCCTGCTCACCACCCTATTCGGCTTGTTGCCCCTATTCAGTTCCCTCAGATGGTATGTCCTGAGTGACATCTTCTACATCCAGGGCATCGACATCGATAGTGTCAATTGGTTCTTCAACCAGGTTTCCTTCTTCATCAAAAACCTCATCCGGTTTGGAAATAACTGGTTCTTTTTCTGCTTGGAGGTTGGCCATTCATGCTTTGTGAGCTAGAATAGCATGATTCATGTGCTGATGAGTGTCTTTTTCCACATCATCAATTCTTCCCTCAAACAGCCAGTGTCTTCTTCTCCTTGTGAAGAAGAGACCTTTATTTTGATCCAATACATCAAACAATTCTGAATTCGAGAGGTCAGGAAAGTAGTGGGAAAAGACTTTCTCCGTAATCTCTTGTTCCTTTTCAATGGAAATGTTCCATTTATTATCTAATGCTTTAAATAAAGAAGCCGGTGTCTGAGATTTAATCTCTGATGGCGATCGATCATTCTTGCACAAATAAATAATGATTTCCTATAATATTTCTTCCTTCTCCTCATCACTAAAATCATCATAATAGTCTACTAAATCATGAAGTAATTTTCTCCTAATATTCTTAACTATCCTTTGAAAATGTGTCAAAGGTTTGTATGAGGAGATGTCAATATTTACCGGTGCGGATGCTGCCGATTCATTCTTCTTCATCTTCTTTGTCTATCGGGCCCTCTTTGGCTTTTCATCAGACTTAGTTTCTTCGGAGTCCGGTTCATTTGTTTGAGTCTTCCTTTTTCTTTCAAAGAGTTTTGTCAGTGTTACCTCTAGTTTCTTCTTTGTCGGTGACCTCTTGGTTACTCTTGGAATTGCAGTGGTAGTCGGTGCCGATGCTGCAGGCACTGCCTTGGCTTTCTTTGCTGCTGGTTCTTTTCCTTTCTTAACCAATGGTTCCTTAGCTGGTGCAATCCTCTCCAAGTAGGTTCTATTCCTTTTAGCCTTTGGATCAAGAGGTGAGGCAATAAGGATTGAGGCATACCTTTCCAACATGTTATACATAACCTCATAGACCATTGGCTCTACTTCCTCCATTCTAGGCTCAACAGCCTCCATTAAACATTTGTCCACCTAAATGGTGAAACAGATGTCATCTTCGTATTTCTTTACTATATCACCTGAGATTCTTACCCTTTGACTCATCTTTCTTCTGAACTCATCAAAATATTTGTTCAGTACTTCAGGGTTATTGGTTCTAATGGCTTGTATGCTTTCCTTAATCTGCTTGGTTACTGGTTGGTCAGGAGACCATTGGACATCTCCTACTCTAGGAAAGTAGCCTTGGAAATAGAAGAACAACCCTATCAGTAGTTGTCCAAACTTAAACCTCAGTGAATTGTCCTGTTTGATTTCCTTTAGATTCAATAGGAGTTGCCTCTACATACCAATGCATAGGTCAAATGATTTATCCTCTTTAATCATCTGGTAAGAGACATTTACCACTGTAGCAGATATAGAATTAATCCTGCTAGCTGAAAATATTCTGTAGCCTATCACCATGCATGTGTATTTCACCAGATCATCCTTGATAGGATTAACTATCATACCCTGTGAGTCACTTGTTGAATTGGTGAGCTTGGCCATTTCGGTTTTGCTTACCTTTCTTAGGGCTGGCACTTCCCCTGTGTTGCAAAAACTGGTAACTGCATGAATTGCCTGAGGCATAATATCATGCGTCCTCTCCATGAACATCTTGTCACCGTGGACTCTACTAAAATGATCCTAATGTGATCCTCCGTAAAATCTTCTAGAAAATATATTGCATTATGGAGTTTCTTCTTCTCTAAGATACTAAACTCCGGTTTGATCTTTTTGTCCTTGCCACAAAATAGACCTAGCTGGGTGTGAATAGCTAAAGACCCTAGGTCTTCTATTTTGCAATCAATATAATCAGAAATTCCCTCTTCAACTATGACTCTAGCCGGTACTTGAGATAAGGCATTATATTTGAACTTCCTTTGAATAAAACTTTCCGACTCAATTGATGTACTCGAACTGGTATGAGATGTAGAAGCCATTGTAGAGTATTTAAAGAACACAAAAAATACCTTTCAAACACAAATTTAGGGCTTCCTGATTCTGCTTCACTCCACTCTCCATCGGTTGCCAAATCACCGCTTTGTGTTCTCCACTACCGCTTGAAAATTGGATTTGAATCTCTTTCACAGTTTATCAATTTCTTGAAATCTTAGCTTAGATCGCCTTTTCTTCGCTCTGCACTTGAAAACTTTTCTTCACTCGAAAATAGATAGTGAGAAATGATTTGAAATAGGCTTTTATACATGTCTCTCACCTACTGCCATTGATGCTCCTCTATTAGGGTGTAAACCCTAATTTGCCTTTTCACCGTTTCTGGTCTTCTGCCAAGCGACAGGTATCGCATACCAGTTGAGGTCTTTTATTGGTGTAAACTGGGGGTTTGAAAGCATTTCGCCATTTTCTCCCCCTAAGCCTTTGAGGCTTGGTTTGCCAGTTTCGATATTTCCACACTAGATGCAGAAACCGGTTCCTCTTCCAACATTGTTGGTTTCTTCCTCCAGGTTTTGTTCATGTCGCCTTGAACTTTTTCAACATCGATTTCTCCTTCCTGAGTGACCGATATATCATCAGATATACTTTTTCTACTTCTATAGAATCTTGCAATGTGGCTCAGTTTGTTGTAGTGATAGCAAACCAATCCAAGTACTCTCCAAGGTCCATTGTACATGTTTCCATTCTTCCTTCTGCATGTTGCAGTAGTGTGACCATGACCATGATAGATCATACAATTTTCTCTCCATCCAGTTGCCACTTGATGGCCACCACTTCTTGACTAATGATTGAAGACATTAAACCAGTTGTCGTTCCGGTTCACAAAAGGTTCAAGACTAGTTCCTTGGGTCCTTTGAGGATATCTTCCAGTGTTATCCATCACAGACCTGTATTCAAATGCTCTATGCCAAACTTGTTGCATGCATAACAATGACCATTAAACTTATTGGATCTAGGTACATTGGTTATAAAATATGGAAAATTATTGTAGGCTTTGCTCCTACATACATTGGCAGTGTGTCCTTCTTTAAGATAGTTAAAGCAAACAGGTTTGAATTTTTGCTTACCTTTTCCTTTGAGTGTTGGTTGCTTCTTTGATGCTTCAGCATTTGTTCCTGAGGATTCTCCTTCCTCATGTCAAGAGAAACCAAGACCATTGGTATTCTTTGCCGGTCTAGAGGACTCAAGCTTTTGCTCTAGCTTGACAGTACTTTTGCCAATCTTAGAAAGTATTTCCTTTGACTCAGAGAGTTCTTTGGAAATAGCAGTATTTGTCTCCATTAGACTTGCATTTTCAAAGATGGCTATGTTTAGTTCACCTTGCATGTCTTCCTTTTCCATTTTTCTCTCATGAAGGCGAGCAGTCAGTGCACTAATCTCTTGTTTCAACTTGGATATCTCATGATCTCTGTCCTTTATTAGATCTTCAGCTTTTCTCTGGTTCTCAAGCTCTTGACTAAACTAAATAGTCAGTCCTTCCAACTCCTTTCTCAGATTGGAGTTTGAATCATTCAGCTTATTCACTTCAGCAATCATGGCTTCCATGTTAGCTTCATCTTTAGAACTACTTTCGGATAGTTCCATCAACCTCTCTGCATGTTCTCTCATTTTTGCTTGAGATGCCTTGTATTTGACCATAAGATCATCATAGGCTTGCTCAGACTTAGTGAGCCGTTGAGTAAGTTCCCTCATGGTGTATACCCCCATATCTCTTTCCAAGTGGTTAAACTTATAGAAAGGTAGGCTCTGACACCAATTGATGAATACTAAGAGGGGGGGGTGAATTAGTATGCCAAAAAACCTCTACACTAAAACACTTACATAGTCTAAAGATAAACCGGTAAAGCAGTCTAACAATCAGACTAGTTACCACACATGCAAACCAAAATGTGAATAAAGCATTCACCCACAAAAGCAATACAACCATAACACAAGATATTTGACATGGAAATCCAACTAGGAAAAACCATGGTGAGATGGAACTCACAAGTCACTATCTGTAGAATAGAAAGTAGACCAGTTAAGGTCAGACTAGTTAAGGTCTTGCAATGTTCTTCACCAGAACAGATCCTATTAGGAATCTCAATCTCTGTTAGGAGATAAGTCCTATTAAAGACTACCTTGTTAGAGGATTTTAGATTCACAGGTGTGAACCACCTTGTTAGAGGATTTTACAAAGGCTTTGAGGCCTACCCGGTTAAGGGCTGCAGACTTGTCAAAGATGTGAGTAATCAACAAGTGTTTGATCTATCTAATAGCACAAACTGCTTGGTTAGATCCAGTAATGCTCACAGTTAATGCATTCTAGTATTACTTCAGTCTTCTCTCTCTCTCTCTCTCTCTTAGTTACAACTTGATCTTCTCAGATAAGATCATTCTTACAACAACTCAACAACCACCTTAAACCCTAGCATGACATTAACCCTTTCAGCAACAGCTTAAAACCCTAGACATGATGTCTTTTTAAAGGAATCTGATTTCATGTTGGTCCAATAGGATTACATGTACAATTTCCTAGGTTCAATGAATCTAGACATACTCAGTAACATGACACAGAAAGCACTGTCAATATGTCAGCACCATCAAACAATTGGTGGACTGGTAACTCATCACAAAATGTCGGTTGATAACTCATCACAGAGTATTACTGGTTCATACAAAATACCGGTTGCCAGTTTGACAAAAATGAAGACTGGTAAGAATGTGTTGTGCCACTTTTCTCCCTCATACCGCTTGGGATCTACGAACCGCTTGGGGTCAATATGCCCCTTCAAATCAGGAAACACATTCTACAAAATCACCACTAGTCTAAAGACTAGAATACAACATACCGGTTGGAACAAATACCAGTTGAGCTCAAGCTCATACATATAAAGGGGATCTCAATACAAGTGTGTGTCCATCAATGACAATCATAGCATAAATAAACAAAATTGCCAACAATTATTCCATTCCTTGATCTTAACCTTAATATACTTGAGTTTTCTATTGAGAATGAGAAGTCTCAAATGATTCCTAAATATCGATTCATTCCACCAAGCCGCTATAAGATCATTTAGTTTAGCCACTCTGAGCCACATTTTCTCAAATCGGAATGGAGTACCTCCCTCCGCTTGAGCCAAGGCAACCTTCAGACAGATTGGATAGTGATCTAATCTAGTGAGTGATAAAATTGATAATTCTAAGGCTAGATTTTGAACTAGCCAATCACCAGAAACAAGGAACCAGTCAAGCCATTCAACAATATTAATGAAGCCTAATCTCTGGTTTGTCCATGTGAAAATTCCATTTTTCAGAACAATGTCTAAGAGATGATTATTCTCAACAAAGTCCAATAAGTCTTTTTGGGACATACCAATCCTATGAATACCCCCACTTTTCTCAGTGCTAGAAAGGATCACATTAAAATCCCCAACTACCACACAACTACCATCAGTAATATTATTTAGCTTAAAGGATAGGAGATCCCAGAGAGCCTTCTTATCACCAATAGAAGAAGGTCCATACACATTGAGGAGATTGAAGTTCTCATTTCATCCAAGAATAGTGACCAAGCAATGTTGCCAATACTTATCTTCTCCCACAAGTGAGATCTTAACATTCATGGGGTTCCAACTAATTCCCAAGCCACCAGAAGCTCCATCTGTTGCCTAAAAAACCCATTCCACTATTTCCAAACTCTCATTTTGGCCTCAATCTCAGCCTTGCTCCATTTAGTTTCCTATTGTAGCCAAATATCTCCTTTGGTGTCATCAATTTGGTGCTTAATCAAGAGCCATTTGTCAAGGGCATTGATGCCCCTGACGTTCCAAGATAAGAGTCTCATGACTCCTGGGGAAGGGCAATTCGCTTCCCTAAATTAAGTTTGGTTTGACCATAGGCAACACTAGCTACTACTAGCATGACTTTTTTAGACTTGCACCCCCACACACCTTTTGGTTTAAAATTTGGTTTATCAATAGTCAAATCTGATTATTCAAAACCTTTTAAGGAACCCTCCATTATAAGCTCTGAGTCAGGTTCAAAGTCCTCCTCCCCCTCTGAGGAGGAGGTTTCAATTTTGCCATCTTCTAGTTCAATACCTATCTGAGAGCCAGTATGCCCTCCCATCACCCCTATAGTGTCATTCTCCATATCCTGAGAGGGTGGATTTCCATCTTCAATTGCCAATTGATTCCTAGGCACAAAAGGGGAGGGTGGAAGAGAGTCTGCAATCTTGGATTCAATGTCTACCTGTACGGTTTTGGTCTTCTCCAATAGTGTGAGAATATCTTGTTGGCTCTCTATTTGACCAGAGGAGGGGGGACTATGATCAAAGGGGTTGCCTCCATTAGCGTAACATTCTCCTTCTCAAGAGTATCATTGCAAAGGGCATTCCCAGATTCATCGGTAATGAGAGGTTCCAGTTGTTGTTTATCCTCAATAGGAGATTGCATACAAGAATAATTTCATTGTATCGTAGACGAGACATCAAAACTAATACCAGAATGATCCAAGGAGAAACATTTAGGATAAATATGTAGCTGATCTTCCTTATCAATCTTTTGAATCCAGATCTTTCCAGCCCCAATAATTATGACTTCGTCAGGGATCTTGTTGATTTGATTTGTGCTAATACAAATTCTGAGAAAGCTTCCCCATATTTTATCTTCCAAGATATCATTAGTCGATTCAAAGGTAAAATGGTTTTGGCATATGTCCTTAATGACATAAATGTGCCAATAATCTGAGGGACAATTATACAGTCTTATCCATACCTTGCTATCTGGCAAGACATATGTTCGGGGATTGAAATTGGGCTGTCAATCGATGATGTGAACTTCAATGCCATTGAGGATATATGGATCACTATTTTTTAGCTTGTCATTGCTCCTTATTGGTCATAAATTCAATCATATAGAAATCATTTGAGACAATATTAATATTAATATCATTTCCCCACTGCACTCTACACCAAGATTCAAAGTTGTCCTTAACCCACTTTCCACCAACCCACTAGATAAAAAGGCAAGATTCAAGAAAATTTGACTGAGAAGAATTAATTTTATTCTCATCCAAAAAGATAGTGGGTCTTGAGGTTTTACTTACCGGTTTATGAAAACGGGGCTGCTGAGAGAGAGAGCCCGCTCTCCATAAATCTGGGTGTCTTTCCAAATTCGGTCAAGGGTTCCAATTAATCAAACGATAGTTAGATATCCAAAACCTTGCTTGATCCACCTTAGAGTTTCTTTTCCTGAAGCACCCATTCCATTTTATGAAATTACCATGATCACATAGGGGAGACAAAAAAGAGTCAGTATAAGGGATGTCTCTCTCGAGATGCGCATTGAAAGTGTTAGGTTTAGGTAGTGGATACCAGTTTCTGGGGCCCTCGGATATAGGATGGTTAGCCTTGCGGAACTAACCTTTGTTGTTCCAACTGAAACCATTCACCTTCCACTTTTGTCGGTCAATAGGGCATATATTACCACTTGAGTAGGGATTTCCATGGTTTAACCGTGGATTGGAATATTTGGAGCCCTGAAACCTATCTATTACCCCCGCTTTATCCGGTTCTTGGACTGCTTGCATTCTACAAGTCTTAATTGGGAAAGCAATGTCTACTTCATTGCTCTAGGAACCAACCTTCGTGGACTAGAAGCAAGAATACCTTAGATTGGTGACCCTGTTCTATTCGCCAGCGCCGCTCCTGTTGTTGTCCAGTGCCGCCATCTCACTCCTAGTGTTGAAGTCTTTCATCAAAATTCATGTTATTTATTATCATTAATAACCATATTAATTTGTAACTAACTTTTAACACTTAAATATTGATACATATTTCAGTCAGAGCTTGCTAAAGTTTTGTATTTTTACTTGTAAATTTTTGTATGCATTAATACATATATGAAATTCTTGGAGTTTAACATTAATTAGTATAATTTTAAGGTTAAACGTTTAATTTCATTGGTTAGTTTATAGAAAGTGATCATTGTAGATAGTTTTCATATAGAAAAAAAAAAGCTTCAAAGAATCAAAAGGCCTTTGCAATGTAATGTTAAATCATTCCATTGAATCCATTAAATATATTTTTTCTATTTTATCGTTAATTTGCAATGATGGTTTAGTTTTTCAGTACTTCCCTCTCTAGAGGCTTGCCTCTTTGTTTTAAAAAAAACACTTAAATATTGATTAATTATATCTATTTCATATATAATATGTTAGGATTCCCACAGATACTGAGAGGAGGGGGGGTGAATCAGTATCTAACCAGTTATAGATTTTTCTTAACTTAAAACATGTAGAGCATATTAATATTGTGTACCGGTAAGCAAAAAGTAATGCAATAAATAGAGATAAAAACAACCACATGAAAGACACAACATACCACAAGAATTTAATGAGGAAACCTGGTGTGGGAAAAACCTCGGTGGGATTTGTGACCCACAATATTCACTTACTGGCCAATAAGAGAATATTACTGCTACAAGAGGGGCCTGCACATGCAGGAAGGCCAACTGCCTAGAGCTCATTGCTCAAATACAAAATAGGAAGTCTCATTGACTTACAAAATGGATTATACAAATCCAATGTCTTGTACTACCTCAAAATAGCATCTGTAATGCCAGATCCAGTACCAGTTTCTGCTCTACTTCTTACATAAACCCTTAACCTCTAATTCACATAATAGGTCTGCCTTATTTCACCTAATTACATTCCTCTTACTTTCTTTTAAATGTCCTACAATGATCTCTCTTATATAAGAGTCATTTTACAACTTGCCAAGTCGGCTTACAATGATTTTACAATAATAAACAAAATATATAAACAACAAAAATTTTGTCGGCCTTTGTGTTGGTATGCTTCCTTTCACTATTGGTGTCGGTGCTTTGAGTGCCGGTGTAGAGTCTGATCTTGCTAGTGCCAGTGAATTGCCTTGCTGATGTCATAGGATTGTAAGGTTGCAATCAATGACAAAGCCTTCAATCACCTACAATGTCTCATTGGAGTGTGCATATGCCAACAATCTCCCCCTTTGGCATTGATGGCAACACTCATGAGAAAATTCTAAAACTTGTAATCCAAAAATTGTGTACCAAAAATATGTGAGCTCCCCCTAAGCATATAAGTCTTTTGTTGATTATTTTCTCATACTACTACTCCCCCTTTGGCATCAATGACAAAGGCTATTAGGGTGTCAATAGAGTTGTAGTTTTCTGTCTCAACCTTGTGACTGGGTGGTTACAATTTGAAAAAGATCCGCCAAAACTAAATTTATGCTTTCCATAAACTTCTTATTATCTTTTATTGCTGCCTCTATTCTTTGAATTGTACCAGTGAGTTGCTGCATATGCTCTGTCAGTGTTTTCTGTCCTTGTACTAATGCCTTAAATATTTCCTTCCTCAAGAATGCTAGATAGTCCAGTCTAGGACTTAGTCTTAGTCTCTGATTTTTAGCCTTGTTTATTATTCTCTCCTTTTCTCTCTCTAGCTTCAGTAACTCTTCCTCAAAACTTGTTAGCTTTTGCTCAAAAACTGATAATGTATTGGGTGAATTAACAAAATTGTCAGCAATTTTATTTATTTCTTCTTGTATCTTGCTCATTTTCTTGTCTATGTCCATTGTCAAAAAGTTTGGCTTGCAAGTATCTTTGTACAGAGTTTTAAATTCCTTCAATATGTTACATAGTTCTGGTAGAAGTGTGTCAAACTCCCTAGTAGACTTCTTTATTTGATCCTGAAAGAATTTTTGTTTTTCAATTTCCAACCTGTCTTTGAATGCTCGTTCCTTTATTTGATCAACTGTTACTATGTTGTCAGTAATATACTTTTGACAAAGTGTCAAGTTGACTCAAAGAATCCTTATTATCTATGTTGCATTTTGGAGCTATCATCCTCAAAATTGGGATTGTTTCATCTATAGC